>NC_056006.1:3852228-4174955 GCF_018446385.1 Zingiber officinale | reverse complement strand
TCAGTTGGGGATTAAGTGTTCCTCAGAGTAGCTCCCGTGAAGGGAGTAATGCGTTTTGGGAAGAAGGGCAAGCTAAGTCCCCGATATGTGGGACCATACCTTATCAGCAGAAGAGTGGGCAAGGTAGCATATGAGCTAGAGCTACCCCAGGAAATGTCAGCTGTCCACAACGTATTTCATGTCTCTATGCTGAAGAAGCATACCCCAGATGCCACCCAGGTGATTGAGCCCCAGTCGGTACAGATCCGCGAAGACCTGAGCTATGATAGTCGTCCTATTCAGATAATAGACCGAGTAGTTAAGAAATTGCGGAACAAGGAAGTACCATTAGTCAAAGTCATTTGGCACAGTCACACAGCAAAAGAGGCAACTTGGGAGACAGAAGCTAGCATGAGACAGAAGTACCCAGAATTATTCTAAGTTCGAGGACGAACTTTTTATAAGATATGGGGAGTTGTAACGCCCGAAAATTCTCAAATTATTTTTATAAATATTCTATGATTTTTCTGGAATTTTTAGATATTTTTCCGGAATTTTCCGAGTAGCGGAAGCAGCAAAAATAATTAGAACCGCAAAATAGCTTAGGCGGGAATCGAACCCGAGACCCATGGTTTAGGGATAATGTTAGTAACCGATTAAACCCAGCAGGGCCGTGCTGAAAGGAAAGGGAATCAATTATATTTATAATTGGTTTGGCCGAATTAATTATTTAGTATAAATAGGAAAACATAAGTGGGTTTGGTTTAATTTGGTTCGGCAGCCCTCTCCTCACCAAAAACCTCACGCCACCTTCTCCTCTCAAACCCTCACCGCCGCCTCTCCCTCTCCTCCTTCTCACGGCACACCAAGCCCCCAAGGGCCAAGGGAACATCTTCCGGCGACGACTCCAACACGAAAAAGGTTCTTCTCCGCGAGAGGAACGCGAAGACGTGAGCGAATCGTCGAGAAGTCGTCTCCACCGGAATTTCTAGCGAAAGGAATTGTAAGAAAATTAGCGTACGAGGTAAGAAACCCCTCACCTGCAGTATAATAGCTACCGTGTGATTTTCTATGTATTAGTTTAGTTATATGCGTATGTTTTCGACACATAGGGTATATTTAACCCTCCTCGCAGGTTTAGGGATTTAGTGAGTACCTTTAGATGGGCCGGACACATCTTTTCTCCTTCAGTTGGAGGTTTAGATGCTGTTGGGTGCCTAAAGGTAGTCTCCCTAATAGAGAGGGGAGTTAAAACGCACTAGGTGTTCGATTAAATAACCAGCTTAGAAAAGAATGCAACTTAGGCATTTTTATTAGCATGGTTGAATGCATTAGAAGCATCTAAATTAGTAAATTAGTTTATTCTAGCTTATATGGGACTACGGTCCAATGGGTGGGCTCCCACAGTCGCCTCTAGGTTCAGACAACCTAGCTCTAGGTTCAGATAACCTAGAAAGAGCAATTTAGAACAGTTTAGCTATACTCAGTATTTTACTTTTCAGTTGGCACTGTACTGGATTAGATATCCATTGGGCTGGGCTCCCATAGTCGGTCCCTAGGTTTAGATAACCTAGTAGCTCTACTAAATTCGGGACTTGCAACCCCGGGTCTAGTTAGAGATGCGCGCATAGCACGTACAGTTGTCGGGCCCCTCAGCAGCATGTTTAGTATTTTCACTTATTATATGTATACGGTTTTCAACCTTTCACAAATTAGTTCGTGAACTCAGTAAAGCTCTAGCAGTAGCTCAGTATTAGCGTAGCTCAGTTTCAGTATCATGCTCCAGTTTAGTTTTTCCCTGTGAATATGCATGATGACCTTATGTTCAGCTCTTGATATGCCATGATTGTGTGCTTATATGCCATGCCATGCTTAGTTTACTCGGTATATTCAGCATATGTTTTAAACAGCATGATTTTAAATCATATTTGCATCGTTGCATGTTTTTGTGAGGTAGATGGTTTCTTACTAAGCTTTTTAGCTTATAGATACTACTTTTCTTATCCTGCAGATAAAGGTAAAGGAAAAGTGGACCAGTGGAGGTCAATGCAGATCAAGATGTGTGTGGCAGGAACTGGAATAAAAGATCCTCTAGGGATTCGCACCTACTATAGCATTTTACAGTTCATTAGTTTTAGTTTTCGTGTTTTATGCACTTTTGAAACGCTAGAATGTTTAACTCATGGAAGATTGGTTTAAGTTGTTAGTAATTATGTTAGAATACTAGTTTTTATGTCATTAGAATGTTCCTCATGTAGTGTGTAACTCATATGTGAGATTTTAGCACGAACAAGTGCTGAAATCAGAGTTCAGGGCTGAAATCAGAACTCTGATCGGTCTCCAGACCGATCAGGGCCTGGGCAGTGTCACTGGATCGGTCAGCCGACCGATCCAGACAGATACAGTAGGCTACTGTATCCTCCTGGATCAGTCAGCCGACCGATCCAGCACGATACAGTAGTGTTCCAGAGAGTTTCGGGTGCCTGGATCGGTCTGCTGACCGATCCAGCCACACCTGGATCGGTCTGCCGACCGATCCAGCCACACCTGGATCAGTCTGCCGACCGATCCAGTTGGGAACAGAACGACCGCAGCTCCGATCGATCTGTGGATCGATCGGCAGGTTCGGTAGGTAGTTGGGAAGTTTAGTTTCTAGTCCTAGCTCAGTTGGGATGTCCAGTTTCCCTCCCCTAGCATGTGTACAACTCCTAGGTACACCTAGAACATTCAGATTAGTTTTTTTAAAGATAATAGTTAGCAAAATTTTAATTAGCCCAGCTTTCCGCACAGTATAGTTTAGCATAGCTGTAGCGATTCGCCTTATAGCCTAGTAGTTAGAAGGCGGGTCGTTACAGCTCCTGCTGTATTTTATAATACAATCATGCACACACAATAAAATGCCCTTGACATGTCCAAGGGTCCAATCACACACATAATAACTATAAGCCATAATAGTTGGATCCTGCATCCACAAAGTTAGCACATCCTACTATTAACCTGCCTAAATTATGTATGACATGTGCATAATTAAACTAATACCAAATACACAGAGGCAAAACCCTAGCTCTGATACCAATTGTTGGTTGCTACTCGGAAAACCTAGAGGTTCCACTGTACAAAAATTTTGTACAAAGGTCTGAACCTTTTCCTAGCTACCATGTGTTCTTTTAAATTAAATTTTGAATCGCCTGCGGAACATAACACGTTTGATCCAAAACTTAATCTATTCGTTCTTTTAGGTTTTGACTTGGGTCTCCTGCGGAACTTAACACGTTCGACCCAAATCACCTTAAGTTATTAATTTCATTAAATATTAATTTCCATAATTGGTTCCCAGTACTGACGTGGCGAGGCACATGGCCTTCTTGGATATAGGAGCAACCACCACCGACTAGACAAAACCTTTTATGGAAAGATAATATTTAATTTCCTAAAATAACTTTAGGTTAACCGAAAAGAACAATCAAATCACAAGGGAAAGAAAAACAAAAGAACACTATATCGAAAACAAATTCGAAACTCTAGAATCGTATGCCTCTTGTATTTGGTATTATTTCCATAAATAACTAGTATGATGCGGAAAGAAAAATTACTAGTTATACCTTGTAGAAAAACCTCTTGATCTTCTACCGTATTCCTCTTCTAACCTCGGACGTTGTGTGGGCAACGATCTTCCGAGATGAGAAACCACCAAGCACCTTCTTCTTCTCCTAGCTAGGTTCGGCCAATCACAAAGAAGCTTCACCAAGGACGAAGAACAAAACACCAACCAAGCTCCAAGGGATACAAGCTTTCTCTCCTTCTTCTTCTTCTTCTCCAAGTAGTATCCGGCCACCACAAGAACTCCAAGCAAGAGATAAGTTTCGGCCACCACAAAAGAGGAAGAAAGGAAGAGGATGGCCGGCCACAATAATTTTCTTCAAGGATGAATAATTTCGGCCACCACCAATGCTCCAAGGGATGCTAGAGATGAGACTTGCTTTCTCTCCTTCTTCTCCTTCCTTGATCCGGCCACAAACAAAAGCTCCAACAAGAAAATAGGTTTCAGCCAACAAGAGGAGAAGAGAGAAAGGGAAGGGCCGGCCACCACACCAAGGAAAAGAGGGAGGAAAAATAATAGAGGTTGTACTCTATGAAGGCACCCCTACCCCTTCTTTTATATTCCTTGGCTTTGGCAAATAAGGAAATTTATTTATAATAAAATTTCCTTAACTTTCCTTGACAACAATTAATTAAGAAAAAATTAAATAAATTTTCCTAATTAATTGTATGTGGCCGGCCACCTCATGTAGAGCAAATAGGATAATTTTAATCAACAATTAAAACATCCTTTTTTGTCTTTGGAAATTTTAAAAAATAAAATTTCCTTTTAAAATCCCTTCATGGTTGATAAAAAGAAATTTCTATAATTTTAATTTTCAACATGTGAATAATTTTCAGAGAAAATAAAATATCTTTCAATCTACAAATAAGGAAAGAGATCTAATCTCTTTCTTTTAATCTTTTGTAGATCTTTTAAAGAGATATATTTTAATTTTAATTCTCTGTAATAAATTATATCTTCCACATAATAAAAATTAAAATTAAAATTCTTTTTAATTTAATGGGGGCCGGCCACCTAAGCTTGGGTTCAAGCTAGGGCCGGCCACCCATGAACCAAGGCTTGGCCGGCCCTAGCTTGAACCACAAGCTAGCTTGGCCGACCCCTTTCTCATGGATATGAAGGTGGGTATAGGTGGGTATAGTACTCTATAAATAAGAGGCTACGATAGGGACCGAGAGGAGGAATTGGTTTTGGTCTCCCGATAAAATTAAGCATCCCGTGTTCGCCCCGAACACACAACTTAATTTTATCAATAATAATTCATTCCACTAGAGAACTATTATTGAACTACCGCACCAATCCCAAATTACATTTTTGGGCTCCTTCTTATTATGAGTGTGTTAGTCTCCCTGTGTTTAAGATATCGAATGTCCACTAATTAAGTGAGTTACTGACAACTCATTTAATTAATATCTAAGTCCAAGAGTAGTACCACTCAACCTTACCGTCATGTGGGACTAAGTCCACCTGCAGGGTTTAACATGACAATCCTTATGAGCTCCTCTTGGGGACATTATCAACCTAGTATCTCTAGGACACAGTTTCCTTCTATAATCAACAACACACACTATAAGTGATATCATTTCCCAACTTATCGGGCTTATTGATTCATCGAACTAAATCTCACCCACTGATAAATTAAAGAAATAAATATCAAATATATGTGCTTGTTATTATATTAGGATTAAGAGCGCACACTTCCATAATAACCGAGGTCTTTGTTTCTTTATAAAGTCAGTATAAAAGAAATGACCTCAAATGGTCCTACTCAATACACTTTAAGTGTACTAGTGTAATTATACAGTCAAGGTAAACTGATACCTAATTACACTACGACCTTCTAATGGTTTGTTCCTTTCCATTTTGGTCGTGAGCTACTGTTTATAATTTATAAGGTACTGATAACATCATCTTCTGCTTGTGGCACTACATACTATATTATCTACAGTATAAATTAATTGAACAACTACAACTAAATGTACACAATTTGACCAAATGTGATTCTTTATTCATAATGAATGTTTACAAAGCTTAGGCTTTCAGTATACACTCCAACATTAGTGTGTAATTCCCCAACCAATTTTGATTTATTGATTGAGCGAGCTACTGAATTCATTAATGTCGAAGAAGCCCAAGCAGCTCGCAAGAAGGAAAATTTAATGCCTAACTCTACCACAGTCCATGAGGGAGCTGTAGCTCCTGTTCATCCACCAAGGGTGCCTCACGAAGCTCCCCCTCCACACCGTCAGGCTGAGAGAAGACCGCA
Organism: Zingiber officinale; assembly: GCF_018446385.1. NCBI lineage: Eukaryota > Viridiplantae > Streptophyta > Magnoliopsida > Zingiberales > Zingiberaceae > Zingiber > Zingiber officinale. The sequence continues at coordinate 4,169,106 of NC_056006.1, read as the reverse complement.
ATCATTCCAGCATGTAGAGATGCCACAAGAAGTCCCTCGAAGATGGTGTACCTATCATATGTCAGGTACTCACTACACTAAAGATTGCTTTGCCTTGAGGAACTAAAGAACAAATAACAATCGTTATCACCGTCGATCTCCCAACCAACTGTTGGAACCCCAAGGTTGTTTTGGTGTGATCAACAAGTTAAGTTAGGTCCTGCGTTGTTTCTAACCTTGTGTCTAAGTGTGCAGGAGCTTAGGAGCACAGGTACTCGAGCGGAAGACGCAGCTAGCGAGAAGGACAGCACGCTATGCGTCCGAGGGACGAGGTCTGAGGAGAAGTACACTGGCAAACAGAATGCGGTGGTTCCAGGACGAAGCCGGAGCGGAAGATTGCTCGAGAGCAAGAGGCAACTAGCGTGAAGGTCAGCACGGGGTGCGACCGGGGATGAAGTCTGCGGATGAGTGCTGTGGTGGGCGAGAAGGGACAGTAATTAGGGGCGAGGCGGGAGGAAGCACGCTCGAGAAGACCGGAAGATGGGTCGGGTGAGCCCTATTCGGATGTCGAGATCACCCAAGCAAGCGGGCCGGGCGAAAGACCGGACAGGCTGAACCGAGAGAGAACCTGGACCAAAAGTCAGCTGGTTGACTTTTGGCTCGGCGCCGAACTATCCAGGCGCCGGAACCATCCGGGCGCCGGAAGGACTTTCACAGGATCGAGCTTTGACTCGATCCAACCGTTGGGGGATAAATTTTATCCCCCCAGGGCGCCCGGAACCCATCCAGGCGCCCCGACCAAGGCTATAAATATAGCCTTGGTCCAGAAGCTTTTCAACAATCACGATCATTCTATTTCCAAACACTTGTATGCTTTAGTTGTAGTTAAGCTTCTGTTTTCTGTGCCTAAACGCTGTAAGAGGCTTCTCCGCCTGAAGGAGTTTTTGAGCTTAATCTTCCTTGGATTAACAACCACATCGGTTGTAACCAAGTAAACATCTGGTGCCTCGTTTTCTTCTTTTATGCTTTTATTTATCTGCTTAATTCATTTTACAAGTGTTAGCTTAATCGTTCGAGGAAGGGTTGTTTGTTTTTAATTGACAGGTTATTTACCAACCCCTCTAGCCGGCCCAACGGTCCTACAAGTGGTATCAGAGCCGAGTACGCCTCAGAAGGACTAACCGCCGTCTGACGCAACAAAAACGATGGCCGGAGCTAGCGACTACCCACCTGCATTCGAGGGGGAGTTTTCCATCTGGAAACAAAACATGGAGGTATACCTTAACTCAGATTCTGGTATTTCTTTAATAATGAAATTTGGTTATGAAGAACCAAAGAACACGAACGGAGAAAGACTCGATCTACGCCTCTGGAACGAAAAGCAACGTGAGGAGTCTATGGCAAATGGGCGGGCAAAATATTATCTTCTGAATGTAATACCAAAGGAAGATTTCAAAAAAGTCGCAGATTATGAAAGCGCAAAAGAACTTTGGGAAAAGTTCTTGCAGCTCTACGAAGAACCTTCAGATGCTGACACCTCAATAGACACCGAGCCACCGACAGAAGAGTCCGAAATCGAGGTAAGTACTACAACAGCCGAAGTACATCCCGAGATCGATGAAAGGGGAGAATCTTCGGAAGAAAGCAACTCGATAGGGGGAGAATCAATTACTGACAAGGTAAGTCAGGTATGGACTCGAACCTCTGATCAATTGAATGATTCAATCGAAGAATTGCCTGAAAATTTTTGCGAATCGTCGAAAGAGTTTTTTATATTAGAAAATCAATTGTCAAACTTATCCTGCAAATTTGAAATATTATCGAAAGAGTTCTTCGAATTTCAAAATATCTTAACAAAAGAATTTTGCAAGTGGGAAACTTTGCTAAAAAACTTTTGTGAATCACAAAGAAGTTTTTCGAAAGAATTATGCAACTTAGAAATATTATCGAAAACTTTTTCTGGTCCTAAAAATTTGGAATTACAAATTACTTTATTGAAAAAGTTTTATGAATTAGAAATTGATTCATCGAAAAATATTTTCGGATTAAGAAATCTATTATTAATAGATTCCGACAAATTCTTATTGTTAAAAAATTCTGGCAAATTACAAAATATTCTTTCAAACGAATTTTACACATTGTCGAAAGAATTTTTTATAGCATCGAAAAATTTCATCAAGTTAGAATCAATGCTATTGAAATATTTTTGTGAACTTGAAATTCAAAAAATAATAGAAATTAACATGATACAAATTGTTGTATGTTTAATATTTTTTGCTTTAAATCTGAAAAAGTATGACTTAAGAATTTCTGATAAATTAAAATGAAAATTTAAACCTTCTGATTAAAGCATAAAATATATAAATAAATAAATGCATAGAAAATTTCTCTTTATGTTATTAATTCTCTGAAATTTTCTTGCATAAAGCTTTCTGTTTAAAAACTTCTTAATCTTGATGTCGAATGACTTAAAAATTTGTCTTGACTTAGAAATATTTTCCTGAAAATTATTGAAATATAGTTTCAAATTTTTTTTTATGTCAACCCTTAGATTTCGTTTGTACCCCATTTTTATTGTGATCAAAGGGGGAGAAGGGAAAGTATAAGTCTAGGGGGAGGTAGAAAATTGAAAATTAAAATGTTTGAAATTTAATTTTTTCTATCATGTTGCATGTTATTGCAATAAACTGTTTAATTTCATATCTATTGTTGACCCTAGCTTAACTTGGGTTGATCACACTAAAAAGGGGGAGATTGTTGGAACCCCAAGGTTGTTTTGGTGTGATCAACAAGTTAAGTTAGGTCCTGCGTGTTCTAACCTTGTGTCTAAGTGTGCGGGAGCTTAGGAGCACAGGTACTCGGCGGAAGGCGTAGCTAGCGAGAAGGGCGACCTGTTGTGCGTTCGAGGGACGATGTCTTTGCGGAAGAGTACCGTGGACGAGAAGGAAGTGCTGGCGGTGGTTAGAGTCTGGCCGGGCGGAAGATTGCTCGGGAGCAAGAGGCGCGCTAAGCGAGGTCGGCAGGGGTGCGACAGGGGCCAAGTCTGCGGATGAGTCTGGTGGGCGAGAAGGACACGCGGTAGTCGGACGAGAAGCCGGGAGGAAGCACGCTCGAGAAGACCGGAAGATGGGTTCGGGTGAGCCTATTCCGGATGTCGAGATCACCCAAGCAAGCGGGCCGAAAGACCAAGACCGAGGCGAGCTGAACCGGAGAAGAGAGCCTGGACCAAAAGTCAATTGGGTTGACTTTTGGCTCCGGGGCGCCAGGAACCGGGCCTGGGGCGCTCGGAGGACTTTTTCACAGGATCGAGCTTTGACTCGATCCAACCGTTGGTGGATAAATTTTATCCCCCCAGGGTGCCCGGAACCCATCCAGGCGCCCCGACCAAGGCTATAAATATAGCCTTGGTCCAGAAGCTTTTCGACAATCATGATCATTCTATTTCCAAACACTTGTATGCTTTAGTTGTAGTTAAGCTTCTGTTTTCTGTGCATAAACGCTGTAAGAGGCTTCTCCGCCTGAAGTAGTTTTTGAGCTTAATCTTCCTTGGATTAACAACCACATCGGTTGTAACCAAGTAAACATCTGGTGCCTCGTTTTCTTCTTTTATGCTTTTATTTATCTTCTTAATTCATTTTACAAGTGTTAGCTTAATCGTTCGAGGAAGGGTTGTTTGTTTTTAATTGACAGGTTATTTACCAACCCCTCTAGCCGGCCCAACGGTCCTACACCAACAACCCTACGAAAGGAAGAACAATCTGCCTAAGCAGGAATATCAGGTGACTGAGACACAACAGGGGGCATTACAATTGTCGGGCGGGCCAGCCCGAGCGCATGAACCAGCATAGCCTGAGATAGCAATCACTCGACAAGAAGAAAACTGGAGCAATGCCACCCGAGGAAATATTAATATGATAACAAGAGGACCTATTGATGGTGATTCTAATCATGCGAGGAAAACACACGCTTGACGATTGCAGATCCATGCAGTAGGATGCATCACAGAAAAAGCAGCAGGACAAGATATTAGTTTTGGTCCTAAGGCTCTGGAGGGGGTAGAAGTACCCCATGATGACGCTTTGATAATAAAAGTTGTCATAGCTAACTACAATATTTTTTGCACTTTCATTGATACTGGTAGTTCTATCAATATTATTTTCAAAAGAGCTTTTAACTAGTTGTAGATAGATCTGAGAGAGCTCCAACCCATGGTGACCCCTCTTTATGATTTCACGGGCAATGAAATTCAACCACTCGATCAGATAAAACTAGCCATCTCTCTAGGGGAGGAGCCCCTAATGAGAACTAGGAGATCTAATTTCATGGTGGTGGATGCACCTTCTGCATATAACGTTATACTGGGTCGGTCGACCTTGAACGAGTTTCAGGCGATCGTTTCTACTTTCTGCCAGAAGGTGAAGTTCCCCGTTAATGACCAAGTGGGAGAAGTCCATGGAGATCAATTACTCACACGAAAATGCTATGTGGAAATCATTCTAACAGAGGCTAATGTCACCCGTAAAGCTCAGAGGATGGAAGTTAATGCTATCCAGGAAAACCCGGCCAATTTGATATATGAAGAAAAGGAGGAGGTACAAATACAGGTCAGGTGACCAGAACCTGTAACTTATGTGGCGGCCGACCTAGACCTTCCACTAGAAACTGAGTTGATATAGTGTTTGAGCCGGAATAGCAACGTGTTTGCATGAACTCCCAAGGAGGTCACAGGTATTTCTCCTCTAGTAATGGAACATTCATTACATGTTTATCCTAATGCTTGTCCTGTCAAGCAAAAGAAAAGAGACTTTGGGCCTGTTGGGATCCTTCGTACTCGGCTAGAGAGGGGGGTGTGAATAGCCGCCCCAAATCATCGTGTTTCTACAAACTAGGTTAGCGCAGCGGAAAATAACATGTAGAAACAAAGGAAAAGAAGACAAACCTCAAACAAAAGGATGTAACGAGGTTCGGAGATTAGGGCTCCTACTCCTCGGCGTGTCCGTAAGGTGGACGAGTCCAGTCAATCCGTCGGTGGATGAGTCCCCGGAAAACCGGCTAATACAATATACTCCTTGTGGGTGGAGAAACCTCGCCACAATATTCTTGCAACAGCAAGAAAGGAATACAACAAGAAATACAAGAAGACAAGAACAATGAATGTAAAAACACAGGTTTTCTTGCCTCCTCGCCGACTGGATTTCGTTGAAGCAGCAGCTCCTCAAAACACCTACAACAGCAGGATATCCTAGTCGAGAAGCTCACGCGAAGCTTGCGAAGAAGAGCTCAACAAAGCTCAAGCACCAGAACAGCAGCTCTGTAGCAGAAGAGAAGAAAAGAAGCAGCCCTCGACCCCTTTATACTGCGAAGAAGGCGAAGAAACTAGCCGTTGCGTCGCAGCAGCTAGAACCGATCGGTCTCTGAGACCGTCGGCCTAAGCGCATGAGGCTTACATTTGTCACTGATGGTCCCGGACCGATCGGTGTCGCGATCAAGCCACGATCGGTGCGTGGACGATCGAGAACCTCTGATCGGTCCATAGGCCGATCGGGCTTCAACTCCTCACGCCAGCGATCTATGCACGATCGATGCGCGGCCGTCGGGCCATCAAATGATCGGTCGGCGAGACCGATCCACGGTTTCTTCTCGCAAGTTGCGTTGCCTCGATCGGTCTCGGACCGATCAGATTCATGTCGATGAGCCAGCGATCGGTTACGATCGGTCACGGACCGATCGAGCAACGCGATATCCTGGATCGGTCACCGGACCGATCCAACTCCTCGATTTAGAGTGCCCTCTCTAACCTAGTTCGGAGAACGAGCTACCGAGCCCTCTCCGACTCCATATGCCAAGCTTCACTCACTTGGACTTCTCAACACCAGATGTCCGATCACCCTTGATCCATCTGGATTTTCCCTTGCCCGGCTTCACTCACCAGGACTTTCCACCTGGCTTCACTCACCAGGATTTCACACTGCCTAACATCCCAGTTAGGACTTTCTCATTCACCTAGCTTCACTCACTGCCTAACATCCCAGTTAGGACTTTCTCATTCACCTAGCTTCACTCACTAGGATTTTCACCTGGCTTCACTCACCAGGATTTTCCCGAATGCCTGGCTTCACTTACCAGGACTTTCACCTTCACCTAGCTTCACTCACTAGGATTTTCACCTGGATTTCCCGACTGCCTGGCTTCACTCACCAGGACTTTTCCCCGTGCTAAACTCCTTGTTTGGACTTTCCTAGTGCCAAGTCTCCATACTTGGACTTTTCCAGTGCCAAGCTCCCTGCTTGGACTTTTCCGTGCCAAGTCTCCATACTTGGACTTTTCCCGAATCAGGTCAACCTTGACCTGCGGTTGCACCAATAATCTCCCAAACATCTATTCTTGTCCCACATCAAGAATAGAACTCTCTCACGAGTGTCAAACATCAACATGCAACACAACTAGGTCAACCTTGACCTAAGGTTGCACCGACAATCTTCCCAAGTCAAACATCAAAATACAACTCGAGTCACGTCAACTCGAGTCGGGTCAACCAGGTCAACCTTGACCTAAGGTTGCACCAACAGGGCCGACTAGAACCAGATCATCCAGGAAGAAGTGGATAAGCTACTGGAGGTGGGATATATTCGGGAGGTATAATTTCCTATCTGGTTAGCCAACGTCGTCCTTGTACCTAAACCAGGAAATAAGTGGAGAGTGTATATTGACTTCCGGGACCTCAACAAAGCTTGCCCAAAGGATTACTATCCTCTGCCGCGTATTGATCAAGTGGTGGACTCCACTGCCGGATGCGAATACATTTGTATACTAGATGCCTACCAGGGATATCATCAAGTACCTCTTGCTAAGGACGACCAAGAGAAGGTTAGTTTTATTATAGCTGAAGGTACCTATTATTATAAGGTTATGCCTTTTGGACTAAAGAATGTCGGGGCAACCTATCAGAGGCTCTTGAACAAACTTTTTTTGGAAACAGATAGGAAGAAATATGGAAGTGTATGTAGATGACATTTTGATTAAATCTCCTCAAGCTGTTGATTTGTGCAGAGATGTAGAGGAAACCTGCCGAACACTAAGACAATACGGACTCATGCTCAATCCTGGCAAGTGCTTGTTTGGAGCCAGAAGTGGCAAATTCCTGGGCTATATGGTGACCGAGCGAGGGATAGAAGCAAATCCCAACAAAGTCCGAGCAATCCAGGATATGGAGCCCCCACGCAATATGAAAGAAGCTCAAAGACTAACTCAGCGAATCACTACGTTATCCCACTTCATCTCTCTATCAGCCGGCCGAAGTTTTCATTTCTTTAAGATACTTCAGAAGGCCAATAAATTTCAATGGGATGAAGAATGTGACAACGCATTTCGAGAATTAAAAGATTACTTGTCAACCCTACCTGTGCTATCTAAGCCTGTAGTAGGAGAAACCTTATGAGTTTATCTTTTAACAAATGAGTATGCTGTAGGCTCAGTACTGGTGAGGCAAGAGGGTAAAGAACAACAACTCATGTATTTTTCAAGTCATCTATTGAAAGGAGCCGAGTGTAGATATACTACAGTCGAGAAATTAGCTTATGCCTTGGTCTTGACATCCAGAAGGTTGCGTCCTTACTTCTTATCACACATAATCATAGTACTAACTAATAGCACTCTTGGTCAAGTGCTCCTTAATCCAGAAGCATCCGAGCGATTGATCAAGTGGATGACTGAGCTTAGTGAATATGACATACAATATCAACCTCATTCGGCAATTAAAGCACAACCCGTGCCCTAGTCGTCTCCACCACCGCCGACGCCGAAGACTCCCTTCTCCTCTCTTCTGTTGACGCTATCTTCGTCGGCCGACGAGAGCCAACCGAGGGTCTCCATTCCTCTACACTAGTTCTCCAGCTAACCTTACCTTCTTCCCTAACGCCGGTTGCCGCCGCTGTACCCTGTCGGCGCCGCTGCAGTCACTCGACCCGAGCAGTGCTATTGTCCTTGTGCCCTAGCGCCGGTTCACTAGCCATCCAGTGGAGAGTCATTCTTCCCTCGCGTTACTACCTCCACACCTTCTTCCTCATTGTGGTCATGCCTCCCGTGCCCTAGCATTATTTGTGATTTTCCGATCTTCTGGCTGACGGTGAGAAGTAAGAGGTCACCCTAGCAGTGATCTGGGAGGTAAGTGTTCTACCCTAATTGGTAAATTGGGTAGTTAATTTCTCAATAGTATTGTTGGGTGTTGATAAGTGAATCTTCTCTTCTTGTTTTCGAGCAGTGAAGTTTCCAGCAGGTATAGTGTGCAGTGGGTTTTCTTGGATCCGGCACTCACTTCTACCAGCAACCAAAAAATCCTAATTTGGCAGCAACCTCCTTTAGCAGTGGGTAAGTACAGATTGAGGTGAAGTTTTGTGTTGAATCTGTGATGTATTATGTTGTAGTAAGTCCTAATTAGAAGGTGGAATGATTAGGGTTAATGAAGTTAACCCTAATTAATCAATGGATTTGGATTTAGTTTAGTTAATGGATGCATGATAGAATTAGCTAAACTAAATATTGTGACATAGGATTTTGACGCGAGACGAGCATCTCGACGTCCGAGTTGGACCGGATTGATCTTTTAGATTGGAGGTGGGTACTTTGACTTTATGTCATTTAATATGCATAGTAATGTTTTTTAACAAATAGCAATGATTGTGTTTCTTATTTGCTTCGGTTGATCACTACCCTATCTGTTACATGCTTGTTTGTTTATTTGTTATGCACATCATGTTAGTATTTACCTGATTATACATGCTTATAGAGGTAGTGACACAACCATGTTATTTATTATGTTCAGGACCTAAGGTTTTTTTGATACCTTATCTGATCTGTGTACCTTTGATTTGGTTCATTGTCCTATGGTACACATTTTATATTTATATATGGATATTGCTATGCTGTTAAGGATATTGCCATGTTTAGTGTCATGCATCATCTTGCATGATTGCATGCTGTGCGATAGTTTTCTCCATTATTGTCGAGCACATCGCCAGTTACATGTATCTATACACACCGCCACTCATGAGTTAGTGGTATATCAGATAGGTGTGTGGCAGTTTTGCTGTTTGGCTCCATTGGTTTGGTGACTCAGCGTGGTAGCCAGCAGACAGTTTTTCTATGTTTGTCTCCGCTGGTTTAGTGTAGCAGCGTGGTAGCTGGTAGGCGGTTGGACTTTGTTTGGCTCCATTAGTCCGCTCATGGGTAATGTGAAGCAGCGTGGTAGCCGGCAGAGATTACTCCCCGTCATCGTGTACCGGGAGATGAAGCATTGAGCTCCCCCATTTATGATTTGGGGTAGAAGGATAAGTGTGTTGGGTTTTTCGGGCCGCGAAAACCGCTTTTCGCGTCGCGGAAACCCCGAATCTCCCTAGCCAACGGATCCATGCGAAGAATAAATTTTTTTTCGAAAAACTACGAGTATGAGTTTACCTAGATCTACACTTAGATCTACAAGGGAAAAGGTTATACCTTTGAAGCGAAGCCCTTCGCGTTCCCGCTCGTCCAAATGGTGCCAGCTCTTGAAGTTGTCAACGTAGACAACTCTCTATTTGTATCCACACAAACAACTCAATGGAGAGAGAGCCTTAGTGTGTGCTAGTACTCCAAAGGGTCTCGGCAATGGTAGAGGAGGAGAGGGAGAGGGAGAGCTTGAGGAAGAGAATGAAGTGAATGTGCCTTGAATGAAAAATTCATTCCATGCCATCACAATAGTAGCCGGCCACTTTCAAAAAGGTGTAACCCCCATTTTCACATTAAGTGCAATTAATGTGGAGCCATTAAAGTGAAGAATTGTAACCTCCATGAGGTGGCATCTCACTTAAGTAACCATGATGATGTGGAGCATCATCATTGGTCCACATCTTGCCAACTCACTAATGATGTGGCAAAAAGTCAAGTCAAACTTGACTTTTCCTCTTCCTCTCAAGTCAAGTCAAACTTGACTTAATCTCTCTCATGGTTGATCTAATCCAACCATTTAATTCAAGACAATTTAATATAATGAATCTAATTCATTTAATTAAATTGATTCAATGAGTCATAATCTAAATTAGACTCATTGAACCCATGAATCAACTTGAGTCCAACTCAATTAGCCCAATTAGGATTACTCTTAATCCAATTTGATTCATCAAATGAATCTAATCCTCTTGGTTCATCATATGAATCTAATCTCCATCTAATTATCCTTAGTGTGTGACCCTATAGGTTCTTGTAATGTTGGCAATGCCCTACACCCATTTAGGAGCATAAGTAATGAGCAGTATCTAGCAACACATCATTACTACCCAAGTTACAAAAATGTTGAGATCCAACATCACCTTGTGATTACTAATTGTGACTCCTCACAAAATATGACAAGTGTCCTTCTATCCTAGGCATCTAAATTGATTAATGTGAGGCATAGACCGTGTCATCCTCTGATCAATCTAAATCCTGAACTCCAAGTAGACTCACTAAATCAAATGAGCTCAATATCTCATATTGACTCATTTGGGCATGGTCATGCATTTCGTGGTCTCACTCTATCAAGAATACCGATGTCTCTCCTGTCATATAGGAGGGATAGATCTCATCTACATCACTCACATCCCTCCGCATAATTTGTTACATACCCAATAATCGCCTTTATAGTCCACCCAATTACGGGTGACGTTTGACGAAACCAAAGTATATAACTCCTTATGTAGGGAACCATGGTGACTTCAGGTCTAAGGACTAGTAGTCATACTAATAGCCACATGAGAAAGTATATGACACTCATATAACGATCCATGATACTTTCTCATGGCGGGTCATTCAGTATACATTCTCTAATGTATACCCATATGTCAACTTGATATCTCTATATCCATGACTTGTGAGATCAAGTCATCGAGTTGACCTACATGCTAGTCTTATTGCATTAATATTGTCCCTGAATGTTAATACTCGACTAGGAATGATTAAGAGTTGTGTTCCCTATATCATCTCACTATCGGTTCAACTAACCGATTGATATAGGTGAGAACCTTCTACTCAAGGTGCTATTATACTTAGTTTATTTGGCACCAATACAAGTAAGTATAATAACCAAAACAAATGCCTTTTATTTATATATAATATGATACAACAAGTCCATAATACAATCATCAAATAATTGGCTCTAGGGCTCTAGCTAACAATCTCCCACTAGCACTAGTGCCAATCAGTGTAGGCTCTAAGCCCCAATGACCTAGTGTGACCATCATGCTTCCTCTGTGCCAAAGCCTTGGTCAAGGGATCTGTAATGTTAGCCTCTGTGGGTACTCTACAAATCTTCACATCTCCTCTCTCGATAATCTCTTGAATGAGATGAAAGCGCCGTAGTATGTGTTTGGTCCGCTGGTGTGAGCGAGGTTCCTTCGCTTATGCTATAGCTCCATTGTTGTCACAATAGAGCTCAATGGGGTCAGCGATACTGGGAACCACCCCAAGTTCAGTGATGAACTTGCGGATCCAAACTGCCTCCTTTGCTGCCTCTGATGCAGCAATGTACTCGGCCTCTGTCGTAGAATCATCTACTGTGTCCTACGTCGAACTCTTCCAACTCACAGCACCACCATTAATACAAAATACGAACCCTGACTGCGATCCATAATCATCCTGGTCGGTCTGGAAGCTAGCATCACTGTAACCCTTTACAGCTAGCTCATCATTGTTGGTGCAACCTTAGGTCAAGGTTGACCTGGTTGACCCGACTCGAGTTGACTTGACTCGAGTTGTATTTTGATGTTTGACGAAGGCCTCGATTATTGTATCTTTATGTTTGACAAGAATACAAACTTGGGAGATTGTGGGTGCAACCTTCGGTCAAGGTTGACCTGGTTGACCCGACTTGAGTTGACTTGATTCGGAAAAGTCCAAGCATGGAGACTTGGCATGAAAAAGTCCAAGCAGGGAGCTTGGCACGGGAAAAGTCCAAGTATGGAGACTTGGCACGGGAAAAGTCCAAGTATGAAGACTTGGAACGGAAAAGTCCAAGCAGGGAGCTTGTCACGGGAGAAGTCCAAGTATGGAAGCTTGGCATGGGAAGTCGGAGAGGGCTCGACAGCTCGTTCTCCGGACTAGGTCAGAGAGGGCTCGGTAGCTCGTTCTCTGGACCGGACGAAGTCGGAGAGGGCTCGGTAGCTCGTTCTCTGGACCGGACATGGGAAGTCGGAGAGGGCTCGGTAGCTCGTTCTCCGGGCTAGGTCTGAGAGGGCTCGGTAGCTCGTTCTCAGGACCAGGTAGGGTTTAGGGCTGGGAGCTCTAAACCTGGATCGGTCTGGTGACCGATCCAGTGATACGCTGGTTGACTGATCGGTCTGGTGACCGATCAGTAACCAAACAATGTGTTTCTGTGAATTACCTGATCAGTCTGGTGACCGATCAGTAATCAGAGGGGGATCGGTCTGTGGACCGATACACCTGAGTCCTGATCGGTCCACAGACCGATCAGAGAGTTCGGCAACTCTTTGTGAAGCGTGCTGATCGGTCTGGGGACCGATCTGCATAGGTCCTGATCAGTCCCCAAGACCGATCAGAGAAGGTCTGGACCGATCAGGGTGGAGCCTGATCGGTCCAGGTCTAGCCGTTGAGAGATAACGGCTAGATTTATCTCTGTGTCTTCTTTGTCTTCTTCGCAGGTTCATATAAGAAGGTTTCTACAGGGAAGGGTTCAGTGTTCTGGCTGCTACAGTGCTTCTTCTTCTTCCTTCTCACTGCGATTTGAGCTTTGCTGAGCTCCTCTTTGCTGAAGCTTCGTGTGAGCTTCCCTCGACTGGTTGATCAGCTGCTGCTTGCATCATCCGTGAAGTTGCTGCTTCATCAACAGACTCCAGTAGATGAGAAGAAGGCAAGCAAACTTGGTAGAGTGTAGTTACATTCATATTATCCATTGTTTCTTGTTTTATTTCTTGTACTCCTTTATTTCTGTTGCAAAAGGGATTGTGGCGAGGTTTCTCCACCCAGAAGGAGTTTCTATTAGCCGGTTTTCCGGGGTCTCATCCACTGACGGATTGATAGGCTTCATCCACCTTACGGACACGCCGAGGAGTAGGAGTTTCATCTCCGAACCTCGTTACATCGTCGAGTTTAAGGTTTGCTATTCTTTGTTTCATTTCTACATTGTATTTCCGCTGCGCTAACTTGATTTGTAGGAAGAAACACGAATTTGGGGTCGGCTATTCACACCCCCCCTCTCTAGCCACGACCGTCGAACCTAACAAGTGGTATCAGAGCAAAGGTTGCTCTTCGTTGGATTAACACCCGGGGGAGCACAAGCTAGAGAATGGATCTACTTGGAGAAGACATCACGATTCCACCCTTCTACGATCGCGACGACTTCGCGTATTGGAATGTAAGAATGAAGTATTTTCTTATGACTAACCTAGTGAATTGGAATTGTGTACGAGTAGGTTTTACTCCTCCGGTGGATAAAAAGGGAGAACCTCTCGAGAAGAAGAAGTGGACAAAGGAACAAATTCACCAATCCACAATCAACGACGAGGTAACGAAAATCCTTGAATTTTCATTACCTAATGATATCTTGTGTAAGATAGGTGGATATAATGATGCCAAGGAGTTGTGGAACAACTTGGCTAAGTTCCATGAGGAGAGCTCCACTTCAAGTCATGAAGAGGAGTCAAGTGAGCCAAGTAGCTCACATCATGGAGGTAAGGAATTAGAAGTTGAGGGCTACTCAACATCTAAGGAAGAACAGGAGGAGAGTTCTTCATCAAGATTGGTGCAAGAAGAAGCCTTTACTTCCGGAAGGGATGAAGAAGAAAGCATACAACCATCCTCAACCCTAGGTAACTCAAGCAATTTACTTTCAAGTAAATTACATATAATGTGCTTTGAGTGTAGGGAATTTGGGCATTACAAGAGTAAATGTCCAAGGAGGATTAGGAAGACTCCACCGGCGCCAAAGGTCAAGGAAGCCGGAGTCCCGATACGCAAGGGCAAGGAGCACGTGGTGTGCTTCCAATGCAAGCAAAGGGGACATTATAGGAGCCAATGTCCGAGGGGGAGGCAACCTCACAAGGACAAGAGACCAAGCACATCTATAGGGGGAGCTAAGGCAAACCCTAAGGTACCCTTTAAGGCACATTATTGCAATTCTAATAAGAAACATGCTAGTAGCTTTATTGCAATTGCCAATGATGATAAGCATGATAACCATAGAAACTGATACATGTGCTTAGGTGCCAAACATGTTAGTCTAGGTAAGGATAATACTAGAAATGTCAACCCTAGAATTAACTCATCTAAGGTTAAGGTAAACCTAGATAGGAATCCCAAAACAACTAGACATATGCCTAGGAATACCTCAAAGAAAAATGACAAATTAAAACTTGAGGTATTAGAGAAGGAAAATCAAGTCTTGAGGTCAAGACTTGACACCTTAGAAAAGACCCTTAAGAATTTGGAGAAATCAACTCTAGGGTCTAAGGGTCAAAAGCAAAAGCCCAAGGACATGAGAGGTTTGAGTCACAAACCTAAGTCTCAAGTGGTCAAGCCCACTTACCATAATGTTCCATTCGATTATGGAACAAGACCTAGGGCTAGGAAGACCATCACCAAGGTCACAAGGGGAGTCACCCCTAGAGTTGATCTTGATGAGTCTCAAATGACCAAGGCTTTAAAGCCTAGGAGGGTCATTAGGAGGGTTGCTAGGGAAGTCATCCCTAGTGAATATTTAGTGAACCCAATGAGCTCAAATAGGTATTGGGTTCCTAGGAGCGTGTTCCATCATGCTAGATAAATTAGGGCGTGCCAACCTTAATTGAATAGGTAGTTAACCTAATCATGGAAAATGTGGCACCTTAGGAATGTTCAAGGTGTAATCAAGCCTTGAAAATGAGATTAAGAAATTATTCCTAAGGTGATTAGCATGTGCCAACCATATTCGAGGAATTCTCTAGGGTCAATCTAATTGGCACATAGTGATCTAAAAATCTTTAGTATATGATTTTAGGTCTATTACACTTAGGAATATAGAACTTATGGCAAAATGATCAAAATTATCAAAAATGGCAACTAAGGCTAGAATTAGGTATTTTCTATACCTTTATATGTTATTTTCCATATATTGTTTTCCATATGTCATGTCATGACATCATATCTAATTTACTATCATTTGAAATGTCATGATAATGCTTAGGTTAGTTATATGTCATGCCTTATTTAAGTTTCATACTTTATGACATGACATCATGACATTGGCACATGTTTCCACTTATGATATCATTATATGCCATGTCATCATCTTTTGCATTTATAATCAATTAATTTGATTTAAGGACAAAAACATAATTTGATATGGAAATCAAATTGTTGTTTAGAAAATGCATGAGAACTTAGATTAAGATGACCTAAACCATATCTCACATCAAAATTGACTTGGATGTGTTTGATACACCTTAGATGTGTGTGAGATATTAGGATTATGAGTTAGGATCAAGGTGCATAGTTCTTGTACCTAGATGAGCCTAATTCAAAATGGAGGATCATAGGGAAAGCTTGTGTACAAGTCATGTACATTTAGCCCTAAGATTGTGGTCCTAAATTGAATGGTTTAAAATCATTTCAAAATTGATTTGAAAAAGCTTGATGAAGCTTTTCTAGTGATAGCATTCATCATTGAGCAAGTTGATACAAAGATGGATTAACCTTGAGCTATTTCAAAGTTTTTCGAAATTTGTATCAAGATTTGAAAATGGAAGTTATTTTCATAGAAAACTATTTTTCCATGATAGTATATGTTATGAGGAATGTATCCTCAAAATTTTATAATTTTTAGAATTTTCTGTAATTTTGTAGGGGTTTCTGAATTTCGGGAGAAAGAAATTCAGAAATCAGAAATAGACATGTGTGACCGATCAAGAGGTTCCCTGATCGGTCCAGGGGATGCTGGATCGGTCACTGGACCGATCCAGGGAGCTCCTGATCGGTCTGGTGACTGATCGGGCGTGCCAAATTCTGTCTGAAATTTCTGAAATGTGCTGTCTGAAATTTCTGAAATTTCAGCTGATTAGATTGGTGATTTCTAAAGGGTTAAAACTCTCCAAGACATTGTTGGTGCAATGGTCAAGGGGGAGTTGACCTTTAGGGGGAGTTTTACCTATTGGTCAAGCGGGAGTTGACTTTTAGGGGGTGTTTTTACTCGATTTCTGAGGATGAGTGATATGGGATTATCACTATGTTGATTGTTGTGTTTGGTATCAAGGGGGAAATTAAGGGTTTCAGTGAAAGGTATGGGACTTTCATTAGGAAGAAACTCTTAACCTTGATTCACTCTTTTTTATGTGTGTCAAAAAGGGGGAGAATGTCTAGAGAATGTTCAAGGAAGAACATTGGAGTTTGGGGAGAATGTTCAGGGAAGAACATTGATTGGAGAACTATTGAAAACCTAAGTTAGGTTATCAGGTTAACCTAACTTGATTATGGTTTTTGTCAAACATCAAAAAGGGGGAGATTGTTGGTGCAACCTTAGGTCAAGGTTGACCTGGTTGACCCGACTCGAGTTGACCTGACTCGAGTTGTATTTTGATGTTTGACGAAGGCCTCGATTATTGTATCTTGATGTTTGACAAGAATACAAACTTGGGAGATTGTGGGTGCAACCTTCGGTCAAGGTTGACCTGGTTGACCCGACTTGAGTTGACTTGATTCGGAAAAGTCCAAGCATGGAGACTTGGCATGAAAAAGTCCAAGCAGGGAGCTTGGCACGGGAAAAGTCCAAGTATGGAGACTTGGCACGGGAAAAGTCCAAGTATGGAGACTTGGCACGGAAAAGTCCAAGCAGGGAGCTTGGCACGGGAGAAGTCCAAGTATGGAAGCTTGTCATGGGAAGTCGGAGAGGGCTCGGCAGCTCGTTCTCCGGACTAGGTCAGAGAGGGCTCGGTAGCTCGTTCTCTGGACCGGACGAAGTCGGAGAGGGCTCGGTAGCTCGTTCTCTGGACCGGACATGGGAAGTCGGAGAGGGCTCGGTAGCTCGTTCTCCGGACTAGGTCTGAGAGGGCTCGGTAGCTCGTTCTCAGGACCAGGTAGGGTTTAGGGTTGGGAGCTCTAAACCTGGATCGGTCTGGTGACCGATCCAGTGATACGCTGGTTGACTGATCGGTCTGGTGATCGATCAATAACCAAATAGTGTGTTTCTGTGAATTACCTGATCGGTCTGGTGACCGATCAGTAATCATACAGAAGCGAAGAAGATCGGGAGAAGAAAGAGGGGGATCAGTCTGTGGACCGATCCACCTAAGTCCTGATCGGTCCACAGACCGATCAGAGAGTTCGGCAACTCTCTGTGAAGCGTGCTGATCGTTCTGGGGACCGATCAGCATAGGTCCTGATCGGTCCCCAAGACCGATCAAAGAAGGTCTGGACCGATCAGGGTGGAGCTTGATCGGTCCAGGTCTAGCCGTTGAGACACAACGACTAGATTTATCTCTGTGTCTTCTTTGTCTTCTTCGCAGGTTCATATAAGAAGGTTTCTACAGGGAAGGGTTCAGTGTTCTGGCTGCTACAGTGCTTCTTCTTCTTCCTTCTCACTGCGATTTGAGCTTTGCTGAGCTCCTCTTTGCTGAAGCTTCGTGTGAGCTTCCCTCGACTGGTTGATCAGCTGCTGCTTGCATCATCCGTGAAGTTGCTGCTTCATCAACGGACTCCAGTCAACGAGAAGAAGGCAAGCAAACTTGGTAGAGTGTAGTTACATTCATATTATCCATTGTTTCTTGTTTTATTTCTTGTACTCCTTTATTGCTGTTGCAAAAGGGATTGTGGCGAGGTTTCTCCACCCAGAAGGAGTTTCTATTAGCCGATTTTCCGGGGTCTCATCCACCGACGGATTGATAGGCTTCGTCCACCTTACGGACACGCCGAGGAGTAGGAGTTTCATCTCCGAACCTCGTTTCATCGTCGAGTTTAAGGTTTGCTATTCTTTGTTTCATTTCTACATTGTATTTCCGCTGCGCTAACTTGATTTGTAGGAAGAAACGCGAATTTGGGGTCGGCTATTCACACCCCCCCTCTCTAGCCGCGACCGTCGATCCTAACAATCATTGCCTCCATATATCAAGAAATATTCTTTAGTCTTTCTTAAGTACTTAAGAATATTCTTGACCACTATCCAGTTACTTTCACCTGGATCTGACTGGTATCTGCTCTTCATGCTCAAAGCATACGAGACATTAGGTCGAGTACATAGCATGGCGTACATGATAGATCCTATGGCTGAGGCATAAGGGATCTTATCCATGCGGTCTCTCTCCTCTCTAGAAGAGGGACCTTGAGTCTTCGAAAGACTCACGCCATGTAACATCGGCAGAAATCCCTTCTTGGAGTTCTGCATGGAAAACCGAAGGAGTACCTTGTCAATATATGTACTCTGACTTAAGCCAAACAATATCTTAGATCTATCTCTATAGATCTGTATCCCTAGAATGCGGATGCTTCACCTAAGTCCTTCATTGAGAAACATGTCCCTAGCCAAGTCTTGACAGACTGTAGCAAAGGGATGTCTTTCCAATGAGCAGTATGTCATCCACATACAATATGAGGAAGACAACTATGTCTCCTACAACCTTCTTGTAGACACAAGGTTCATCTTCATTCTTGATGAAACCAAACTGTTTGATTGCATCATCGAATCGAAGATTCCAGCTCCGAGAAGCTTGCTTTAGTCCATAAATGGACCTATGCAGCTTGCATACTCTACTAGTATGATTTGGATCTACAAAACCCTTAGGTTGTGTCATGTACACATCCTCGAGTAGGTTTCCATTTAGAAACATGGTTTTGACATCCATCTGCCAGATCTCGTAATCATGGTAAGCTGTAATAGCAAACATGATCCGAATGGACTTAAACATCGCTACTGGTGAAAATGTTTCATCATAGTCAATACCATGAATCTGCTTGAAACCTTTAGCTACCAAGCGACCCTTATAGATAAGTCCATCCATGTCAGTCTTTCTTTTAAAGACCCACTTACACCCTATGGGTTTTACCCCTTCAGGTGGATCAACCAAAGTCCATACTTGGTTGGTGTACATGGATTCCATTTCGGATCTCATGGCTTCTAGCCATTTCTTAGAATCTGGCCTCATCACAGCTTCCTGATAGGTGGTAGGCTCATCCTCTATGAGCACAACGTCATCATGGTCAGACAAGAGAAATGAGTATCTCTCAGGCTGACGACGTATCCTATCAGACCTGCGAAGAGGTATGTCTACTTGAACTGGTTGTTGTTCCTCAACTCTTTGTGGAACAACATCATCCACAACACTTTGTGATTCAGTTCAACTTCCATCGAGGTTTCAGTGCTAGGATCCGCATCTTGAACTTCTTCAAGATCGAATGTACTCCCACTAGTCTTTCTAGAAACAAAGTCCCTTTGTAGAAAGTCCTCAGTCTTTGCCACAACTATCTTGTGCTCACTGGGAATGTAGAAGTAATATCCCTTAGTTTCCTTGGGATATCCTATAAAGTAGCACTTGTCGGATTTGGGTCCTTTTATCTTAGACTTGACGTCTAACGTAGGCTCACATCCCCAAATCCTCATGAAAGACACTTGGGCATCTCTCCCAGTCCATATCCTATATGGTGTCTTTATCACGGCCTTGGATGGAACTCGGTTGAGTATAAAAGTTGCTGTGTCTAGAGCATAGCCCCAAAAGAATGTCGGAAGATCTGTGTGACTCATCATAGATCTTACCATATCTAATAGGGTATGATTCCTCCTTTCGGATACACCATTCCACTGTGGTGTTCCTGGAGGAGTGAGTTGGGATAGAATCCCACACTCAGCTAGATAGTCATGAAACTCATGGCTAAGGTATTCTCCACCTCGATCTGATTGAAGTATCTTAATACTCTTGCCAAGCTGGTTCTGTACTTCATTCTTGAATTCTTTGAACTTTTCAAAGGATTCAGATTTATGTGTCATCAAGTACACATAACCATATCTACTGAAGTCATCAGTAAATGTGAAGAAGTACCTATAACCGCCTCTAGCAGTGGCATTGAAAGGGCCACATACATCACTATGTATAAGTCCTAACAAATCAGTCGCTCTTTCGCTGTGCCCACTAAAGGGAGTCTTGGTCAAATGATCTTGCCTCGTAGGCATGACTCACATATCTCATATGATTCAAAATCAAATGAGTCCAGCAAACCATCCTTATGGAGCTGGGATAAGCGCTTGTCATTTATATGACCTAAGCGACAGTGCTAGAGGTAGGTTTGGTTCATGTCATTTGACTTGAACCTCTTGGTATTTATGTTATAGATAGGGCTCTCAAGGTCTAGAATATAGAGTCCGTTCATCAGAGGTGCACTTCAATAGAACATATCGTTTAAATAGATGGAACAACATTTATTCTTTATTGTAAACGAAAATCCTTTCTTGTCCAAACAAGAAACTGAAATTATGTTCTTAGTCAAGGCAGACACATAACAACAATCATCTAATTCTAGTACAAGCCCAGAGGGTAGAGATAGATAGTAAGTTCCTACAGCAATAGCAGCAACCCGTGCTCCATTACCTACTCGTAGGTCTACCTCACCCTTTGTCAATGCCCTACTATTTCTCAGAGCTTATACATTAGTACAAATGTGCGAAGCACATCCGGTATCTAATATCCACGATGAAGAAATAGAGAGGTTGACTTCTATAACATGTATACCTGAAGTAGAAATCTTATTTCTCTTCTTCTTAAGATCTTCCAGGTATTCTTTGGAGTTCCTCTTCCAGTGCCTTGCTTGTCCTTGATATAGGTGACAAAGATGTTCAACCATATCGTAAGCCCCCATCAACTCATGTTGCTTCTGAAGCTCAGAGTTCATGGTCGCGAGCATAAGACAGGACACATCTAATGAGTCATCTTGATGCTTCTTGTAAGCATCACGGTCTGCTCGCGTGGCAGTGGCAGGAGGAGCCTCCGGAATGGGTTGCTCCAGAACGTACAGTTTACGTTCTTGGGTGAGAACTATTCTCAGGTTCTTGTACCAGTCCAGGAAATTTGCTCCGTTGAGCTTGTCCTTCTTAAGGACAGAACGCAGAGAGAAGTTGTTCGTGTTTGACGTCATGGAAATTCTACAACAGAAATAAATGTAGAAATAAATATCATATTCTTTTAAATCATTTAATTAGGCCTTCAACTAAATGATGCTCCCACTGAATTCTATAATTCATGTGGGACAAGATCCACATCATACTAACCCTTGAGTTAGCTTTGGTTAACGTCTCCGCCATGCACTTTCCACCTGTGTACCTGCATTTACCTCCCTCCATATCCGTGGGACCGGCTCTAGGGGGGCCGCTGATGTGGCGGTTCCACATTTTTTTTTTTTTTTGAGTTAGCTTTGGCTAATACGCCCAAGATTTAGTATGATCGGTAGGTAACG
This sequence comes from Zingiber officinale, assembly GCF_018446385.1. Lineage (NCBI taxonomy): Eukaryota > Viridiplantae > Streptophyta > Magnoliopsida > Zingiberales > Zingiberaceae > Zingiber > Zingiber officinale. Next base: position 4,147,695 of record NC_056006.1, on the reverse strand, counting down.
ATTACCAATTACTTCTCTATGTAACTCTTGTTATAGGATCATTATCTGCAATTATATTAAAACTTGAGTTAGCTTTGGCTAATACGCCCAAGAATTAATAAAAATGTGATTTATGTCCTATCTTTCCAACCGTTGGAAGAATGCCTATAGTTGTACTCGATCCAACCGAGTTAACTAGTTACTCAATCTAATTGAGTTATACTCACCCATGCGTTGATAGGCGGGACCAAGATTGTCCCTCCGTACCCTACCAAGATAATATGTGTTGCTCTGCTTTGGCAGATTCAACAACACATGTGATCGAGGTAGTGATAGGTATCACGGCACGGTATGCATTAGAGTTGACGTGACTTAGATCTAATCTAAACGTCGATGTTGTATCATATACTCGATATAGATCTAATCTAATCGATAGGGTGCATCTTGTACACGATGTAGATCTAATCTAATCGTAAGGGTGCATCTTGTGCACGATTTAGATCTAATCTTAATCGTTAGGCACTAATTAATTACTTAATTAAACATGCATCACATACACAAGTAATTAACTAAATTTTGTGATTATGTCATGGCCCTACTACGATCTTCTCAAGCCAATGAGAAGATCGGATGGTCAACCTAAGGTCAACAGCTTCTCAACCTCCTTCCTTTGACCACCTCGTGTTGCTCGCACCCTCCTCGTAACTCTGTCTCGAGTGGACCTTCCACCGCTTCAAAATTTACATTACAATTTTGAAACTCGAGTTACATTCGAGTCTAAATCTAATTTACAACCAGAATATAAATAGGGAGGCACGACGCACAGGTCGCGTATCAAATACAGCACTCACAAACACATGACGGCACGCAGACCGTATTATAAATTACAACACAAATCCAATCATATTGGGTCTTTTTGGGCCATGACTATCACAAAAATAATATATAATTCTAAATTATATATTTTTCATATTTTTCTGTATTTTTTTCATAATTTTTATAATTTTTATGAGTAAATTTTTCCCGGCGGTCCCGATTAGCGATTTCGGGCGCAATCGCGGAGCAAATCCCCTTGTGGGGTTAGGGGCAGTACCCCTACCCACGATCTAACCATCGCGAGTTACTCCTAAGCGATCCTATAGAGCCTTAGCCCGCTGTCCCAAAAATTTTTGGGTCGAAACATTGCCGTAACGGAAAAGTCTTCCCGGTAGTCGAAGCCTACAAGTGTTTAAATACTTGTGCTTTGCTTCTACGAGAAAAATACCCTTTAAAACTATAAAAACCATGAAATTACATGAACCACTGTTGTATTTTTTGGGCCGCGAAAACCGCTTTTCGCGTCGCGGAAACCCCGAATCTCCCTAGCCAACGGATCCGTGCGAAGAATAAAATTATTTTCGAAAAACTACGAGTACGAGTTTACCTAGATCTACACTTAGATCTACAAGGGAAAAGTTTATACCTTTGAAGCGAAGCCCTTCGCGTTCCCGCTCGTCCAAATGGTGCCGGATCTCGAAGTTGTCAACGTAGACAACTCTCTATATGTATCCACACAAACAACTCAATGGAGAGAGAGCCTTAGAGTGTGCTAGCACTCCAAAGGGTCTCGGCAATGGTAGAGGAGGAGAGGGAGAGGGAGAGCTTGAGGAAGAGAATGAAGTGAATGTGCCTTGAATGAAAAATTCATTCCATGCCATCACAATAGTGGTCGGCCACTTTCAAAAAGGTGTAACCCCCATTTTCACATTAAGTGCAATTAATGTGGAGCCATTAAAGTGAAGAATTGTAACCTCCATGAGGTGACATCTCACTTAAGTAACCATGATGATGTGGAGCATCATCATTGGTCCACATCTTGCCAACTCACTAATGATGTGGCAAAAAGTCAAGTCAAACATGACTTTTCCTCTTCCTCTCAAATCAAGTCAAACTTGACTTAATCTCTCTTATTGTTGATCTAATCCAACCATTTAATTCAAGCCAATTTAATATAATGAATCTAATTCATTTAATTAAATTGATTTAATGAGTCATAATCTAAATTAGACTCATTGAAACACATGAATCAACTGGAGTCCAATTCAATTAGCCCAATTAGGATTACTCTTAATCCAATTTGATTCATCAAATGAATCTAATCCTCTTGGTTCATCATATGAACCTAATCTCCATCTAATTGTCCTTAGTGTGTGACCCTATAGGTTCTTGTAACGTTGACAATGCCCTAAACCCATTTAGGAGCATAAGTAATAAGCGGTATCTAGCAACACATCATTACTACCCAAGTTACAAGAATGTTGAGATCCAACATCATCTTGTGACTACTAATTGTCACTCCTCACAAAATATGACAAGTGTCCTTCTATCCTAGACATCTAGATTTATTAATATGAGGCATAGACCGTGTCATCCTCTAATCAATCTAAATCCTGAACTCCAAGTAGACTTACTAAATCAAATGAGCTCAATATCTCATATCGACTCATTTGGGCATGGCCATGCACTTCGTTGTCTCACTCTATCAAGAATACTGATGTCTCTCCCATCATATAGGAGGGATAGATCCCATCTACATCACTCACATCCCTTCGCATAATTTGTTACATACCCAGTAATCGCCTTTATAGTCCATCTAGTTACGGGTGACGTTTGACGAAACCAAAGTACATAACTCCTTATGTAGGGAACCATGGTGACTTCACGGAAAATGGTACATATGTATAAAATCTGATTTGAGAGGGAGAAACTCTCAAACCGAATATCAAACCATACAGCATATCCAGGAGTTCATCCTCATAGATGAGGGAACTCCTTACACATCACTCAAGTCATTTACATAACCATCCTCACTACATCATGCACGCATAAAGCAAAGTCAACTCAATCTCTAATCACACTCACATACATCACACGAACATATTTATATGTGCTACAATTGATGACATGTAAGAGTGAAAAGAAGAACACAAACAAAAATCAAAACGTGGGGCAAGTGTCATCATGCGTGAAGAACCACGATCACCATGGACAGAAAGTAGCATCCAAGAAACACATGAAGCATCAAAATATGGACAGTGAGCACACTGCTCTCCTTCAAATAGCATGGACAATGATCATCAACACCAAACAGCACAAGCAAAGCATTCCACCATAGATCATTGCCCCACTTTTAGCAAGTGGTCAGCATTCCACCATAGATCATGCAAGTTTTGATTCTTGATTTATGATTGGTGGAGGAATGCCATGCAAGTTTTAATTCTTCAGCTTATGTTTGGTGGAGGGAAGACATACAAATTTTTATTTTGTAGCTTATGATTGAAGGAGGGAATGCATGTAAATTTTATGTGTGGCTTGTGATTGGTGGAGTGTATGCATGCAAATCTTTATTGTGATTGGTGGCAAGGGTAACTTTTATAGTGAATTGTTGTGGTGAGGGGTTTGTTCTGCAAATATTTTTATGATGGAAGGATGGTGAATAGATCCACCAATATTGATCTATCTAGTCCGCAGCAAACGGCTCGCGGTAAAGACAATTTCAAATCCGTTGATGGCTGGGGCTTTGCCAAAAAGTCCATGAGGGTGAATAGATCCACCATATTGGTCTATCTAGTCCGCAGCAAACGGCTCGCGGTAAGGACATCACCAAATCCGTTGATGGCTGGGACTTTGCCAAAAAGTCCAAGAGGGTTCATAGATCCACCATAAGGATCTATCTAGTCCGCAGCAAACGGCTCGCGGTAAAGACAAAGTAAAACCATGGTGACTTCAGGTCTAAGGACTAGTAGTCATACTAATAGCCACATGAGAAAGTATATGACACTCATATAACGATCCATGATACTTTCTCATGGCGGGTCATTCAGTATACATTCTCTATTGTATACTCATGTGTCAACTTGATACCTCTATATCCATTACTTTTGAGATCAAGTCATCGAGTTGACCTACATGCTAGTCTTATTGCATTAACATTGTCCCTGAATGTTAATACTCGACTAGGAATGATTAAGAGTAGTGTTCCCTATATCATTTCACTATCGGTTCAACTAACTGATTGATATAGGTGAGAACCTTCTACTCAATGCCGCTATTATACTTAGTTTATTTGGCACCAATACAAGTAAGTATAATAACCAAAACAAATGCCCTTGGGCGGGCACAATAGTGGCCCAACTGGTTCCTTGGGCGGCCACAATGGCGGCCCAACTGGTGACCCCTTATGTCGTCATCCGACGACCCTCGGCCGTGCTGTTACTCACAAGGACTTCCCACCCCTGGCTAGTGGATTTTTGCCTTCCCTAGGATTCGAACTCTAGATCTCCAGGTTACATACTAGAGTTTATTGTAACAACCACCCTTCTTACTATACTATACTACTCTCTAAGGATGACCGTTACTTAACTACTAACTCTACTTACTAGTGTTACTTATGCTATTATTAGCAACACTTAAATTTATCACGACCCCAGAGAAGTTCCTACCGAAAAATTTCGGTAGAGTCTCCCCTATACCAGTGACAATATTCATCAATACATGCAAAATAAACCATCAGCCACATGCGGCTGGTATATATATTTCATAACCACGTAGTAATAAGACACAACAACTAAAAAAACTATTCTAGTAATAGCAAATGAATAAAGCTCTAACAGTGGGAAAACAACCAAACTAACAATGCGGAATAGACTCAATTAGCAACATAAGAAAAATGAAACAACTCCTTAACAATCTCAACTTCTCTAATAACATTAAAGAAGAATTAAACAACTTCTTAGCCAAGTCCCGAGGCTTCCATAGTTCAACATCACACACCATCCATCACGCATCCTCCTTGTCGCCTTCCTCTTTATACTTTAGCTTTTCCTTTATCTGCAGTAGGAGGAAAAAATAAATCTATAAGCGAAACGCTTAGTAAATACTAAACTATCTCACAAAAACTCGAAAGTGCATAAGATACAAGGATGTTAAACTGAAATGCTAAAAAAGAAAAGCTACACATGCTCATCTAATAGCAAAGCACTAAAATAATCTGCATACTCATGATATACAAGAATAAATCTGCATGCTGGAAATAAAGCTAATCATACTCAATAAACTCATAAGGAAAGCAAATGAAAACTAATACTGTATGCTTAGAATTATAAGAGCTAAACTTTGTTAGTTCTAAACATAGGTGATACTTGTTTCATTTACTTATAGTCTTATACTTGAAATTAATATTTAACTTTCTTCTTCTCTTTCTTGGGCCCAGGCTTAGTACCAAATGTGCGCTCTCTAATAGAGACTGAGGTAGCGAGCCTCCAGTCCTCTGAGGGTAAAGACTTTGGTCTTACCAGGGCCAAGACCTTGGAATTGGTCACCTGGATTTGTTTAACGACAACCTTGGAAGTCGGGCACTAGCCTCTTGCTTTAAATTATTTGTTATCTTTTCTAACTAGACTTTGGTCTTTTCTCACTTATAGCTACTCATTATAGCAAGGAAAGTCTAAACTAGATGCTATGTATATAGGTATATGCTATAATCTGCTCATGCACATCTTAAAGCAAAGGGAAAACAAAATCAGCATACTACTATGCTATAATCTGTTCATGCACATCTTAAAGCAAAGGGAAAACAAAATCAGCATACTACTATATGCTATAATCTGTTCATGCACATCTTAAAGCAAAAGGAAAACAAATCAGCATACTACACTTATAAAAATCTGCATTTAAGGTATAAGAAATATGCATACAAACTCAAACTAAATCTAAACCAACAAGGTAACAGCATGAATGAAACTACATGTATAAAATTTCCTGCACCACTAAACTGCCAACCACATGCTAATCTAATCCGAACTACCCTTTAAGATAACAACAAATAGAATTCCAAACATGAAACTCAAATTATAAGACTGAAGGGGTTGATCTACATGCCTTGTTCATACATTTTAATTCCTTCCCTTAAGATTCTCGACCGTAAGCTTATAAACAACATTCTTTACAACATGCTTAATAAATAGCAGATGGGAACTACTCATGCTCACAAACAGCAAAGCAAAGAGGGACTACTCATGCTTGCAAACAGCAAAGGAAAATTAACCAGCAAAGGAAAATTATCACTAATAACCTAAATTCGAATATGTTCTTCATGCTTACTGCCTAGAACAACAAAAGACCGAAATCCAGCTGCAAAGCTTAAGGTAACTACCCACATACTTGAACTTACCACTCATGATCCCTCTTTGAAACTCACGGCAGCAAACCCATCACCATATCTTTCACAGAATAATTCGAAAACAAGAATAAGCAAAGTCCAAAATCTAATCCAATCAAAAACCCCTTCCATCTTCCTTAACAACTCACTGCAACAAGCCCTAAGCCAAGAATCTTCACGGCAAAACTCGAAAAACAAGGAAAAATGCAATCCAAAACCACTCCTACCGCAGGTGAGAAGCTACTTACCCCTTGCTCTTGCACTTACAACCGAGAAAGAGATCTAGGGTTTCGAAGAGATGAAGATCTCGGCGGCTTCTTTGTGTTCCCGAGCTCCTCTCGTCGAGGTGGTCACGCACGGGTGAAGACCGGCCGGAAAACGGTGCTCGTCAGCCGCCGGAGACGTGCCCTAGGTCGTCTTCGTTTCCTCCCAAGAGAGAGCCGTGCCGCGCATGCGTGAGAGGAGTAGAGGGTTTCGGGCAAGGAGAGGAAAAGAAATAACTTAACCCTCTTAAACCTAGGTATTTCGGTTTTAATTATAACTTATATATATCTCGTTGCATATTCTTTCACAAAACATTTGTGGAACAGTTGGCTGGCTGGATTCAGTTAAGGTCGGGTTCGGCCTGAGGTCTCGGGTTCGAATCTCGGCTCGGACATTTTTTGTCAAAACTTCTTTCGTTTAGTAAAAATACCAAACGACCTCCAAAAATTGCATAAAAATACTCCAAAAATTGCATAAAATACTCTAAAAATTTCTAAAAATCTCTAGAATATTTTAAAAGTATTTCCAAATATTTTTAAGGACATTTAGAACTCGAAGTAGGGAAAATTATGTCATTACAATCCCCCATACCTTATAAAAAGTTCGTCCTCGAACTTAGAATAGTTATGGATATTTCTGTCTCATACTGTCCTCACATTCCCAAGTGACTTCCTCGTGCTTCTGATTCTACCAGATGACTTTCACTAGTGATACTTCTTTATTCCTTAGTCTCTTAACTTCTCTGTCCACTATCTATGTAGGTATTCTCTCATAGCTAAGATCCTCCTGAATCTGCACTGACTGAGGCTCAATCACTTGGCTAGGGTCATGGAGACACTTTTTTAGCATGGAGACATGAAATACATTATGTATTGCTGACATGTCTTGTGGTAAGTCCAGCTTGTAAGCTACTTTCCCAATCCTCTCTATGATCAGGTAAGGTCCTACATAGCGAGGACTTAATATGCCCTTCTTGCCAAATCTCATCACTCACTTCATCGGAGCAACCTTGAGAAAAACTGAATCCCCTACTTGGAATTCCAGTGGCCTTCGGCGTGTGTCAGCATAGCTCTTCTGTCTACTCTGGGCAGTCTCGATTCTCTATCTGATCTTCTGGATAGCCTGAGTAGTCTCATCTATCAGCTCTGTCTGAATTCCCAGCTCTACTTCCATTTCTTTTCTCTCACCTACTTCTTGCCAGCAAATAGGTGATCTGCACTTCCTACCATACAGCGCCTCATAAGGTGACATCTTGATGGTGGCCTGATAGCTATTGTTGTAGGCAAACTCAGCTAAGCATAGATACTTGCACCAACTTCCCTTGAAATCTAGTGCACAAGCTCTGAGCATATCTTCTAGAATCTGATTTACTCGCTCTGTCTGTCCATCAGCCTGAGGATGGAAGGCTGTGCTGAATTTGAGTTTGGTACCTAGTGCAGTCTGAACACACTCCCAAAGGTGAGAGGTGAAGCACACATCTCTATCAGAAACAATAGATTTAGGAACTCCATGAAGTCTGATCACTTCCTTGACGTATAGTTGTGCCAACTGCTCTATAGAATAGGACACCTTGATGGCTAGGAAATGGGCAGACTTGGTCAATCTGTCCACTATTACCTATATTGCATCATATCCATTTGTAGTTCTTGGAAGACCTGTTATAAAGTCCATGGATATGTCTTCCCACTTCCACTCTGGTATTGGAAGAGGCTGTAGAACTCCTCCTGGTCTCTGGTGTTCTGCTTTGACCCTCTAACATGTCAGGCAGGTACTGACATATTTAGCTACATCTCTTTTGAGTCCAGACCACCAGAACCTCTATTTCACGTCTTGGTACATCTTGGTAGAACCAGGATGCATGGAGTAAGGTGTACTATGTGCTTCTTCTAGAATCTTCCTCCTTAATTCCTCATCATTGGGAACACAAAGACGGTTCCCATGATAAAGAACTCCACTGTCTTATACTCGAAACTCCGAATTGTCTCCTTCTTGAATCCCATGCTTGATTTTCTGGATATCTGGATCTTCACTTTGCTTTCTCTGTATATCCTCAAGTAAGGTTGACTCTAATGTCAATGTAGAGAGTTGCCCATAAATAATTTCCATTCCAAAGTCTGACAACTCCTTCTACAGTGGTAGGGCTAATGATGACAAAGACATCAGGGATGCACTGGATTTTCTGCTTAGTGCATCTGGCACTTTATTAGCTTTGCCTAGGTGGTAGAGGATTTCACAGTCATAGTCTTTGACCAACTCTAGCCACCTACGCTGTCTCATGTTTAAGTCCTTCTGAGTGAAGAAGTACTTAAGACTCTGATGGTCTATGAAGATTCTGCACTGAACGCCATACAAATAATCTCGCCAGAGTTTTAGTGCAAAGACCACAGCTGCCAGCTCAAGATCATGAGTGGGGTAGTTCTTTTCATAATCTTTGAGTTGTCTGGAAGCATAAGCTATCACTTTTCCTTCTTGCATGAGAACAACTCCTAGACCCATCTTGGAGGCATCACTGTAGATGTCAAAACTCTTGTCACTAGCTGGAACAGTCAGAATGGGAGCATTGGTCAGTCTCTTCTTCAGCTCTTGGAAACTCTGCTCACATTTATCTGACCATTCAAACTTTTTATTCTTTCTGGTCAGGGCTGTCAGTGGAGAGGCTATCTAGGAAAAGTCCTCCATAAATTTTATGTAGTACCCAGCTAAACCAAGGAAGCTTCTGATCTCCCTGGCGTTCTTGGGTCTACTCCAGTTGTTGACCGCTTCTATTTTGGCTGGATCCACTTGGATGCCTTCTTTAGAAATTATGTGACCTAGAAACGCCACCTGATCTAACCAGAACTCGCACTTTGAGAATTTAGCATACAGCTACTTTTGCTGAAGGGTCTGCAATACTATCCTCAAGTGTGTGTCATGCTCCTCAAGGGTTCTTGAATAGACTAGAATGTCGTCGATGAACACGATGACAAATTTGTCAAGGTATTCTCTGAACACTCTGTTCATTAAGTCCATGAAGACCGCTAGTGCATTAGTCTCACCGAAAGGCATGACCACAAACTCGTAGTATTCGTATCTGGTCCTGAAAGCCGTTCTGGGTATATCCCTTTCTTTCACTTTCAACTGATGGTACCCAGAGTGCAGGTCTATCTTTGAGAACACTGTTGCCCCTCTCAACTGATCAAATAAGTCGTTGATCCTGGGAAGGGGGTACTTGTTCTTGATTGTCACTTGATTCAGAGCTCTATAATCTATGCACATCCGCATAGATCCGTCCTTCTTCTTGACTAGGGTGGATGAAGACTTTGTCAAGTAGCTCCTGAAGTTTCTCTTGTAACTCTTTCAGCTCTACTGGAGACATGCGATACAGAGCTTTTGAAATTGGACCGGTACCAGGAACCAATTCAATCTCAAAATCCACTTCTCTGTTGGGAGGCAATCCAGGTAGCTCTTCTGGAAATACTTCTGGATACTCACATACTACCCGAACATCCTCCTGCTTGAGTCCTTTCTGTTCTTCTGCATTTACTATGTATGCAAGAAAACCAGCACACCCTTTAACTAACATTTGGTGAGCTGCTAGAGAAGAGATAAGTTTCTGGGTCTTCTTCCTTGTCACTCCCGTGAATTCAAAAGGTGGTTCACCCTCTGGGCTGAAGATTACTTTCCTTCTACGGCAGTCTACTGAAGCGCTATACTTGCTGAGGAAATCCATACCCAAAATAATATCGAAATCTTACATGGCGAGGACTACCAGGCTAACATATAGTTCTCGGTCTGCAATTCTGACCGGTACAGCTCGAAGCCACTGATTGGACTCCATGACTTCTCCAGAAGGTAAGGTCGTCAAGAACTTGGAGTTCATACTCTCTGAAGGCACCTGTAATTTACTGGCAAAGGGTACTGATACAAAAGAATGGGTCGCCCCAGTATCAAATAGTATAGTAGATAAATGCTGAAAAATAACTACTTGACATGTTACAACCGTGGAGGCACTAGCAGCTTCCTCTTTGGTGAGGGAGAATACTCTAGCACTATCAAAGGCTGGAACTGATGGGGCTTCCAACCTTCCTTGATTGAGCTGAGATCCTTCCAGAGTTGCAGGCATATAATGTAGCTGAGGCTTGCCTCCATATTGTATTGGCTGTGGTTGAGGTGCTTTAAGCTTGTTAGGGCATTCTTTAGCCATGTGTCCTTCCTGCCCACATGAATAGCATCCCATCTTACCCAAAAGACAGGCTCTTGGATGTGTTCTTCCACATTTAGGACAGGGAGGGAACTTGGTCTGTTTGTTTGCTGGTCTTCCCTTCTGGTTACTTCCTGAGTTCCACTGCTTTCTTTTACTACCCTTGCCTTTCCAGTTCTGTTTACTTGACTGGAATTTCTGGCTCCCCACTGTCTTGTCCTCTATCTTCACTGGCTTGTGTTGCACTCGTTGTGCTTTGATGTCGTTCAGGTAGTGCTCAACAATTAATGCCCTACTGATCAACTCTTCACCAGTCTAGGGCCGATGAGCTCCACTACTCACATTCAGTGCTATCTGTGGTCTCAACATTCTGAGCATCAGCCTGACTCGCTCCTTCTCCGTACTTACCAGCTTTGGGCAGAGACGAGCTAGTCTGTTGAACTTATTGGCTGCTTCTTCCACTATAGGTCACCATGTTTGAACTCTATAAATTCCTCATAGTGCTTGTTGGTGATCTGTAGGTGGAAGAACTCTTCATAAAACTCTGACTGAAAATCAGCCCAGCTCATCTGATTGGCTGCCCTCTTGGTCTTTATCCTCTCCCACCACATACGAGCATCTCCTGACAGGCAGAAAGAGGCGCACTTGACCTTCTCGACTTCTGTCCAGTCAAGAAGCTCCATTGTGCTCTCCAGTGTTTTGAACCAAGCCTAGGCATCCCAGGGCTCAGTCGTGCCTGAGAAGCTCTCTGGTTTCAGTTTCAGCCACTGTATGAGGTAAGCTTCTTGTCTCTGAGGTGCTGTGACGACTCCCAGGGCAGCTGGTGGAACCTCGGTTACCACTGGAGTCTCCGCAGTGACAGCTGGAGGAGGGGGGAGGAACTGATTGCTGATTTGCCATCAGATTGGCAATTACTTGCTGCTGCTCTGCTACTTGTTTCTGGAGTTGAGCAACAAATTTAGAGAGATTGGGCTCAGTTAAGCCTGGGCCTTCGTTCTCCTGAACCTGGTCCTCAGTACGAGCGGTACGGGGGCGCCCTCTTCTAGCCATCTAATTATGCAGAGAAAAAGACTTGATATCTTCTCTATCCTTTATAAACAAACATATGTATGAATAAAGAAAACAAAACTTCTATCTTACTAAAGTGCATATATATAAGCAATTACTCTCCACTGCAAATAATAAAGAAAGAATAAAAGGAAAAACTTAAATACTTTCTTACTTGAAGACGGCAAGGTCGATGTTGATGTGTGTGTGATGTTGGAATATGGGAACTGCTCTGATACCAACTGTAACAACCACCCTTCTTACTATACTATACTACTCTCTAAGGATGACCGTTACTTAACTACTAACTCTACTTACTAGTGTTACTTATGCTATTATTAGCAACACTTAAATTTATCATGACCCTAGAGAAGTTCCTACCGAAAAATTTCGGCAGAGTCTCCCCTGTACCAGTGACAATATTCATCAATACATGCAAAATAAACCATCAGCCACATGCAGCTGGTATATATATTTCACAACCACGCAGTAATAAGACACAACAACTAAAAAAACTATTCTAGCAATAGCAAATGAATAAAGCTCTAACAGTGGGAAAACAACCAAAATAACAATGCGGAATAGACTCAATTAGCAACATAAGAAAAATGAAACAACTCCTTAACAATCTCAACTTCTCTAATAACATTAAAGAAGAATTAAACAACTTCTTAGCCAAGTCCCGAGGCTTCCATAGTTCAACATCACACACCATCCATCACGCATCCTCCTTGTCGCCTTCCTCTTTATACTTTAGCTTTTCCTTTATCTGCAGTAGGAGGAAAAAATAAATCTATAAGCGAAACGCTTAGTAAGTACTAAACTATCTCACAAAAACTCGAAAGTGCATAAGATACAAGGATGCTAAATTGAAATGCTAAAAAAGAAAAGCTATACATGCTCATCTAATAGCAAAACACTAAAATAATCTGCATACTAATGATATACAAGAATAAATCTGCATGCTAGAAATAAAGCTAATCATGCTCAATAAACTCATAAAGAAAGAAATGAAAAATAATACTGTATGCTTAGAATTATAAGAGCTAAACTTTGTTAGTTCTATCATAGGTGATACTTGTTTCATTTACTTATAGTCTTATAACTGAAATTAATATTTAACTTTCTTTTTCTCTTTCTTGGGCCCAGGCTTAGTACCAAATGCGCGCTCTCTAATAGAGACTGAGGTAGCGAGCCTCCAATCCTCTGAGGGTAAAGACCTTGGTCTTACCAGGGCCAAGACCTTGGAATTGGTCACCTGGATTTGTTTAACAATAACCTTGGAAGTCAGGTACTAGCCTCTTGCTTTAAATTATTTGTTATCTTTTCTAACTAGACCTTGGTCTTTTCTCACTTATAGCTACTCATTATAGCAAGGAAAGTCTAAACTAGATGCTATGTATATAGGTATATGCTATAATCTGTTCATGCACATCTTAAAGCAAAGGGAAAAAAAATCAGCATACTACTATGCTATAATATGTTCATGCACATCTTAAAGCAAAGGGAAAACAAATCATCATACTACACTTATAAAAATATGCAATTAAGCTATAAGAAATATTCATACAAACTCAAACTAAATCTAAACCATTAATCTAAACCAACAAGGTAACAGCATGAAGGAAACTACATGTATAAAATTTCCTGCACCACTAAACTGCCAACCACATGCTAATCTAATCCGAACTACCCTTTAAGATAACAGCAAATAGAATTCCAAACATGAAACTCAAATTATAAGGCTGAAGGGGCTTATCTACATGCCTAGTTCATACATTTTAATTCCTTCCCTTAAGATTCTCGACCGTAAGCTTCTAAACAACATTCTTTACAACATGCTTAATAAATAGTAGATGGGAACTACTCATGCTCACAAACAACAAAGCAAAGAGGGACTACTCATGCTTGCAAACAGCAAAGGAAAATTAACCAGCAAAGGAAAATTATCACTAATAACCTAAATTCGAATTTGTTCTTCATGCTTACTGCCTAGAACAACAAAAGACCGAAATCCAGCTACAAAGCTTAAGGTAACTACCCACATACTTGAACTTACCACTCATGATCCCTCTTTGAAACTCACGGCAGCAAACCCATCACCATATCTTTCACAGAATAATTCGAAAACAAGAATAAGCAAAGTCCAAAATCTAATCCAATCAAAAACCCCTTCCATCTTCCTTAACAACTCACGACAGCAAGCCCTAAGCCAAGAATCTTCACGGCAAAACTCGGAAAACAAGGAAAAATACAATTCGAAACCACTCCTACCGCAGGTGAGAAGCTACCTACCCCTTGCTCTTGCACTTACAACCGAGAAAGAGATCTAGGGTTTCGAAGAGATGAAGATCTCGGCGGCTTCTTTGTGTTTCCGAGCTCCTCTCGTCGAGGTGGTCACGCACGGGTGAAGACCAGCCGGAAAACGGTGCTCGTCGGCTGCCGGAGACGTGCCCTAGGTCGTCTTCATTTCCGCCCGAGAGAGAGCTGCGCCGCGCATGCATGAGAGGAGAAGAGGGTTTCGGGCAAGGAGAGGAAAAGAAATAACTTAACCCTCTTAAACCTAGGTATTTCGGTTTTAATTATAAGTTATATATATATCTCTTTCCATATTCTTTCACAAAACATTTGTGGAACAGTTGGCTGGCTGGATTTGGTTAAGGTTGGGTTCGGCCGAAGGTCTCGAGTTCGAATCTCGGCTCGGACATTTTTTGTCAAAACTTGTTTCGTTTAGTAAAAATACCAAACGACCTCCAAAAATTGCATAAAAATACTCTAAAAATTTTTAAACATCTCTAGAATATTTTAAAAGTATTTCCAAATATTTTTAAGTACATTTATAACTCAAAATAGGAAAAATTGGATTGTTACATTTATGAATCCTGGTAGCCAAGTGAGCGCCACTTACTTGGCTAACAGGATTCATAAACTTTAGTATTTAACTTGGAGATCTAGAGTTCGAATCATGGGGAAGGTAAAAATCCACTGGCCAGGGGTGGGAAGTCCTTGTGAGTAATGGCACGGCCGAGGGTCGTCGGATGACGACATAAGGGTTCGTTAGTTGGGCCGCCATTGTGGCCGCCCAAGGGACCAGTTGGGCCGCTAGTGTGGTCGCCCAAGGGGTCGAAGGGACGTGAAGCTACAATAAATAGGCGCCTTTTTATTGTAACGACCTAGCCCCTCGGCCCCTTGGGCGGCCCAACTGGCGACCCATTTGGCGGCCCCTTAGCGGTCCCTTAGGCGGCCCAACTGGCGGCCCAACTGGCAACCCCTTATGTCGTCTACCGACGACCCTCGGTCGTGCCGTTGCTCACGAGGTCTTTCCACCCCTGGCTAGTGGATTTTTGCCTTCCCCAGGATTCAAACTCTAGACCTCCAGGCTAAGTACTAAAGTTTATAAATCCTGGTAGCCAAGTGAGCGCCTTTTTATTATAACGACCCGACCCCTCAGCCCCTTGGACGGCCACACTAACGTCCCAATTGGCAGCCCAACCTTGGTCCCTTGGGCGACCACAATGGTGGCCCAACTGGCGACCCCTTATGTCGTCAACCAACGACCCTTCGGTCGTGCCGTTACTCACAAGGACTTCCCACCCCTGGCCAGTGGATTTTTGCCTTCCCCAGGATTCGAACTCTAGATCTCCAGGTTAAATACTAGAGTTTATGAATCCTGATAGCTAAGTGAGCGCCACTCACTTGGCTACCACGATTCATAAACTCTAGTATTTAACCTGTAGATCTAGAGTTCGAATCCTGTGGAAGTCAAAAATCCACTGGCTAGGGGTGGGATGTCCTTGTGAGTAACGACACGGCCGAAGGGTTGGCGGTTGACGACATAAGGGGTCACCAGTTGGGTCGTCATTGTGGCCGCCCAAGGGACCAAGGTTGGGTCGCCAGTTGAGCCGCTAGTGTGGCCGCCCAAGGGGCCGAGGGGTCGGGTCGTTACACCATGCCTCGCAAGGATACGATCCGCGACAAAAATAAAATTTTACATTTATTGATCCTATATTCCACAAGGTAATGCACATATAATATAGATCGAACGGAATGTAAAATTATAGAACTAATACAGCTCCTACTATATTTAATAATTACAATCATACACACACATAAAATTCCCCCCACATGCCCAAGAGTCCAATCACACACAAACATAATAGGGTCATAATAGTTGGAACTAGGATGTCTACAAACATAGAGTTAATCTATTTGTACATCCTACTATTATCCTGCCTAAATTTATGTATGAAAAGTGCACAATTTAACTAAAAACCAAACACACAGAGGCAAAAAACTAGCTCTGATATCAATTGTTGGTTGCTACTCAGAATTCCGTTCTGTTTCCCCTGTACAAAAATTTGTATAAGCACAGAATTTTCCTAATAACCCATGTGCTTTTTATAAGTTAAACTTGGATTGCAAACGAAACTTAACATTATTAATCCAAGTTCAAATCATATGTTCTTCAGAAGTTAAACCATATTACAGAAGTTAATTAAATATCTAATTCAAGGATTGGCTTCCAGGTCGTTGGCGAGGCACTCGGCCTTCTTGATT
Source organism: Zingiber officinale (assembly GCF_018446385.1). Taxonomy (NCBI): domain Eukaryota; kingdom Viridiplantae; phylum Streptophyta; class Magnoliopsida; order Zingiberales; family Zingiberaceae; genus Zingiber; species Zingiber officinale. Next base: position 4,131,469 of record NC_056006.1, on the reverse strand, counting down.
ATGGGATCATCCACCACTTCCTAAACAAAGCCTTTCAAAGATATTGAATATTTAAATTCCTTACAGTAAACCCTAGGTTTAACTAAAGAGACCTTAATCGAAGCACAAGATTGAAACACTAAATCGAAGCACAAAATCGAAACACAAAATTGCTAACCTCTTGTGTTGGTATTTCAGAATCCAAACAAAGAAAAACTAAACTAGTTTTGTTGTGAAATAAAAACTAGTTATACCTTTCTTTGTATCTTAAAGACCTCTTGATTTTCTGTTGTATTCCTCTCCTCCTCTTGGACGTCGTCTGGGCGATGATCTACAAGACAAAACACCCAAACTCCTTCCTTTGCTTCCAAGCTTTCGGCCACCAAGAAAAGCAAAGTGAAGAGGTCTCCTTCTTCTTCTTCTTCTTCTTCTTCTTCTTCTCCACCAAGCAACCGGCTAGCAAGGTTGAAGGGAGGTGTCGTCGGCCTTAAAAGAGAAAGGAAGAAGAAGGGTCGGCCACCAAAGAGAATAAAAGAGAGAGAGCCTTAGGTTATGTTATTTAGAGAGCATCCCCTCCTCCTCTTTTATAATCTTTGCTAGCAGCTAATAAGGAAAGTTTTTAATAAAATTTCTTTTTATTTGCTATTGTAGATGGTTACAAAAAAGGAAAGATTTTAAACAAAATTAAATTCTCTCTTTTAAACCATTGTAAATAGCTATAAAAGGAAAGATTATAACAAAATTTTATTTTAAACAAAATCTTCCTTTTATTCCTATAATGGTTGGTTACACAAAAGAAAAGATTTTAACAAAATTAAAATCTCTCTCTTAACCATTGTAGATAACTACAAAAAAGGAAAGATTTTAACAAAATTAAAATTTCTCTTTTAACCCTTGTAGAAAACTATAAAAAAGGAAAGATTTTAACAAAATTAAAATCTCTCTTTTAACCATTGTAGATAACTACAAAAAAAAATAAAAGATTTTAATAAAATTAAAATCTCTCTTTTAATCCATTGTATAAAAAAGCTATAAAAGGAAAGATTTTAATAAAATTTTATTTTCAACAAAACTTCCTTTTCTCTTCTTGTATGGCTGGCCCCAAGCTTGGGCACCAAGCATGGCTTGGCCGACCCACATTTTGGGCACCAAGAGGGCTTGGTCGACCCCTTGCTTGGGTACCAAGCAAGGATGTGGCCAGCCCCTCATTTGGATAATAACCAAAATCAAAATGGGTGAACGCGAAGCTTTATAGAGGCTACAGCAGGGACCGAGAGAAGGAATTGGTTTTGGCCTCCTAATGAGCTTGAGCTTCCTGTGTTCGCCCTGAACACCCAACTCAAGTTCATCAATAATAACTCATACCACTAAAGAGTTATTATTGAAATACTGCATCAATCTCATATTACATTATGGGTTCCTTCTTATCATGAGTGCATTATTCTCCCTGTGTTAAAGATATCAAATATTCATTAATTAAATGAGTTACTGACAACTCACTTAATTAATATCTAGCACCAAGAGTAGTACCACTCAACTTCATTTTCATGTCGGACAAAGTCCACCTGCAGGGTTTACATGACAATCCTTATGTGCTCCTCAAGGGGACATCATCAACCTAGATAACTAGGACACAGTTTCCTTCTATAATCAATAATACACCATATAAATAATATTATTTCCCAACTTATTGGGCTAATTGTGTAACGACCACCCTTCTTACTACTACTACACTCTAAGGATGACCATTACTTAACTACTAACTCTACTTAACCGGTATGATTAAAAATCACATGGAAACCGTACCGAAAAATTTCGGTAGAGTCTCCCTTGTACCGGTGACCATATTCAACAATACATGCAATATATACTCAGCCACAAGCGGCTGGAACACATATCAATCAACCACGCAGTATAATAAATCCAAAATAAAGAAAACAACACCAGAAATCATCACACAAGATTACAATTCTTCTACTATGTCCTAATTATATCAAATTAACAAATACTATCTCAAATACTCCTAACATAGCAAAAGACAATGGAAACTAAAATAAAACTTCCTTCCTAGTCCCAAGGCTTCCATAGTCCTGGCATCACACATCCTTCGAACACCTCCTTGTCGCCTTCCTTTCTATATCTTTTCCTTTCCTGTATCTGTAGTAAGAGGAAGTGCAATCTATAAGCAAAATTTGCTTAGTAAGCGCTATCTATCTCACAAAATCACGAATGTGCATGTATACAAAAAGAACTAGAAACTATATGCTCTAAAAAGAAATAAAGCATAAACATAACTGCTCATGTCAAACTAATAGCAAAGAAAAGCTAAGGAATCTACTCATGTAATTCTAATAGCTAATCATGCTACACATCTAATAGGTAAACATGAAAACTACTCATCCACTAGATAAACATGGTAGAATAAAGAGCTAAACTTACTGATTTTTAGAACTATATGAAACTTTATTTCATTTATTCAAACTTAATCTTTAATACTTTATGTTTATGTAAAACTCGTTTTACATGTTCAAAACTTATACTTATAATACTTCAAAATAATAATCAACTTCTTCTTGGGCCCGTAAACTGTACTTGCTTTTACTGTTGTAACGACCCGACCCATTTGGCGGCCCATTTGGCGACCCTAGGGTCGTCGACCGTCGACCGTGGGCCGTGCCGTTACTACTAGGTTATCTAAACATAGGGACGACTATGGGAGCCCAGCCCAAGGACAACTGAGAGTCCAGTACAGTGCCACTGATAAAAGTAAAATACTTGTTATCTTTTAATACTTTTAATATATAATGCCTTGGCATTTTAATAAGCACCTTGTGTGCCAAAATCCCTAAAATCTTGACTTTGGGATCTACTTATGGCCTTGGCCTTTTTCTTTCTTTTCTTTAGCTTGCTTATACTTTTCTTAATCACAAAGTACATAATACTTAACAAGATATGCACTATGATACTTAACAAAAACTGCACTACTAATATATGAAAGAATTCAAGCTTGGTACGTTGACAAAAGAAATCAAACCGCATGCTAGAATAAAGAGACTTAAATCTGTACACTTGAATGAATGTAGCAAGGAAACATATCTAGACCTCATGCTCAGATTCAACAAAAAGAAATTCTGAAATTGAAACTTCACTACTCGACCAATGGATCAAAACTGCTATGCTAAACAATTCAAAGATCTGCAAATGCTAGACAACTCAAAAACTGCAATGCTAAAATGAATCAAACTCTAAAATTCAAAATCTGCATACAAGCTTACAAAATTTGCACTTTAAGCTTATAAAATCTGCACTATAATACTAAACCAAACTACACTATAATCTTCTAGAAGCTAACAAAAATCTGCATACATGCTTAAGCTAATCTCTTTATCCAATTGTTTGAAGAAAATTGTTAACTTCTCTTGAATACCTTAGTTATCCAAATCGTACATAAATATTTTGAACCGTTCAAAAAGTAATAGCGATAACCTCAATACGTACATATTTATCTAATTCTCTGCCCTTGCATGTCCTCTAACATCAAGAAGCTCTCTCATTTCTCATAACTATTATTTGACTATATATATCATCTTTATTCTATTGCGGCTACTATTTTCTTAATCTTTCTTAATTTGTTTCTTTATTAAAATGACAGCGTCGTTTAAATCAACAACTATTATATTTCTAACAGGTATCTTTGAGTTCTCATTCTCTTTTATGCTACTTCCTAAACATTTGATATTCTCACTACTATTAGTGTGACCAATTCACTATCTCTGTTCTGGCATAAAACACCGAGATAATAAAGCTAACAAAAATCTTTAAATACCAAACTATACAACAGAGATCACAGGTGACCAATTCGGAAGATTAACTCTTTTAGTTGTTCCTACTTATTAAGGAAACCCAAAGCTCAATCTACAATGCTTTCAAATACAAGGCTAGTTATATTCACTGCATGAATTCAAAACCCTAATGCTACAACAGAACACTAAGGAGAAATCAAAACTTCGAACCATTCCTAACTATTGAAACTAACCCAAACCAACAATTCAGTGGAAGCCATGCAAGGAACATAATTCAGATTCAAAACTTCTCAAATCCGTTCTATAGAAATCAAAACCATTATACCAAAACAAAGCCGCAACAGAACCTACACTAACTTTCTTCAAAACAGATTATTCACAGTATATATCCACATAAACCAATGACAACAAATTGATTTCAAGCAAGTTCTCCAATATCTATACCAAATCCTTCCTATATACTCATGCTATCTCAAGGAAATTAATGAAGGAATTTCTACTGTAACAATTTGCTACTGGAAACCTAAAACCCTAATTGTTCTTCATGCTCATTTCTTATAACAGAAAATTCTGAACTGCACAGCAACTCACGGCAGCAATATAAATTCCTTGCTCCCTACTTCATGCTTCGGAAAATAAACCACATGCCTAATTATACTTCCTGATTAAATCTGAAACAAGCAACTCACGGTAAAAACCCTAAACCGACAATCATCACAGAAAAAAAACTCGAAAACAAAGGAGATAGAAATCCGGAACTATCCTACTGCAAGTGAGCAGCGACTTACCCCTTGTTCTTGCACTTACAACCGACGGAGATGACCTCTAGGGCTTTGGAGGTGTGGCTGTTTCGGCGAGCCCTTGACACCCGTGTACTCTCCTCGACGAGGTGACCACCACCGTGTGAAGATCTCACGAAAAAGATGCTCGGCCGACCGTCGAAATCGATGCCCAAGGCTCGGCGTTGTTTCCGCCCGAGCACAGGAACGCCGTCGCGCGTGATGGATCGGGAATTATGAGAGAAGATTTTAGGTTTTCGAAATAAGATTTAAATCTTATACTTTAGGTTATTTTCGTTTCTAACTTTACCTTATATACATTTTATTCCCTTCTTGATTAACAAAATACTTGCAGATCAGCTGGTTGGCTATGTGCTGCTTAAGATGCAGCTCGCGGGTTCAAATCCTGCCGAACCCTCTTTTTATTTCTAATTTTTTCAAACGTTCCTAAATACTGCTTAATACCAATTTATTTCCTTATTTGATTAGAAACAATCGCTGGCGGAGTTGGTTGGCTACGTTCGGTTAAGATCTGGTTCGGGTCCGAGGTCTTGGGTTCAAAATCCAGCTTTAACACTTTTATTATTTTTTTTTTATAACTTCTTTCTCTTGGTAAAAATACCAAACGAACTTCAAAAATTTTATAAAAATACTCTAAAAATTCCTAAAAATCTCTAGAATTTTTCTATAGCATTTCTAAATATTTTTGAATTATTTTTGGGGCTCAAAATGAGGAAATTTGGGTCGTTTCAATTCCCCATACCTTATAAAATGTTCGTCCTCGAACTTAAAATACTTCTAGATCTCTCTGTCTCATACTGTCCTTACACTCCTAAATAATTTCCTCGTGCTTCTGGTTCCAAATAGCTTTCACTAATGATACTCTTTGTTCCTTAGTCTCTTAACTTCTCGGTCCTCTATCATTCATATCGAATCGTACCCATTGGTGGTCCTTGGAAGGCTTATTATAAGGTCTCTGAAGACCATAGGTGCATTAATCACACCAAATGGCATGACTACAAATTCGTAGTGTCCATTTCTGGTCCTGGAAACTGTTCAGGGTGCATCACTTCCTTTCACTTTCAACTGATGGTTCCCCAAAACGCAAGTCTATTTTAGAGAACATTATTGCCCTCTTTAGCTGATCCAATAGATCATCTATTCTGGGAAGAGGGTACTTGTCCTTAACTGTTACTTCGCTCAGTGCTCTAAAATCTATGCACATCCACATAGATCCGTCTTTCTCCTTAATGAACAACTCTGGAGCTCTCCGGGGTGAATAACTAGGGCGGATGAAACCCTTGTCAAGTAGCTCCTAAAATTGTTCTTGTAATTCTCTTAGCTCTGCTAGAAAAATTTGATACAGAGCTTTTGAAATTGAACTGGTATCAAGAAACAACTCAATTTCAAACTCCACTTCTCTGTTGAAAGGTAGTCCAAGTAACTCTTCTAGAAATACCTTTGGGTATTCGCAGACTACCCGAATGTCTTCCTGCTTGGGTCTTTCTTGTTATCATTGTCCTTCTAGTTCTAATTACTTAACTAGGGTTTCTGACTCCCCACTCTCTTGTCCTCTATCTTAGCATCTAGTTATGCCAAGAATAATACCTGATATTTTCTCTATCCTTTCTAAACATACTTATGTATATATGAATATAAGAGAAACAAAACTAAAATTGTCTCTATTCTTTCTAAGCATATGTATCATAACATAGAAAATTAAAACATGAATTTTCTTCTTTCCTAAGCATATATAAGCAGATAATCTATACTGCAAATAATAAAGAAAGCATAAAAGAAAATTAAATACTTTCTTACTTGAAGACAGCAAGGATGGTGCTGATGTGTGATGCTGGAGAATGGGACCTGCTCTGATACCAACTGTAACGACCACCCTTCTTACTACTACTACACTCTAAGGATGACCGTTACTTAACGACTAACTCTACTTAACAGGTATGATTAAAAATCACATGGAAACCCTACTGAAAAATTTCGGTAGAGTCTCCCTTGTACCGGTGACCATATTCAACAATACATGCAATATATACTCAGTCACAAGCGGCTGGAACACATATCAATCAATCACGCAGTATAATAAATTCAAAATAAAGGAAACAACACCAGAAATCATCACACAAGATTACAATTCTTCTACTATGTCCTAATCATATCAAATTAACAAATACTATCTCAAATACTCCTAACATAGCAAAAGACAACGGAAACTAAAATAAAACTTCCTTCCTAGTCCCAAGGCTTCCATAGTCCTGGCATCACACATCCTTCGAACACCTCCTTGTCGCCTTCCTTTCTATATCTTTTCCTTTCCTGTATCTGCAGTAAGAGGAAGTGCAATCTATAAGCAAAATTTGCTTAGTAAGCGCTATCTATCTCACAAAATCATGAATGTGCATGTATACAAAAAGAACTAGAAACTATATGCTCTAAAAAGAAATAAAGCATAAACATAACTGCTCATGTCAAACTAATAGCAAAGAAAAGCTAAGGAATCTACTCATGTAATTCTAATAGCTAATCATGCTACAAATATAATAGGTAAACATGAAAACTACTCATCCACTAGATAAACATGGTAGAATAAAGAGCTAAACTTACTGATTTTTAGAACTATATGAAACTTTATTTCATTTGTTCTAACTTAATCTTTAGTACTTTATGTTTATGTAAAACTCGTTTTACTTGTTCAAAACTTATACTTATAATACTTCAAAATAATAATCAACTGCTTCTTGGGCCCGGCAACTGTACTTACTTTTACTTTTGTAACGACCAGACCCATTTGGCGGCCCATTTGGCGACCCTAGGGTCGTCAACCGTCGACCGTCGGCCGTGCCGTTACTACTAGGTTATCTAAACCTAGGGACGACTATGGGAGCCCAGCCCAAGGACAACTGAGAGTCCAGTACAGTGCCACTGATAAAAGTAAAATACTTGTTATCTTTTAATACCTCTAATATATAATGCCTTGGCATTTTAATAAGCACCTTGTGTGCCAAAATCCCTAAATTCTTGACTTTGAGATCTACTTAAGGCCTTGGCCTTTTTCTTTCTTTTCTTTAGCTTGCTTATACTTTTCTTAATCACAAAGTACATAATACTTAACAAGATATGCACTATGATACTTAACAAAAACTGCACTACTAATCTATGAAAGAATTCAAGCTTGGTACGGTGACAAAAGAAATCAAAACGCATGCTAGAATAAAGAGACTTAAATCTGTACACTTGAATGAATGTAGCAAGGAAACATATCTAGACCTCATGCTCAGATTCAACAAAAAGAAATTCTGAAATTGAAACTTCACTACTCGACCAATGGATCAAAACTGCTATGCTAAACAATTCAAAGATCTGCAAATGCTAGACAACTCAAAAACTGCAATGCTAAAATGAATCAAACTCTAAAATTCAAAATCTGCATACAAGCTTACAAAATCTGCACTTTAAGCTTATAAAATCTGCACTATAATACTAAACCAAACTACACTATAATCTTCTAGAAGCTAACAAAAATCTGCATACATGCTTAAGCTAATCTCTTTATACAATTGTTGGAAGAAAATTGTTAACTTCTCTTGAATACCTTAGTTATCCAAATCGTACATAAATATTTTGAACCGTTCAAAAAGTAATAGCGATAACCTCAATACGTACATATTTATCTAATTCTCTGCCCTTGCATGTCCTCTAACATCAAGAAGCTCTCTCATTTCTCATAACTATTATTTGACTATATATATCATCTTTATTCTATTGCGGCTACTATTTTCTTAATCTTTCTTAATTTGTTTCTTTATTAAAATGACAGCGTCGTTTAAATCAACAACTATTATATTTCTAACAGGTATCTTTGAGTTCTCATTCTCTTTTATGCTACTTCCTAAACATTTGATATTATCACTACTATTAGTGTGACCAATTCACTATCTCTGTTCTGGCATAAACGACCAAGATAATAATGCTAACAAAAATCTTGAAATACCAAACTATACAACAGAGATCACAGGTGACCAATTCGGAAGATTAACTCTTTTAGTTGTTCCTACTTATTAAGGAAACCCAAAGCTCAATCTACAATGCTTTCAAATACAAGGCTAGTTATATTCACTGCATGAATTCAAAACCCTAATGCTACAACAGAACACTAAGGAGAAATCAAAACTTCGAACCATTCCTAACTATTGAAACTAACCCAAACCAACAATTCAGTGGAAGCCATGCAAGGAACATAATTCAGATTCAAAACTTCTCAAATCTATTCTATAGAAATCAAAACCGTTATACCAAAACAAAGCCGCAACAGAACCTACACTAACTTCCTTCAAAACAGATTATTCACAGTATATATCCACATAAACCAATGACAACAAATTGATTTCAAGCAAGTTCTCCAATATCTATACCAAATCCTTCCTATATACTCATGCTATCTCAAGGAAATTAATGAAGGAATTTCTACTGTAACAATTTGCTACTGGAAACCTAAAACCCTAATTGTTCTTCATGCTCATTGCTTAGAACAGCAAATTCTGAACTGCACAGCAACTCACGGCAGCAATATAAATTCCTTGCTCCCTACTTCATGCTTCGGAAAATAAACCACATGCCTAATTATACATCCTGATCAAATCTGAAACAAGCAACTCACGGTAAAAACCCTAACCCGACAATCATCACAGAAAAAAAACTCGAAAACAAAGGAGATAGAAATCCGGAACTATCCTACTGCAGGTGAGCAGCGACTTACCCCTTGTTCTTGCACTTACAACCGACGGAGACGACCTCTAGGGCTTCGGAGGTGTGGCTGTTTCGGCGAGCCCTTGACACCCATGTACTCTCCTCAACGAGGTGACCACCACCGTATGAAGATCTCACGAAAAAGATGCTCAGTCGGCCGTCGAAATCGATGCCCTAGGCTCGGCGTTATTTCCGCCCGAGCACAGGAACGCTGTCGCGCGTGAAGGATCGGGAATTATGAGAGAAAATTTTAGGTTTTCGAAATAAGATTTAAATCTTATACTTTAGGTTATTTTCGTTTCTAACTTTACCTTATATACATTTTATTCCCTTCTTGATTAACAAAATACTTGCAGATCAGCTGGTTGGTTATGTGCTGCTTAAGATGCAGCTCGCGGGTTCAAATCCTGTCGAACCCTCTTTTTATTTCCAATTTATTCAAACGTTCCTAAATACTGCTTAATACCAATTTATTTCCTTATTTGATTAGAAACGATTGTTGGCAGAGTTGGTTGGCTACGTTCGGTTAAGATCTGGTTCGAGTCTGATGTCTTTGGGTTCAAAACCCAGCTTTAACTCTTTTATTATTTTTTTTTAAACTTCTTTCTCTTGGTAAAAATACCAAATGAACTCCAAAAATTACGTAAAAATACTCTAAAAATTCCTAAAAATCTCTAGAATTTTTCTATAACATTTCTAAATATTTTTGAATTATTTTTGGGGCTCAAAATGAGGAAATTTGGGTTGTTACAAATTAATTTAACGAATAAATCTCATCCATTGATAAATTAAAGAAATAAATACTAAGTATATGTGCTTGTTATTAATCGAGATTAAGAGTATGCACAGCCATAATAACAGAGGTTATGTTCTTTTATGTAGTAAGTATAAAAAGAAACAACATCAAATGGTCCTGCTCAATACACACATAGTGTACTAGTGTAATTTTATAGTCAAGATAAACTAATACCAAACTACACTACAACCATTCCGATGGTTTGTCCCAATCTATCTTAGTTATGAGCTACTATTTACAATTTATAAGGAACTAATAATATGATCTTCTGTGTGACACCACACATCATGTTATCTACAATATAAAGTAAATGGACAACTGCATTTAACTAAATACAGACATTTGACCAATGTGATTCTCATTTTAAAATAAATGTTCATACAAAAAGCTAGGCTTTTTGCATAAATCCTAACACCTACGTCCTAGAATAGTAAAGATCTAATCTATAACAGATAGAAATACAATCTAAAGACTCAAATACATAAAGCTTTCCAAATCCCTAAAGAAAGGGAGTAGAAACTTATCCTTGATGTCGAGTAGAGCCTTTTGACGTAGATCTTGGAATGCCGATGAGGATGGAGCAACAGAATGGCCTTGGATCATCCAGATGATGACTCCAGATGCAGGGATTTGACCTAGATGGTCTCCTCCCGTCCACCAAGCTTCCCCCCTTAGTAAGGAGATGAAATGCCTCTTTTATAAGGGTGAGGCACAGGGTGGTCGTGACTCTAGGAACGGTTAAACCATCTCTTGGCTACCTGGTCATGCCTAGAGGCACAGCTAGAGCCTAGTTGGCTCTGGCTCAAATAGCTTGGTCGTGCCTAAAGGCACGACCAAAGCTCTCCTTTGGCTACTTAGCCGTGCTTTTTAGCATAGGTCAAGCAGAGGTTGCCCTGTTTTACCTTCATGGTCATGTCATTTGGCACGCCCTATTATTCAAAACTGGAAATTTGGAGATGTGGACGTGCTTCAAGGCGTGAGCAAACCCATTCTGGCTCTAGAATGTGGCACGATCAAGCTCTCTAGTCGTGCCTTTTGGCACGGCCAGAGCCATTCATGCTCTGGATGTCTTCCTTGGCCATGCCATTTGGCACGACAACCTTCCTTGCTTGTTCCTTAGTCGTGCCCAATGGCACGGCCATCCCCTTCAGGTCGTACCTCAAGGCATGGCCAGGTCAAATTTGGTTCCATAATGGTTGTTGCTTTCTCATTTGCCTGGGCACTCCATTCCTCGGCTTTTCTCTCCATGTGTAGACAAAGCTAGGTCTCGATCTTCATCAAATGATCTTCTTTGCGCCTTTAGAATCCATTTCCACTCCAGACTACTCCTAAAAATGAAAACAAACTCCAAGCATATCTCTAAATCCAAGATAGTAGTTATGCTGAAATTAATATGATACAGTGTGCAAAAGCATAGATCATAGACAATGAATGCAAGAATATGTGCATTAAACTGTACAAAATAACATATATAATCTATGCACATCATCATTATGGCAAGATGGGACACTAGCAAAGAAACTGTAAGATTTATCTTGAGCCTGTGAAGAAGAATAAGGCATCTGATGCCCCATCCTCTTCAAGTATTTTTGTTATTGATTGTCATGTTATTTCCTTAAACACTTAGATATTGGATACTAGGTGTGGCTCACATATATGTAATGATATATAGGGGCTAAGGAATAACAAAAGACTCTTCAAGGAAGAAACTAATCTGCGAGTTGGGAATGGAGCAAAGGTTGCTGCAGTCACCATCAGGACATACCTGTTAAAGCTTTCTAGTGGACTTGTCTTAGAATTAGATAATTGTTATTTTGTTCATGCATTAATAAAGAACATTGTTTCTATTTTTTGCTTAAATAGAAATGTTTTCATTTGACTTTTAGTAATAATTATTGTTATATAACTTTTAATGAGGCTCTTTATGACATTGGAACTTTATGCAATGACATCTGTGTATTAAATACATCTAGTGATGCATTTAATATTAAAACAAGAAATAAACGCTCTCGAATATATAATCAATTAATCTCTTACTTGTGACATTGTGACCTTGGCCATATAAAAAAGAAACGTATGTCCGAATTGAAAAAGATTACAGTTCTTGAATTATTTGAATTAGATACATTTGATTCATGTTTAAAAGGCAAGATGATAAAGTTACTTTTTTTAGAAAGGGTAAATGAGTTGTTGAGTTACTAGGGCTTATACATACCAATGTATGTGGACCAATGTCAACTCATGCACTAGGATGTTATAGTTACTTCATTACTTTCAATGATGATCCCTCTCGTTATGGGTATGTGTATCTAATGAAACAGAAGTCTGAAGCCTTTGAAAAGTTTAGAGAATTCAAAAATCAAGTAGAGAAATAATTTGGTAAAAGTATTAAGATACTTTAATTCGATCAAAGTGGAGAGTATTTAAGCCAAGAGTTTCATGATTATCTAAGAGAAAATGATATATTGTCACAAAGGACTCCACCTTATACACCATAACATAATTGTATATCTGAGAGGCATAAGCAAGCCTTGTTAAACATGGTTAGGTCAATGATGGATCATGCAAATCTTTCCAAAACTTTTTGGGGTTATATACTCATGACAGCTCTTTACTTGCTAAACAGAGTCCCGACGAAGGTAATCTCAACTACTCTATATGAGGTATGAACTAGTAAGAAACCCCTCATATCTTATTTGAAGATATGAGGATGTCTTGCTTTTGTGAAGAGGAATATATCAAACAAGTTGGATGCTAAGTCTAATAAGTGTTTATTTATTAGATACCCTAAGGAAACTAAGGGTTACCAATTCTATCACTTGTTAGAACAAAAGGTGTTTGTTTTAAGGCATGCTACCATCCTAGTGAAAGAATTTCTCTTGCAAGAAGCAATTGGGAGTATGGTTGAACTAGATGAAATTCAATAGACTCCAATAGACACTAATGAGATGCTTAGTAAAAAATCACAACTAATTATGACACAACCTTCTCGTAAATCACGTAGGACATGCAATATTCATGGGAGATAGATCTATTGTAAGAGAATCGAATGTCATGCTACTCATTGAGGATGAGGAACCTACTACTTACAAACATACTCTAAATAGTTTAGAAAGGGATAACTAGCTTACAGCTATGAAGTCAGAAATGGATTCCATGTACGAAAACCAAGTTTGGAATTTAGTATAACCACCTAAAGGAATTACACCTATAGAGTGCAAGTGGGTTTTCAAGAAGAAAATTTATATGGATGGTAATATAATTACCTACAAGGAAAGGTTGGTGGCAAAAGGCTATCGTTAAAGGAAAGACATTGACTATGATGAAATCTTCTCAACTATAGTCATACTTAAATTCATTCAGATACGTCTGGCCATATCAGCTCATAATGATTATGAGATATGCCAAATGGATGTGAAAACAACTTTTTTTAATAGAAATCTGCTCAAGGATGTGTATATGATACAGCCAAAGGTTTCACATCTGTTGATAAAAATAAATTATGCAAGCTTCAATGGTCCATTTATGGACTAAAGCAAGCATTCAGGAGTTATAATATCTATTTTGATGAGGCAATCAAATAATTTGATTTCTCACAAAAGCCAAACGAACCTTATGTGTATCAAAAGGTTAGTGGGAGTGTGGTCGTATTCCTAATATTATATGTTGATGACATATTGTTTACAAGAAATGGCGTATTCCTAATCTACGTTCTCCATGAAAGACATGGGAGAAGCAACTTATATCCTCGGAATGAAAATCCATAGAGATAGATCGAGAAGGTTGCTTGGTTTTTCACAGTCAACATATATAGACAGAGTACTTAAAAGTTTTAGCATGTTTGAATGCAAGAAAGGTTTCATACCTATAAGGCATGGAATTCACCTTTCAAAGTTTATGTGCTCACATACAGAAGATGAGAGGATTTGCATGGATAAGATACTTTATGCGTCCATAATAGGATCTATCATATATGCTATGTTTTGTACTAGGCCCGATGTGTCACGCCCAAGGATAAATTTCTCCGACGAAAATCGGACAGCACTACCCCTGTAGCAATGACAACTGAAACATGTATACAATGTCACAAGGCTACTCACAAGCTATCAACAACCCACACGACTGGATACAAAATACAACCATACAGTTATATACACAACCCACATGGCTAGAACAAAAAGAACATAACCATGAAGTTGTATAATAAATAGCCCACATGGATATAACAAAACACAGTGAAAGTCACAAAATAACGAAAGCAAAACTACAATACAACTAAACTGTGAATCGGCTCGACTTGACATGACCTCATCAAACCAAATACAAGGACCCACAAAGCTAAACTTCATACAAAAGATAGATATACACAAACAAGTCTAAAGTCAATAATGTGAACTGAAATAATAACAGAAGAAGTCACCCGATGTGACATGGAACTGGCAGACAAGATCCTCAGGCGACTCCATAAATCCTTTACCGACTACCTGACGAAAAAATACTAGTTTAAGGGGTGGTGAGTCCTAAGACTTAGCAGGTAATAGACAGATAGTGCATGAACATAATAAAGAACTAGAAATACAAAGGTATATAATCTCATAGGAAAAATAGCAGATACTACAGTGATATCATAGTAAATGTCCATACCTGAAACCATATCCTAGGCTAATAATAGTAGGTCAGGGATAATGAGGATCTACTATAGTACTGCTCATAACTACAGGGGTAACATATGAGGTATATACATACTACTAAGAAGTAAGCCAGTGTCTAAGAACATGCAATAGGTATATAACTCAACATATGCAAGCATATCACATGGATATAATAAAATAACTACATAAGTAAGCAATCAACAGAATTAGCAGGTATAATAATAACAGTGTATGCACGGATGGTCATTTTCTCCACCCCTTTGCACCACAACCCTTGTATGGTCGAGAGGTCGAAACAATGACAACTGTACTCACTGCAGCTACCACTACTCTCAAGTGGTCGAGTGGACAGGTGCTGAATAGCTATCTATCTACATAGCAATGGGGTCCCTGCTGCTAGTAACTCTAGCTACCACTACCCCTGAGTGTGGTTGAATGGGTGCACAATAGGACAAGCGGCATGTACTCCAGCTACCACTACCCATGAGTGGTCAAGTGTGTAGCTCTGGTCAATGACTCTCTCAACCACAAGGGAGAATTTCTCGTTGATATGCATACAATGATATGATGTGCCAGATACAACAGTCATCATATATATAAATAAAAACAGGTATGCTACAGGAAGCCAGTGTGCTCAATAAGGTATGTAAATAAATAATATTCAAAGCAAGTAAGCATGGTATCTAGTATCTTCTAAATATCATAGATGAAAATGAGAGATTGTATAGATATGGAAATGAGTATCTCAAAGATCAAGTGGATAAGTATCAAGCACAGGAAAAATATGAGTGGAGTCAAGATAAATACAGCAACTATCCGAATATATAGCTCATGCACTAAGGTCAAAGTACTAAAGAGACAAAGAAGGAAGTACCCGCCTTTATATATCAAATGTGCTAACCATCTTCAACAAATCCAAAAGATCACATCCAACTTTAATCCTACAAAAATAGGATACGAGGCAAAACTAAGGATCTATAATCAATGTATCAACTATTAATCAATCTAAACTAATCCAAACTCTTACCACACATACTTCAATTTAATCCAAGAAAGATATGAACTAACATTTTTAACAGTACTCACCAAAAACTAGTGATAGTCATTGTTGGCTTACGGTCGAAGAAGTTCACAACTGGAAAGATGGTCGGAGTTGTGGATCACCAACTAATAGTGATGACCGGGGCTATAATGGTTGTCCCAGCAACTACAAACATCCCAAACCATCACAAACCTCAATCTACATCAATCATAATCAAAACAATAACCTTAATTCCAGATTCCTCTAGCCCTTACCTTCCTAATTCTGCCGAAATAGTGATGGATGGCTGATACAAGTATTCTGGCCGAAGGCTTCACATTAGACTAGGGGAAGAGGTCCAGCACCCTCCCTATAAGTAGAGAGGTACCCGAAGAGGGGAATCTAGTGGCTATAGTTAGCATCGGTGGTCAAAACCCAACCAAAACTGAGCATCCAATGGAGAAGAAAGGCTAGAGTGAGAGAGCTCAGTCTCTGACACACGTTGCCTAGAACAAGGTGCTCCCATGGTTGGATCCGCATCACATAGGAGTAACGTCAAAGAATCGATGCTAGGGCTCAAGTTCCCCTCTTCACCGAAGATCAGCCCACGCCGAGGCAGCGATTCATAGAGGGCGTCTACTGGAGGGACTAAGGCTAGCGGTGGAGGAGATGAAAGGCTCGGCTAGTGATGGGTGCTCGGTGTAGGGCGGTGCAGCATCGAGCGAAGAAGATGCGTAAAGTAATGGCATTGGGGCAAAGGAGTAGGAAATCAATGAAGACAGCTAAGGAAAGGAAATTGGGATTCAGACTTAGGTCTCCGCATCCCTGTAGAATACCATTTATACCTATGGTTTAATAACTATAAACTAGGTTAATTGATTCAATCGACTCCCACTTATGTTGTATTCCAAACAGACTTTCTCCAAGCCCAATAGATCCATCCCCTTAAATGTGTCATATGGTCTCCGTTTAAATCCAGAAAAATATCTAAAAATTCTCAAAAATTCCAATACGGTTATTCCTCCAATAACACTTATTATTTTATTTTCCATATCTTACATGATGTATGGTATGATCTGAGTGTTATGAGTAGATACTAATTAGATCCAGGAATGAATCATTGGGCGGCTATTAAGATAGTCCTTAAGTACTTAAGAAGAATTAAGGATATGTTCTTAGTATATGTAGATGGTGATTTGATCATAAGCGGATATATGGATGCTAGTTTCCAAAGGGACAAGGATGACTCCAAATCTCAGTCTGGATTCATATTCATATCAAATGGAGGTGCAGTTAGTTGGAAGAGTTTCAAGCAAGACACTGTTGTAGATTCTACCTGTGCAGCGGAATACATTATAGCTTCAAAAGAAGCAAAGGAAGCAGTTTGGATCAAGAAGTTTGTTACCGAACTTGGTGTGGTTTCATCCATTGTTGAAGCATTACTTATTTACTATGACAACACTAGAGCCATTCCACAAGCAAAGGAACATAGGTCTCATCCGTGATCAAAACATGTGCTTCACTGCTATCATCTGATCAAGAAGATCATTAGTAGGAAAGAAATATAACTCGAGAAAATTTCCATTGAAAGGAACCTAGCAGATCCTTTAACAAAGGCTCTACCATAAAGTAAGTTTGATAATCACATCCAGGATTAGGGTTTTGGACATCATGGTGATTGGCATTAGGCCAAGCTGGAGTGTTAGTTTTTTTAGGGATGTCATAAGGTGATTCCTTATGGTTTTACTATTTATTTGATAAATATAGTTCACTATTTGAGTCTATATTATATGTTAATTATCTTAAACTCATTTACTGAATGTCTTCAATACACTTCATAGCATGAGAGAATTTATGATTGGATCACAACTAGTGATTATTTATACATGTGCAATTATGAACGTATTAGAATATCCCTAGTCATCAAATTGGTGCATTCGAGCATCATCAATTCTATAAGTCTAACATGGATTATACTCCTTGGTTCACCAAACAGTTATTTTCTCACTGGCTAAAGACATTAGAATGTCGAGAGTTAAATGTGAATGCTAGTTACGATAACTAGTTCATTGGAGAGATTCGCTGTAAAACATCATGTGGTTATCTACATATATGGATATGTTTGTGAAGCTCTTACTGCAGCTCGAGTGCAAGTTTCCTTCAACTTGAGGTATACAAGTCATCTTAGTTATGGAGACTTATACTTTGACATCTTAAGCAAGCATCTCATTAAGGTGTAGACCTAGGATGATTGGGTATAAATCGAAGTACTCGAAGGTGTTTGGATAGCCCAAAGAGAATTCACTGCTCCTTGTGAGAAGATGTCACACTCGTTAGGATTATTACTCAAAGTCTTTAGTCAAAGCATCGCATGTTAAGAGTATAGGACTCTTATACATATATACAAATAATTTGAATCTATAGACCAAAAAAGTATTACTTTGGCTAGGTGTGACGTAGTCAGTCTAGTGAGGATAGACATATAGACCATGTTCTAATCAAGTGAGTATAAGATGAGTAAAAGGAATGAGGCACGACTCACTGTAGCTATCGAAGGGTCCAGAGTTAATTCTGGAATCAACTATGACTTTCTATTTAATTTAGGATCATGATGTACTACTAAGTACCACTCATGATCATTTCATAATTAAGTAGTTAATTATGGACAACCAAGATAAATCAAGAGCTTATTGGGTCACACGCACTAACGTGCCTCAAAAAGACATAAAACAAGTTTAAAAATAGGATTCTTAGATCAAGAGATAAATATTTGGTTGGACCATACATAAGATAAATATGGAAATATTTGTCGTAATGGAAGTGCGGGTGGGCTACATCTCTTATAGAAGAATTGGACCATATTTGATTTAATCTTAAATTAGTCATGAACCAACTTGGTTCATATATTGATATATTTGAGAGAGAAAAAGAGATGACAAAAGACTAATTGGCTTGATAAGGTTTTGGAAACCTTATCCTATTTTTCTCTCTCTCCCCTCTCCCCTCTCCCTAATCCCTAAACCCTCTCCCCTCTCCCCTCTCTCCTTATCGTGAGCCACCAAGCAAGGAAGACCTTCTTCCTTGTTTACTTCTTCCTCTTGATCTCTCTCCTCCACTTGTGGCTAGTAACTTTCGAAGGAGAGGCTTGTACTCATGAAGTTATCTTGAGAAGCTCGGTGTGGATATGAATAGAGGTGAGGCTCGACAACGTCGCTACAGTTGATACCCTTCTCATTACAGGTCATCCGTAAGTTATACCTAGAATAATGATTATTCATTTTGTTTTATAATCTTGTTTGTGCAATTGTATCCTGCATGTGTGTGGTGTGTGTGTGTGTTGTAATAAATTAGATTTATTTATGTTAGTCTTCCACTGTGCAAAATATGTTTTAGTACATACCGCATCGGGCATATCCCAACAACGTCGTGGTAGCTAGAGTGGTATATAGAAGTAACACATACATATGCATAATCAGATGATGCGTGTTGGATATATTGGAGATACTTATAGCATATGCCTATGATATGTGACATTTGCTTGAGATATGGATGTTGCATATGTTTGAAATTATCATACATGTTTATTTATCATATATGTTTATGTTATCATACATTGCTCAGGTAGTAGGAGCATATCTGTTGCAAATCCCTAGTAGTTACTGATCACTATACCTTATTTGTTAGATTGGTTCTGGTATATATGTGGATTTATAATGTCGTTTATAGTTGAGTACATATTTCCTACCTGTGAGACTATATATTTTGATCTTCTTACATATTTGACCATGTACTATCTCATATTTATTATCCATGGAGTCATTTGGACTCACTATCCTATTGTATTTTCTTTCTCCATGTAGCACATAAATGATGTATACATATGGAGTTGCTTGGAGGATCATATCTGTTAGTCCAACATCACATTTGAGATCGTGTTTCCATTCTATTTCAAATTGCTTTACTTGCACATTGGTTTTCAGACTCAGTTGTGTAATAATTGCCTTATGGATTTTAGCCTTGTGGTACTCTTTTATGTGGTTATGATATTTGCTACGTGTTAAGCCATATTGGCATGCAGTCATCTTATGTTTTCCATGTTATTGAGTGGATTCAGTAAATCCCTCTATTTGTATAGTTGGTTGTCTTGTATTTTCTGCTATATATTTATTATTGATTTGTGGACTTATAATATGTTGTATAAAACATTGTCACAATGGTGTACCATTCATTTTGTCGGGCAAGTACACCTTTAGGGCATGGCAATTCATCTGCCTCTAGTGTCAAAGTTCGATCCTACATTATCGACGTCGACATTCAAGAAATTTGTGCACAGGATAAGGATGCATCAATTAAAAAATCTTCAATGATTGAAATCTGGGGGAGTATTTACTGTTGTACTATTTTTTTGTGATTTTTCCCACTAAGTTTTATTAACAATGTTTTAATGAGATAACATTAAATTTTTCATCAATCATCTAAGAGAGAGTGTTATAATAGATAATTAGTTTGATTTAATTATTAATTGATAAATAATCATTGTATTCTTCCATTTTTTTATATCATTGTAACTATCTTATAAATAGGGTTGTTTGGTAGGAATAATTTGAAAAGATAATTCTCTCTTCAATTTTTTCTTCCTCTACTATTAAATTATAACACTTATTAATATTAAAAAAATAAATTTTTATTATATTATTTTATATTGTAAATTGTAATTTTATTAAAATTATTTATTTTTTCTATCACTCAATAATTGGAGACCCATTTGACTATGTTAAGTAGCCAACATTTGACCGTCCATTGTTAAAACATCACACTCTTCAAACATTGAGTCTTAAAATAAATAAATCAAATAAAAAACAAATAAGTTTTAAAAAAAAGTATAATTTATAATTTAAAATTTTAATAACAAATTTAAAAAAATATTAATAATAACTTTAATGGTTTTATGTGAATATATTTGACTTAATTTCTAATTCCCACTAATCGAAATAAACATAATCTAATTCCCACTAATAGAAATAAACATAACGAGTAAAATACTAATTAAGTAATATGGTGTGATATGAAAGTTTAAATATTTAATAGATTGTAAATGTAGGATCTTTCTCTAGTTTATAAGGTAAGATATAATTATCATTAAATAAAATAATAAATAAAAAGAAAATTATTTGTATATTTAAGTGTGTAATTTTTTTTTCTTTAATATCAAATCAAAATAAATGGAAGCGAATTTATTATTTAACAACATTAATTTTTCTATTAATTTTTATTAAATTTCAAGAATATATTAAGAGAGATAATTTCTTACATTTGGTATAAATTTAGATTTATTATTTTAACATTAGGATTATATTTGGTATAAATTTTGAAATTTCTTATTTTAACATTAATATAGATACGCTTAAATTAATTATAACATTAATTTTAATAAATTATAAGATTACATTAATGATAAGTTGAACATAAAGAATTCAAATAATTTTCCTTTTTATGTTATTTAATTATAAATTTTAAGATTACATTAATAATAAATTACAAATTTAATGAATGTCAATAAGTTCCTTTTCATTTATTTTTTGTATTTAATGATTCTTATATTTGACCAACTATAGACTTTGTTGTGTGTATTTATAAGTGAGAATCAGCCAAGATTTACCACATATTGCAATCCTAAATATTCATATCATTTCACATCATGTTGCTTCGTATTTTATTTCTAGTGTTTATTTCAATTGGAGGGGCGCAAGCAAGATCATGGAACAAGAAAGCTAAGCATTCGCTTAAAACCATTCAGGTCTTTATTAATATTTTTTTGACAAATTATAAATAATATTTTTATTATAATTATTTATTTTTTGTTAGACAATAGCTGGAGATCTATTTGACTGTGTTGATATGTATAAGCAACCAGCATTTGACCATCCTCTGTTGAAAAATCACACTCTTCAGGTATTGAGCATTAAAAATAAAAGTCAAATTTATATGATGCTTTTTATTGCAAGGTATAGTTCATTCGGTCCTTTAATTGGCCTAATAATCTTTGCAGTTAAAACCAAGTAGTCTTCCAAAGGGAATGAAGCTTGCAAAATCTAAACCAGTTTCTTTTTATGGATTCAATGATACTTGTCCTTTGGGCACTGTTCTCGTCCAGCGTGCTCATAAACAAGATTTAAATGACTCTCAGCTCTTGAGAAACCAATTTAGAGCACAAGTCATAGCTGACGATCGAAGTACAGAAGGAGGTCACGTGAGTTATTATTTTTTTATCACTTTTATTATTATTAATGCAGCTTTAATTCACTATTTATAGAGTTCAATGATAAATAATATTTGCATTTTACATAGTACGCACTACTTCAAACTTTACGTTATCAATATTATGGAGCGTACGCAAAAATGGCGACTTATAAGCTTCCAGATCTACACAGTGGTCAATCATCATCCAATGCTATAATACTTTTTGGCGATGCTCCAACCGATGGACTCAATGCTATCGCTGTTGGTTGGCAAGTAAGCTAATATAAATCATTTACTAATATTATTTTATATCAACACTAATTAATATCTAATTTCACAGGTTTCAACAATCATATACGATACCAGTTATCCTCGATTTTTTACTTTTTGGACCGTAAGTATAATCTTTTATTTTTTTTTCTTTTAGCTTCATATATATATTCTCAGATAAAATATTTAATTACATATTTTCAGAGTGACGGGAATGATGAAACAGGATGTGCGAATTTGCAATGTCCTGGTTTTGTTAGCACCACTAATATTTATGGACCTGGAAGTTTTATTCCCCAATTTTCCACTTATGGCGGCGAACAAAAATATCTAGCTATACTAATCGCTAGGGTAATTTCTTTATTTATTTTTCTAAATGACCTTTTTAATTTTTATTTAAGTTTAATCCTTGTTAATAAATTTTGTGTATTTTCATTTATAGGATTCTAAAACAGGGAATTGGTGGGTGACATATAATGATCAGCTACCTCTTGGGTATTTCCCCAAGGAATTGCTTCCAAATTTGGATCCTAATGCAAACTTTGTTCAAATGGGTGGGGAGGTTATCTCTTCCTCGAAGGTGCCAAGCCCTCCGATGGGCAGTGGTCATCCAAGTAATGAAGGACGTAATAAAGCTGCTTATTTCATTCAAGTTCAGTTTGTGGATCAGTCTAATAACTTGTTCGTTTTGGATCCTAGTTCTTTTACCCCTCGTGCCGATATCAAAAATTATTATAGTGTAGCGGATGCTCATTTTGAAGATCATAAAGATAAATATGTTTTTGCTTATGGAGGAGCTGGAGGTTTCAAATAAGAGATATCAATCTTGTGTGTAATAAATTGTCTAAGGTCCTTAATAAATTTATATTAACTCTTTTTTGCTATTGCTCCATATTGTTCAAGAAAACTTTATTAAATTTAGATCATTGTTTTTAATGGAATTATTTTAGCCCAAAATAAACCACTGGCCCGATCCAAAATAGATTCTTATCATGACCAAAACATTCCATTATAATAACAAAGTCATTCTGCATCGTCAGGATCCTTTTCCAAATGTAGAGATTCACTCTTTTATATAGAGGAATTATGTATTCACATTATGGATTATATTCAAATATGATCTATTGCATGTGCATCAATCTGAACTAGGCTAATGGATGTAAATCCTGTCGATGCACATGTATTTCTATCTTAGAGTATGTCAAAGATAAGGGGACTTGCACTTTGCATTGGTTGTGGCAACTTAGTAGCATCATGGAAAGTGATGTTTTCCTCCTCCATTATCATCCTAATATTTAGCGGTGAAGATAATATTGGTTAAATTAAAATAATCAAACAAATCAATTTATTTTAGAAATTCAGTTTGGTTAATTTGAATTATTTTAAAAAAAAATAATCAAGATTTTGTAGGTCCCTTACGGTCGACAAGAAGGGAATGAATTATCTGATTACTAATCCAAGACGTTGAGAATTAACTATCAAAATCTCTTTCAGGTGGAGAAGCCTTTTACAGCGTTAACAACTCACACAGTAGAAGAACACACAAAGAAATTGTTTACAAGTGTTGTTCTATAGCTACATGGATTAGGATTGTATTTATAGTCCTGATTAGGGCGCCTAGAAGGGTTCCGGGCCCCTTGGTGTGGATAGAATTTTATCCACATTACAACGAATTGCAACAGCTAGCGAGCCGATAGACTTACTGGTCCGAACGCCTGGACCAATCTGGGAGCCCGAACCTGCTTAAATCTGATCCGCAGTGGAGGGCATCCTCGACACCCGAAGTGGTCCAAGCCCCCAGACCAGTTCCAGGCGCCTGGAATCGCTCCAAGCACCCGAACCATAGTCAACAACAAGTTGACTTTTTTCATCTTCTGCTTCGGC
Source organism: Zingiber officinale (assembly GCF_018446385.1). Taxonomy (NCBI): domain Eukaryota; kingdom Viridiplantae; phylum Streptophyta; class Magnoliopsida; order Zingiberales; family Zingiberaceae; genus Zingiber; species Zingiber officinale. Next base: position 4,107,284 of record NC_056006.1, on the reverse strand, counting down.
TTTGTTTGCTTTGGTGATTTCGGCCATCCGAAATAAGGCTCACACGAACCAATTTTCCAGCCTTCTCGAGCAACCTTCCGTTCTGACTTCTTGTCCCTCAGAAACGTCTTTCGCTTCCTTCTCGTTCACCGACATACTCTTCTGCAGTACCTGATCCCTCAGACGCACCAAGCCCGTCGACTCTCTTTCATGCTGTCCTTTTCACTAGCTGTGTCTTTCGCTTGATCTCCTGTGCTCCTAAATTCCTGCACACTTAGACACAAGGCATCAAAAGACAATAGAGCCTACTTGACTTGTTTGATCACATCAAAATTACCATGGGGTACTTACAATCTCCCTCTTTTTGATGTTAGCTGATCCGGCAGTAAGGACGGGGGACCCCCTTTGTGGGGAGCCAATGACACGTGAAGGTCAGAGGTCAAAAGGGTCAGCATGAGGTCCATCCGATCGGAGAAGGGTCGGGTCAACCGGCCGAACGGGTCCGAGCGGAATCAAAGACAACCCGACGGGGAGTCGGGTTTCCGACGCTCATGGTGAACAAGGTCACCGGGCTGAGCGGGTAGCCCGCTCGGCCGAGGCATAAAGCATCAATGCTGTGAAGGAACAGTCTTAGCCGAATACGCGATGGAGTGAAATCTTCCCGGTCGGACCGATACCTACGCCCGGTCGGACCGATGCCTGCCGAGCAGATGGACGCTCGGCTTGGGGAAAAAAGAGATAAGGACAAGGGGACATTGGGGAACATCTTCTGACAATAGGCATGTTCGACGACCAAGCCATACGCAGAATCCTACGACAGAAGGTTCTGCTGTCCCATTAGAGAGGTGCTCGGATTGTAGCAGTATGGTGTCAGGCATGCTCCTCTGGTAAGCGCATACTAAGGTATGGTAAAGGACACGTGTACGCCTCGGTAGGTGTGCATAAGCCTCCCCACAGCTCTATATAAGAGCCCTCAGACTTCGCCGGAGGTACACGATCTCTCATCTTTGGAGCCACTTCATCGTTTTCCTCTTGCCTGACTTGAGCGTCGGAGGGTCGTCGCCGGGAACCCCTTCCCGGCTCGACTTCCTTGCAGGTTCGCCGGAGATCCATACGACCGGTCAGAGATCCACATCATCAGTTCGGAGATAGGGGAGAGCGCCACGTCCCCAGCGTCCGTCGACTCAGCGTTCAGACAGGATCAAATTGGCGCCGTCTGTGGGAACGCACCTGCATCCGAGCGGAAGAGATGGACGAAGTTGGACAACCTCACACCGTGATGCTCTCACAGGAGGAGCTCGACACTCTAATCGAGGCAAGAGCAGCTAAGCTCGTGGAGCATCAGAAACAGAAGGTGCAAGTCGAGCGACTGGAGCAACAAGCGACGTCAGCGTCAGGAGCCTGAGCGGCAGCAGAGTTCCGACCGGAGAGCATCTCAACATGGGGCCGAGATAAGGATCCGATTGACATCCAAGGAGAAGCACCGCCTGCCCTGATTTCATTTCATCGGGCTCTATTCCGTACGCCTCCTGAAGTCGCACCAGCTAACCTTGATCGAGGATCTTCATCCGACGAGGCGCCCAGGCGAGACTACAGAAAAGGCAAGGCTCCCCGAACGGATGCCTCCCCTGAGTAGATCAACCGGCAGTTTTCAGAGGTCATCCTGCGGGACCCTCTGCCCAAGCATTATGTGCCCCCGGCGATCGGGGAATACAACGGAACCACCAACCCGGACGACCATCTAGGAAAGTTCGACAACACAGCTACACTACATCAATACACAGATGGAGTGAAATGCCGGGTGTTCCTTACCACCCTCTCGGGTCGGCGCAACGATGGTTCCGGAGGCTGCCGGACGGATCCATCACCAGCTTTAAAGAGTTCCGCATCGCTTTTCTCCATCATTTTGCGAGCAGTCGGCGTTACCAGAAGACCAGTGTCAGTCTATTTTCCATCAAGCAAGAGCCTAGGGAGTCGCTCCGAGCTTACATCCAACGATTCAACCAGGTGGCCATGGATATTCCAACGGCCACCTCAGAAACAATGATGAATGCGTTCATGCAAGGTCTCGTGGACGGTGACTTCTTCCTTTCACTTATTCGAAAGCCGCCCCAAGACTATGATCATATGTTACACCGGGCTAATTAGTACATTAATGTGGAGGAAGCACAGGCAGCCCGAAGAAAAGAAGCTCCAACTGAGCGGCTAGCCCCTGCCGAGCGGAAGCCGCTCACTGCCCACCAGCCGCCCAGAGGACCGCGAACCGAAGCAGTCCGCCCTCACCACGCAAGGTCCTACGCCATCCAAGAGTTAGCCGTCGAGCGGCCTAAACCAAAAAAGAAGGTATGGACCCCCCATGTTTTGCTCATTCCACCGGACTGACACGCATAACACACGAGATTGCCGAAGCCTTCCCCTGATCACCCACCCCGCTCCCCGGAGTGGTCGTCGTCGATCGCCATCATCCGACAGGCGACAGCGACACCATGAAGCTGATCGGCGGATATCCAGAAAGTCTCCCGAGCGGTATCATCCTCAGGGGCACGAGGACAATCCCCGGGTATCTAAGGAGCGGCCTAGGTCGTCCACACGGGAGGAAGAAAATAGAAACAACACGTCTCGGGGCGAAATCAACATCATCGCTGGCGGACTGACCGGAGGTGACTCCAATAGAGCGAGGAAGGCGAGTGTCAGGCAGCTCAAGATCCATGCGGTCGGTTGCAGTCAAGAATGGGCGAGCGGGCCCGAAATCAGCTTCGAGCCCAGGGACCTTGAGGGAGTCGAAGTGCAACATGACGACGCCCTCATCATCAAAGCGGTAATAGCTAACTATACTATTCACCGCATTTTCATCGATACAGGCAGCTCGGTCAACATTATATTTAAAAAGGCTTTCGACCAACTGCAAATTGATCGAGCTGAGTTGGTGCCCATGACAACCCCCCTGTACAGGTTTACGGGCAATGAAGTTCTACCGGTCGGACAGGTCCGACTAGCTATTTCATTGGGAGAAGAGCCGCTCAGAAGGACGCGGACTGCCAATTTCGTCGTGGTCGACTCTCCTTCAGCATACAATGTTATCCTGGGGCGACCAGCGCTCAGTGAGTTCTGAGCGACCGTCTCCACCTTCTACCAGAAAATTAAGTTCCCGGTTGAAGATAAAGTTGGAGAAGTGCGAGGAGACCAGCTGGCGACTCGGCGATGCTACGTCGAAATGGTCCGAGCCGAAGCTAATTCCGCGCGGAAGACGCTACGGATCGAGGTGAACGCCATAATCGAAAAACCACCCTCTTTGGTTTATGAAGAAAAAGAGGAGGTGCAGATCCACCCGACCCGATCGGAGGCCACCACATTCATTGCAGCCGATCTTGAGGCAAGCCAGAAAAAGGAGGTGATCAAATGTCTCCAGAGAAACTGCGACGTCTTCGTTTGGTCGACGCATGAGCTGCCGGGAATTTCGCCAAGTATAGCACAACATGAGCTTCACGTCCGACCGGACGCTCGGCCGGTGAAGCAAAGGAAGAGGGACTTTAGCGCCGAACAAAACGCCATCATCCGAGCGGAGGTCGAGAAGCTCCTGGAGGTCGGCCATATAAGGGAGGTCCAGTTCCCGAGCTAGCTCGCAAATGTAGTGCTAGTCTCCAAGCCGAGCAACAAGTGGAGGGTTTGCATCGATTTCCGGGATCTCAACAAAGCATGCCCAAAGGATTTCTACCCTCTGCCCCGGATTGATCAACTGGTGGACTCCACAGCCGGGTGCGAGCTGATATGCATGCTAGACGCCTATCAGGGCTACCATCAGGTGCCGCTCGCCCAAGAAGATCAAGAGAAGGTCAGGTTCGTCACAGCCGACGGCACTTACTATTACAATGTAATGCCGTTCGGACTGAAGAACGCGGGAGCAACCTACCAGCGCTTAATGAACAAGGTATTCAAGGAGCAGATCGGACGCAATTTAGAAGTGTACGTGGATGATATTCTCATCAAGTCTGTCCGAACGGCTGATCTTTTTACGGACATGGAGGAGACCTTCCGAACGTTGAGGAAGTATGGGGTCAAGCTGAACCCTCAGAAATATTTGTTTGGAGAAAAAGGCGGGCGTTTCTTGGGCTATATAGTGACCGAGCGGGGTATAGAGGCATATCCCAGCAAGATAAAAGCATTGCAAGATATGGCGCCCCCAACAAATCTGAGGAAAGTACAGCGCCTGACTGGGTAGATAACTGCATTGTCAAGATTCATCTCTAAGACTGCCGACCGGAGTCTCCCTTTTTTCAAGATCCTACGCAAAGCTACTAAGTTTCATTGGGACGAGGAATGCGATCGGGCGTTTGAGGAGCTGAAGACATACCTGAACTCCTTGCCCGTGCTAGCCAAGCCAGCTGTAGGTGAGCCGCTCTATATTTATTTATCTTCAACCGAGCAGGCAGTAGGCTCGGCATTAGTGAGGACGAGCGGTGAAGAACAACCCGTGTACTTCTTGAGCCATATTCTAAAAGATGCTGAATCTCGCTACACTGGGCTCGAGAAGCTAGCTTTTGCTTTGGTCCTCGCCACTTGGAGACTTCGTCCTTATTTCCTAGCACATACAATCATCATCCGGACAAATAGCCCATTGGGAAGAGTGCTGCTGAACCCAGAAGCGTCCGGACGGCTCATCAAATGGACAACGGAGTTAAGTGAATTTGACATTCAGTATCATCCCCGTTCGACGATAAAGGAGCAATCCTTAGCAGATTTTGTTACCGAAGTGCAAAATCTCGAGCCCGAAGCTATGTGGAAAATATTTGTGGATGGATCGTCCACTCGGCTCGGGAGCGGGATTGGTGTGCTATTACTCTCTCCCCAAGAAGAACGGATGCACCTATCCGTCCGGCTGGGCTACAGAGCCACAAATAATGAAGTGGAGTATGAGGCCCTCATAGCCGGCTTGCAGGCAGCCCGGCATGTAGGAGCCGGTCGGGTGACACTCCATTCAGACTCCCAGTTGGCCACCCAGCAGCTCTCAACACTTTTGAGATTAACAACGCTCGGCTCAAGCTCTACGCTGAGGCCTTCGAAAAGCTCAAGGCCCACTTCAGAGAAGTCATTATCCAGAAGATACCCCGAGCAGAGAACCAGGCGGGAGATGAGTTAGCCAAGCTCGCAAGTTAAATATCACCGGTCATCATCCAGCAGCCAATTGAGCAAGTATCCTTGGTGGCGCACATTGACCGGATGGGGGCCTCGCATTCCCGAGCGATTGGAGGACAGCCATCATAGAGTTTCTGCGCTCGGGTGCGACACCGTCCGATCGGGAGGAAGCCCAGCTATTGAGGAAGAGAGCCGGTCGATTCACACTCATTGGAGACCAACTCTACAAGAAGGCTTTCTCCAGCCCACTTTTGAAGTTTGTGAGCTCGGAGGACGCGGAGTACATCCTCTAGGAAGTGTACCAAGGATCGTGCGGAGGACATCCGGGTGGGCGATTGCTGGCCAGGAAGATCCTGCTGGCCGGGTACTTCTGGCTAACCCTGCAAGCAGACGCCGCTCGGACCATCGCGACGTGCCTCTCCTGCCAGAAGTACCACAACGTCTCCCACCGACCGGCAGAGGAGATGAAAGCATCTACAGTGTCCTGTCCATTCGATCAGTGGGGAATGGATATCGTAGGTCTGTTTCCTATGGCGACCGGTCAGCGGAAGTTTCTACTAGTGGCGGTCGACTACTTTTCCAAATGGGTGGAGGCCGAGCCACTGGCCAAGATCACCGAGCAGATGGTCAAAAGGTTTATCTTGCAGCATATAATCTGTCGGTTCGGCATTCCTCGCCGGCTCATATCTGATAACGGGCGACAGTTCGTTGGGAAGCAGCTCGAAGAATGGTACAAAAGTTATGGCATCGAACAACACTTTACTTCCGTGGCGTATCCCTAGAGCAACGGCCAAGCTGAACTAACCAACCGAGAAATCCTCAGGATTCTTCGGGCTCGACTTAACCACATAGGAGGAAGCTGGGTGGACGAGCTGTCGGGCGTCCTATGGGCTATCCGCACGACCCCAAAGGAGGGAACGGGCGTCACGCAATTCCGTTTAGTGTACGGAGGCGAAGTAGTTATCCCAGTTGAAGTCGGCGTAGAGTCCGTCCGGATCTAGAACTATGATGATGACAATGTCGAGCGGAGGAAGATGGAGTTGGACTTGATCGACGAGGAGCGAGCCAAGGCGTCCGTCCGGCTAATGGAATACCGGCAGAGAATGAAGTAGAACTACAACGGGCGCGTGATCACTAGAGCATTCTAGGTCGGCGACCTAGTGTGGAAGAAAGTAAAGCCGGTCGGGGACGTTGGCAAGCTGGAAGCTCCTTGGGCGGGCCCCTTCAAAGTCATCGAAAAGCTCTGCTCGGGTGCCTATTATCTGGAGGATGAAGATGGACGGCAACTGGATTGACCATGCAGCGCGAACCACCTCCAGCCTTACCGGGCGGGGTGAAAGGTGCGTCAATTTAATGTATGCTGTATACTTTCCGTTCGGCTGTATACTTGAAATACAGGAGTAAAAAATCGGAAAATTAGCGCAAGTATAGGGCATTGTCAGCCGAATCGGAAGGTCGTCGAGCTCTAACTTTAAATATCGAGAGTCAGACCGACGACTATAAACCCTCCGACCGGAAGACCGTCGAGCTCCGACATTAAATATCGAGAGTCGGACCGGCGACTATAAACCCCCCGGCCAGAAGACTGTCGAGCTCCGACGTTAAATATCGAGAGTCAGACCGGCGACTATAAACCCTTCGGCCGGAAGACCGTCGAGCTCCGACGTTAAATATCGAGAGTCGGACCGGCGACTATAAAGGCGACTATAAACCCTCCGGTCGGAAGACCGTCGAGCTCCGACGTTAAATATCGAGAGTCAGATCGGCGACTATAAACCCCCCGGCCGGAAGACCGTCGAGCTCCGACGTTAAATATCGAGAGTCAGACCGGCGACTATAAACCCTCCGGCCGGAAGACCGTCGAGCTCAGACGTTAAATATCGAGAGTCAGACCGGCGACAATAAACCCCCCAGCCGGAAGACCGTCGAGCTCCGACGTTAAATATCGAGAGTCGGACCAGCGACTATAAACCCTCCGGCCGGAAGACCGTCGAGCTCCGACGTTAAATATCGAGAGTCAGACTGGCGACTATAAACCCTCCGGCCGGAAGACCATCGAGCTCCGACGTTAAATATCGAGAGTCGGACTGGCGACTATAAACCCTCCGGCCGGAAGAACATCGAGCTCCGACGTTAAATATCGAGAGTCGGACCGGCGACTATAAACCCTCCGGCCGGAAGACCGTCGAGCTCCGACGTTAAATATCGAGAGTCAGACCGGCGACTATAAACCCTCCAGCCGGAAGACCATCGAGCTCTGACGTTAAATATCGAGAGTTGGACCGGCGACTATAAACCCTCCGGCCAGAAGACCATCGAGCTCTGACGTTAAATATCGAGAGTCGGACCGGCGACTTTAAACCCCCCGGCCGGAAGACCGTCGAGCTCTGACGTTAAATATTGAAAGTTGGACCGGCGACTATAAATCCCCCGGCCGGAAGACCGTCGAGGTCCGACGTTAAACCCAAGAGTCGGACCGGCGACTATAAACCCCCCGGCTGGAACGAAAGATGCTTGAAGATGAGCGACAAGGGAAAGTAGTGACAAGTCGTATGCACCTACGCCCGCTCGGGAGGCCTAGTTGGCCGAGTTGTGTGTCATAGGCCCCGACAAATCACCTACAAGCATGCAAAGTAAAAATGAAGTTGCACAACATAGATAAATTTTTCATTGAAATTAGAGGAATCAAGGCCGAGCGGCCGAATTACAAAAAAGGGAGTTTTTGCCCAAACGGCCGAAGTACAAAAAGACTTCTATTCCAGAAAATCATAAAGGTCCTTAAGGATGGTGCTAAGGAGCGCCGCATAGTCTTGGGTCGGGATGCTGGCGGAGTCAGGGAGCTGACCCTTGGACTTCAGATAGTCCGTCATGGCGGTGATGGCAAGCTCAAAGGCATTATACATCCGCTCGCACACTTTTTCTGAAAATTCGGTCGAGCAGATGTGCTTCAGCCTCAGGGCTGCGACTCGGCCGGGTTCCGCCTCTTGATATTCCTTGAAGGCAGCTTGGGAAGCTTCGAGAGACTCCTGCAAAGTCTTCAGTTCATCCTTATGTTTAATCGCCTCGGCCGAGTGGTTCGCCTTCTCGCCGTCCAGCTGCTCCATCAGCTGTTTGACTCGTTTCTCCAGGTCCTGGGCCTCGATGTTTTTCTTCTCCAGATCGGCGATAGCCGTTTTCTTCCGATCGGTTGCCAGGCTTATTTTTCAGTCCAGTGATTTGACCTGTCGTTCGAGTTCAGCCAGAGTATGGGCCTGGTCGGCCGTCTTCTTTTGCTCAACCGCCAACAGATCTTGGGTCTTCTTGAGCTCTTTCTGCAGCTTGGCATATGAAGGAACCTTGGAGGGCGCGCCGCCCGAACTCCTTAGCCTCTTTAACTCTTCGTCCACCATGGCCAAACGATTAGAGACAGCGATCTCCTCTACCCATCTCTGACATAAATAAAATCATTAATAGCCGATCGGAGAAAGCGTGTAGAAGACCAAAGAAAACATAGTTACCCCAGTGGGCTGCTGCATGTGGCTATTGGCCAGATTGCCGAGTGGAATCATCGCGACACGTGCCCGAGCGTCGGCTCACATCTCGGCCAGGGGCCCCTTCATAGTGATCATGTGCTCAGGCGCGGTTAGCTGATCGGACTTGGGCATCAATTCTTCGGTTGGGAGATGCAGGGAGACCCTGATGGTACGGCGCCGACCGGGAGTCGTCTGAGCGGAAGCTGGGGAAGGATCGGAGGCTGGTGTAGAAAACTGGGACAAAATGGCCGAGCGTTGGACTCGGCGGGGAGAGGGCGGAAGAGCGCTGGCAGGTATGGCCTCGAGGGGGTCCGCGGACGCGTCCAGTTGGGATGGGGTCCGATCGGACGAGATCGCCTCCACCGCTGGGGCTTTGCCGCGAGAATCGGCGGTGGTCCGTTCGGACGGCTGGACCGCAGAAGTGGCCGATCGAAGTGGTGTCTCCATTCGGCGCCTCTTTTGTCGGAGAGGGCGCTCTTCCTCCTGAGCGGAGCCTTCCTCTTGAACTGTTGGTCCCCTGCTGGGGGTGGCGCCTCTTGTCACATCTCGAGGAGAGGATTGAGCGACCGACTCCTCGTGGGTCTTGCTCTCCCCTTCGTGTGAGCCGACCGGCTCAATGCCACGCAACTCCATCTCCTTGGCAGCTGCGGCCTCGAGCACCGCCGCTTTCCTCTTCAAAATCTCGGCCATCACGGACTCCATGACAATGTCCACTGCAAAGGGAAAAGGAGAAAATCAGTTAGCAATCAAGGTGAATGCACAAGTAAAATTCTTACCGAAGCTGCTCGGGAGGGGAGTCCGGATCGGACTCAGACCAAATATGTACATCACCCCTTCGGGTAAGAATTTGTTGATGTCGAACTTCAGATCGGCTAGCATGTTGGCAGCGTGAAGATAATCCGGTCGGGTTTTGAACCTCTTTAGCTCAGGGGAGGTTGGCGGTCCGACCTGCCACTAGGTTCGGAAAGAGGCCCGTTCGGGAAGACGAAGATAGAAGTAATACTCTTTCCAATGTTTATTGGAAGAGGCCAGTTTATTAAAGAAGACTAAACTGGGCCGAGCCTGGAACATGTAAGTACCCAGCTCGGACTGTTTAGGATAATAAAAATAGTAGAAGACCTCTGATCGGAGGGGAATGTTGTGGATTCTGAACAAGACAACAACGCCACATAAAAGGCGGAAGGTGTTAGGGACTAAGCTTCCGAGCGGAATACCGAAAAAATTACAGACTTCTACGATAAAGGGATGGAGTGGAAATCGCAGACCGGCTATGAACTAGTCACGGAAAACACAAATAGCTCCGCGCGGCGGCTTGTGTGGCCGAGCGGAGGGAGAGGGTAAGATAAGTTCAAAGTCAGAGGGGATGTCAAAATTGTCCATTAGAATCTCGGCGTCGCGTCGATCGAAGCGCGACTCCATGGTGGTATACCACGGGCCGAGGGCTTGGTCTTGAGGTTGAGAAAAGCTGGCCATAAGCCGAGTGGGAAAAGGAGCAAGAGATGGACGAAAGGGCAAAAAGCATAAGAGAGGGGACCAAATCGTAACCAGGAGACGAGAACGCGAAGAGAAGAAGAAAGCACGAGGAAAAACAAGAAATGAAAATAAGATTGCAGAAGGACCTTACAGAAGCAGACGAAGATCGAAGGAAGAATGCGAGAGGTCGCCGGAAGAAGCAGCAGTAGGATCACCGGAGTAGGACGGTAGGGAAAACTTCTGGGCACGCGAAAGCAGAAATGCAACGGAGGAAGAAGGCGAAAGCTTTATAGGGTTGGGCCCGAACGGCCTCAGCCGTCGGATGCAGGTCGCAAAAACCAAGGACTCTATCGGGCCGTCCATTTCAAACCGCCTCGGTCTCGTCGCCCGTGACGCCGTCGTCGTACGATGACGGCAGCAGTGCCACGTGGCAATCGGCCACTAGAGTGCATTTAATGAGCGCCTTCACGAGGCACAGAGCGCATGCCCGGCCTTAATGTCGAAGATTGGCGCAAATTTCAAAGAGATCCGAGGAATGTTGGCATTGACTGAGGTCATAGATACCCCCGTGGGGGTCGAGCAGAGGATAGTTTCACAGAGACGTCGCTCGGCGTGACTGGCGGTCCAGTCAGTCGGACTAATCGCCTCCTTCGACTAGACTTGAAGGGGAGGCAAGTGATCCGGCAGTAAGGACGGGGGACCCCCTTTGTGGGGAGCCAATGACACGTGAAGGTCAGAAGTCAAAAGGGTAAGCATGAGGTCCATCCGATCGGAGAAGGGTCGGGTCAACCGGCCGAACGGGTCCGGGCGGAATCAAAGACGACCCTGTTGGTGCGGGAAGCATCCGACGATCGAACCCAAGTTTTGATAATGGCAAAGGGTTCAAAGTTAAGTCTTGTTGTTATCTAACATATTGAATGAGTATTTCGGGAAAGTCCTAACTGCGGTTAGGCAGGTGAAAATCCTAGGGGGTGGTAACCCTAGGTCCTAGGGGGCGGTAACCCTAGGTGGAGAAAAATCCTAGCTGCGGTTAGGCAAAGGGAAAACCCTAGGGGGTGGTAACCCTAGGTCATAGGGGGTGGTAACCCTATGCGGAAAGTCTTGGCAGGTCGATGGCTTCAGGAAAAAGTCCTAGGGGGTGGTAACCCTAGGTGGAAAGTCCTGGTGTCGGGAACCAGGTGAAAGATTGGACTAGCCGGGAAGCGGATGTCCAGCAGAAAGTCCGGAAGCGTCGAGTGCTGAGCAAAAGTCCATTCGATCTGGAGGATCGCACTGGCAACAGGTAAATCTCCTGAGTGGAGTAGGTGAGGACGCGTTCCCCGTAGAGGGAACAGTAGGCGTCGAGTCGACCTAGGGTTTCCGGACGGAAATCCGAAGTCAGACTCGGATAGTCCGGAGACTGTATTTATTATTTCTTCTATTATGTTTTATGTGCTAACTTTGTGTTGCAGGATATTGTTTGGGACTAACATGTCTTGCAGGTACAAAATAAGGAAGCTTTTCCTCGGATGAACAGTGTCCGAGGCGCCTCCATGGAGCTTGGAGGCGCCTCGGGTGCAAAAGCTGACCTGGCTGCGAAGCTTCAATGGAGGCGCCTTGGAAGGCGCCTTGAGCAGGGTATAAGGACCCTTAAATCGATGAAGTTCGACTAGTTCAAGTTTCATCCACGCGGAGGACTCGGCAGCATGGAGGCGCCTTGAATAGCCTTCAAGGCGCCTTGAACACCCTTTATAAGGGGGTTTTGACCAGCACTTCAGTACATCAATTCTCAAGTGATTCCAGTGCTACGTGCTGCTCCAAATGACGTTTCGAAGTGCTGCTACTTGTGCCCGACGACCAGAAGCTCCGATTCTTCATTTCTTAATTGTCGTCGGTATAATTAATTATTGTCAAATTATTGTACTTCAGTTTGTAATTATTTCGAACTTATAGTTGTTGCCCACCGAAAGCGATCAAGAATCGCGGGCCTTCGAGTAGGAGTCGACCTAGGCTCCGAACGAAGTAAACGACCGTGTTCTTGTGTTTTTTTTCTTTATTCCGCTGCTTTAATTACTTGACGGTCGTTTTACGATTCCGATAATCGAACGATTTAGCCGTGAGCGTTATTCACCCCCCCCCTCTAGCGCTTCTCGATCCAACAGACCCGACGGGGAGCCGGGTTTCCGACGCTCATGGTGAACAGGGTCGCTGGGCCGAGCGGGTAGCCTGCTCGGCCGAGGCGTAAAGCATCAATGCTGTGAAGGAACAGTCTCAGCCGAGCACGCGATGGAGTGAAATCTTCCTGGTCGGACCGATACCTATGCCCGGTCGGACCGATGCCTACCGAGCGGATGGACGCTCAGCTCGGGGAAAAAAGAGACAAGGACAAGGGGAGATTGGGGAATATCTTCTGACAACAGGCATGTTCGACGACCAAGCCATACGCAGAATCCTACGACGGAAGGTTCTTCTGTCCCATAAGAGAGGTGCTTGGACTGTAGCAGTATGGTGTCAGACATGCTCCTCTGGTAAGCCCATACTTAGGTATGGTAAAGGACACGTGTACGCCTCGGTAGGTGTACATAAGCCTCCCCACAGCTCTATATAAGAGCCCTCAGACTTCACCGGAGGTATGCGATCTCTCATCTTTGGAGCCACTTCATCGTTTTCCTCTTGCTTGACTTGAGCGTCGGAGGGTCATCGCCGGGAACCCCTTCCCGGCTCGACTTCCTTGCAGGTTCGCCGGAGATCCATACGGCCGGTCAAAGATCCACATCATCAGTTTGGAGATAGGGGAGAGCGCCACGTCCCCAGCGTCCATCGACTCAGCGTTCGGACATGATCATTAGCAATCCCAAGTTAAGGGTAAACCAAAATAAAGTGATAGTAAAAATAGCAAGTACATATTTTGCTTTTAAAAAAATACGTAAAAATCAAGTTGTACCCTCCTCCTAGACTTAACCTCTAATTTTACCTTTTTTATCACATTAAAAATGGGGTAAGCTATGCAAAAAACTTGAATTAAATTTGAATTAGTGTCTAAGGGATAAATTATATAGTGACTATCATCCAGAAAATTATGAAGTTTGAATTTCAAAAAAAAATAATATTAAAAATTTGCATTTAGATAAATAATTTATAGAAAATTTACCAATGGTAAAACATTTTATGAAATTTTTCTTAGATAGAGAAAATGATAAAGGTTCATAGAAAAATAAATTTTGTAAAAATAGCACTGCAAGATAATTTTAAATTAAAAAAATATTTTTTTTAAAAAAATATAATGATCACAAAATTTGAAAATTTTTTGTACAGATGAGTAATGAAATCCCGTTTCTCGAAAAAAAATAAATTCTCATTAATTTCTAACAAAAATTATGTAAAATAATTTATTTGATAATTCTAAGCAAAAATTAAATTAATTAAAAGTACAACATGCATAAAAATTCAATTAAGCATAATTTTGGAACCCAATATAGGTTCCTTCCTACTGGATTAATTAAAAATTTTCTAGGGATATATTTTGGTGACAACATGCTAACTTGGCCCTTATAATATCTAAAATATCACTTAAGTCTTGAATTATTCTTAAAATTTGAATGAATAAAAGTTGAACGTGAAGAATTTTTTAAATTTTGCATTTGTTCTTTTAAATTTTTATTTTCTATTTTTAGTTTGTCAAAATCTTCTAATCAACAAGATGTTGCTAGAGTTCTTTTTAAATCATTATTTTCTTTTAATATCTTTTTATTCTTTATTTCTAGTTTACAAGAAATTTTCAACAACATTTTTATAAACTTAAATAACTTGTCAGGAGGTAGAGACCGTACCTGACTTACCTTATCGATTTCTGATGCTCTCCTTGTAAAGCTACTTTCCTCTAACGTTGCTCCCCCTTCATCGATGCTCTCGATGCTTATATCGGAAGAGCTCGCTTTGTCTTCTTCTCCTTGATGACTTTCCATCAATGCAAGTCTGGCGTGTGCTTCGATCTCTGATTATGATGACATTTCATTCCATGTTGCCTTTAGATTTCTATGCTTTGTCTAGATCAGTTTCTTATTCTTCTCCTTGTTCTTCAATTTTGGGTAGTTGTATTTGGCGTGCCCTTCTTCATCACAGTGGTAGCATCTTACCTTTCTTTTCCTTCTTTTACCCTACACTTGATTAAACTTATTAACTTTAATAATTTTTTTGAACTTTCTTACCATAAAAATTATTTCATCATCATCGAGAGATGTTTTGGATTCTGATTCATCTATTTTTATCTTTAAGGCAATGTTGTTCTTAGCCACCTTCTTTAGATCTGCACATCTAGTTTTATGCACTTCAAAGTAGAAAATAATTACTCAAATGTACTTACTTCTAGATCCTTAGAAATGTAATATGCATCTATTAAGGTTGATCATTCAAGAGTCCTAGGAAATGCATTAAACATGTACCTTAGCAAATCTCGGTTGGTTACCTTTTTTACGAGAATTTTACATCCGACGTGCCTTCGTGTAGTTCTAGGAATTTCTCCCAAAGTTTCTTAGATAATTCGTAGGCTCTGATTTAGTTGACTTCTTGTGGTGGTAAAATGCTCAGCAGATGGAACTTTGCCTTACCGTTTGCTACGAAGTTAGGTTACTCCTTCATTCACTAATATTTTTCTTTGTCCTTCAGGGCAACAAAATCATATTTCATAATAATTAATAATTCAAAATCTATTTTAAAAAAATACTCCATCTTCTTTTTCTAGTTCATAAATTTCCCCTCGAACTTTGGTGGGTAGATACTTGGTTCGTCCATCTCTTGTGCTTCGATCAGCGGTTAGTCCTCTTGAAGCGATTGGGCTTTGATACCACTTGTAGTCCCTTGCGGTCAGCAAGAAGGGAGTGAATTGCTTAAAATAAAAATAAACCTTTCTCAATCTTTATACTGTGATTAAAATAATACTTGTATAAAAAGAATTAACAAACTAATTAAAAGGGAGAGGGATAGAGAGCTTTACTTGGCTTGCAATCAGAAGATTGCTAATCCAAGACGTTGAAAGCTTACTATCAAAATCTCCTTTATGTGGAGAAGTCTCTTATAGCGTTGATAGCTCACACAATAGAAGAATAGACAAAGAAATCGTTTACAACTATTGTTCTATAGCTACTAGGATCAGGGCTGTATTTATAGCTCTGATTGGGACGCCTAAAAGGGTTTCGAGAGCTTGAGTGCTATAGAATTCAATTTGTGTTGCAACAGGTCGTGACAGCTGGAGAGTCGATAAACATTCTGGTCTAGGTGCCTAGCCCCGTTTCGGGCGCCTGGACTCGTTCCGGGCGCCCAGACCTGCTTAAATTTGATCTGCAATCAAGGGCACCCCTCGGGGGAGCCCTTGGCACCCGAAGTGGTCCAGGGGCTTGGACCTGTAGATTATTCTAAATGCATGGATATGAATTAAAATGATAAACAGTAAATGCTTACATCGATCTCCCGCAGATCTACAATCGACGTCAGCAAGACTTACTGTCGGAAGAGCGATCACAGGTTCGGAAAGCTCTCCGCAATTCCACAAACCAAATCTCACCGCCTCAGATATTCTCCTTCCTCTCTCTGTGTTTCTTCACCCCTGATGATCCTTGGACGCTTTATTTATAAAGGAAAATGACCTAGGGTATGATGATCTTTTCCATCAAGACTAGTGGGGAACGTGGGCATGTTCCCACGTCCCCACTTTCTCCATTTCCTACATCTCCCACTTGTCCAAGGTAAGTCACTAAGACTAGTTCATTCAAGTAAGTCACAAAGACTTAATAAGTCACATAGACTATTTGAGAATTTGGTCACATAGACCATATTAGAACATTCGATCCATACTTAGAGAAAATGGTTCGTGCGACAACAAGCACACTGAGCAATAGTTGCTAAGAAGATTGTTACACCTTTACTTAGTCTCTCTTTGAGATCAATGCTAACAAAGCTATTACACTTTACTTAGCTGCTCATCTAAATTAGAGACTCACTCTTCATGGCACATAGCCTCTTTCCTGGTGGCACATATCCTTTATCCAGGATCCATCCAATCTTCAAGTAACACACAACTATTATCTTGGAGATATCCATGTCTTGCTATTTACCCTGATTAAATAATTATCATTTACATCAATATGAACATTTCTAATCCCTTATAATGACTATTATGTCAAGAGCATGTTCCATATCTAATATTCACATGCATTTTTATACATAACAGAAATGGGTCGACCAGTGAATAACATCAAAAGATGTAAATACATTTAATCTTCCTTTTTAGCTAGAATCTATTCCTTTTAATCAGTCGCTTTCCTAGTTATGCTCCATAGACCGAATCATACATAGCCATAGAATACATGCTAAAGTAGCAGACACTGATTAAAACTTCAAGTAAAAAGCTAAATAGTCATTAAGGCAAAAATTGAGATTAACATATAATCTCAAAGGTCTCACATAGTAGAGAAACAGAGATTCATTCTCCTACTACCTTTATTGTCGCAATAGCACATGTGGTATAAATCACATGCTACGATGTTATTCTCTTTACTAAAAAGAGTGCATGTTGTCTTCAAATTTAACATCATATAGATTTTGATCTAGACATACCTAATGTCTAATCCTGAATTCAACATATGAATTTCAATCTGACCTTCAACAAGTTCAGTAAATGGTGGGTTCATTTACTTCGATCATTATTAACACATAAATGATCTGATCTTGACATAATTATCAAGGCGACCTCAACTTATGGATCTGTCTCTAATTTTAGCTACATAAGCTGTTCCATAAGTAACGATCTTACCTCTATTTGTACTTAACAAACAGAGATGATTGTCTATATAAGTGGACCAATCTCCACCTGCCAACATGCTCATCGAGATCTTATATGAATGTAACAAATACAACATATACACTGAATAAATTATGGCAAATGACACAATCAAATCACAAAGTCTGATTGTTATTTCAATATTGTTACATTCTACGAAGTCCCAAAGACTTTACATGTTCTTTAAATGACTCTTTAGTCATTGGCTTAGTAAAAGGATCTGCAAGCATAACACGTGTAGGGACATACTCAAGAATTACTTTTCTTTTAGCCATAATATCCCTCACAAAATTATATTTAATTTCTATATTCTTGCCTTTGCTATGATATTTGGGATCCTTAGAAAAAGCTATTGCAGCTTGACTGTCACAGTAGACAGTTACTGGAC
Source organism: Zingiber officinale (assembly GCF_018446385.1). Classification (NCBI taxonomy): domain Eukaryota; kingdom Viridiplantae; phylum Streptophyta; class Magnoliopsida; order Zingiberales; family Zingiberaceae; genus Zingiber; species Zingiber officinale. The sequence continues at coordinate 4,089,985 of NC_056006.1, read as the reverse complement.
TCCCACTATCCTCAACAATTTTCAGATGTTTCAGAACCTTCTCAACCAGACTGCTTCTTGCACACCCGCTGAATATACCACATATTCAGCTTCCATAGTCGATAAAGCTACACAAGCTTATTTCTTGCTGTTGCAAGAGATGGCCCCACCATTTAGCAAGAATACATAGCTTGATGTGGATTTTCTATCATCCAGGTCCCCAACCCAATCTGCATCTGAATAACCTTTCAAACTCATATCTGATCCTTGAAAATAGAGATAATAATCTGTTGTCGCCTTCAGATATCTGAATATCCTTTTTACCACTTTCTAGTATTTTGGTCCTGGGTTTGACTGGAAGTGACTGACGAAGCCCACAACATAGCTGATATCAGGATGTGTACACAACATAGTGTACATCAAACTACCAACATAATTGGCATATGATTTTTTATTCATCTCAGCTATTCCCTCTAGAGTTTTACGACACATACTCTTGATCAAAATAGTACCTTTCATAATAGGTGTATGTTCTATGTTGCAATTAGACATGCTGAAATGATGTAACATCTTATTTACATAAGACTCTTGTGATAGACCCAAAAGTCTTTTAGGACGATCTCTTATGATCTTCACTCCTAAGATGTATTCAGGTTCTCCCATATCTGTTGTATCAAATTGTGATGACAGTCACTTCTTGACTTCATTCACATATCCTATGTCATTTCCAACTCTCAGTATATCATCAACATATAATGATAAAATGACATACTTTCCTTTTTCCTTTTTCAGGAAAACACAATGATCCTCATTGATCATCTCGAAATCATAAGATAAAACGACTTCGTTAAATCTTATATTCTATTGTCTTAACACTTGCTTTAGCCCATATATAGACTTTCTAAGTCTACATACTTTCTGCTCTTGGCCTTCAGCTATGAAACCTTCTGGTTGAACTATATAGATTTCTTCGTCAAGATCACCGTTAAGGAAAGCTATTTTTACATCCATTTGATATAATTTCAAGTCATAATGTGCCATAAAGGCCAAACTAACTTGTATTGACACAAATTTCACTACAGGAGAAAATGTCTCTTCAAAGTCAATACCCTTCATTTGGGTATATCCTTTTGCAACTAAACGAGCTTTGTATCTGTTAATCGATCCATCAACTTTCCTCTTTATTTTGAGAATCCACTTATTCCCAATAGCCCATCGGCCTGGAGGAAGATCAACTAAGTCCCAAACATGATTCTGAACTATGGACTCCATCTCTTCAACTATTACAGCTTTCCATTTTTCTCTAACTCTACATCCCAATGCTTCCTCAATGGATTGAGGTTCATCATCGTTAATTGGAAGTGTAACCAATGTCTCATTCTCAATATCAAACCTCTTCTTAGGTTTGATCTTACCAACACTTCTTCGTAAATTGGGCTGTTGAGAAGTCAACTCATGACTCGGCATATCACTCCCGCTCGGTTGACTAGACTTAGGTGTTCCTTTTGACGCCTCTCTAGTTGATAATATCTTATCCTCCTCAAATAGAGGAACATTTTTATCAACATCACCTCTTATTGGGAACTCTGTTTCGAGAAAAGTCACATCTATTGAGTCTATTTCGGAGATGCTTCCATCTAGTTTCTCATCTATGAAAACATAATCTTTGGATGTTTCATGATATCTTATAAAGATACATTTCTTACCCCTAGGTTCCAGTTTTCCATACTTGTGAGAACTATCATGAACATAAGCAGTTGACCCCCAGGGTCTCAGATTACTCAAATCTAGTTTTCTGCATGTCCAACGTTCATATGGGGTGGATGTAACTGATTTTGAAGGCACTTTGTTAAGTATATAGGTTGCAGTTAATAATGCATCTCCCCAATAGAAGATTGGCAAATTAGCTTGCGCCATCATAGACCTAACTATTTCAAGAAGAGTCTTATTTCTTCTTTCAGCTACCCCATTTTGCTATGGAGTTTCAGGGATTGTCAGCTGTCTAATAATCCCTCTATCATTACATATTGTCTTGAACATATCAAACAAATACTTCCCTCCACGGTCTGTGCATAAAGTCTTAACTTTACGTTCTGTTTGATTCTAAACTTCGTTCATATAACGAATGAAGCAATCCAATGCATCAGATTTGTGAGAAATCAAATACACATGACCGAACCTATAGAAATCATCAATAAATGTAATGAAATAAGAAGCTCCATGTCTAACCTTAACATTCATTGGACCACAAATATCTGAATGAATTAACTGCAATGTTGATTCAGATCTAATAGCCTTACCAAATGGTTTCCTAGTTGCTTTTCCAACAAGACAATGCTCACATATAGACAATTGAATCTTAGCCCGAGTGCCCAATAGACCCTCTCTAGCTAACCGATTCATACGTTCTTGTCCTATATGTCCTAATCTAGCATGTCAATCCTCATGAGTTATATCTGCATCACTAGTTAGAGCAATGTTTGAAAAACAACCATCAATAGCATAATTGACATCTGGTTCTACATTAAGAACCATAAAACCATTTGTTAAAAAACTATATCTGATTGACACTGAGTCAATCTTAAGTTCAACAAACCGATGCTAAAAATTAATACAATACGCTAAATCAAGAAAACACGTAACGGAAACAAGATTCCGTCGAATTTCAGGAGCATACAGGACATCATGCAGAAACAAAACTCTACCACCACGGAGGTTGAGTTTGCAAGTGCCGACTCCTTTGACTTCAACTCTTGTATTGTTTCCCACATAGATCCACTTGTTGCCAGCTAGTACCCGAAGGTACTCAACAAATGTAACTCGTTCCCAAGCTACATGGTTGGTTGCTCCCGAATCGATAATCCACAAAGGATAAGAATCAGCTAACAGCACTGAACTAGCAACAAAATGCTATTGAAAAGAAGACACACTTGGATTTACCTTTTTCAGCTCAGTGCACTCCTGAGCGAAGTGACCCTTCTTGCCGCAATTAAAACAAGTCAACTTATTTTTAGGTTTCTTTCCAATCTTCTTTACTATTTTCTTGATTGGGCCCTGCCCCATAGCAACAGCTTCCCGCTTATTTCCCTTCCCTTTCTTGAACCATTTCTTTTTCTTGGATCCATGTGGTCCAGCAGAACCTACAACCACAGAGGCTTGTCTAGAAATCCTTGTGGATTCAACTCTCTCCGCCTCTAATTCTACATGGCATGAGACATCAATGAAAGTCTTGATACTCTCACTGTGAGTTAGGGTCTGCTTCATGGTCTCCCAAGAATCTGGAAGTAAACGAATAACTGCTTAAACTTGTTGTTCATCAGTCAACTCATGACCAGCAGTTTTCAGCTCCCGAATCATGTTCGACATCTCCTTGAGGTGTTGAACCATTGATATACTTGGACGCTTTTTGTAGCTGTTGAACTTGATTATCAGCTGTCGAAGCTTACTCAAACTTGCTCCACTATATTTTTCTTTAAGGGCTACCCAGACTGCATGAGCCGTAAGATATGACTCATACTCAAATCTAGGTCGTATACCATTGAACTAATCAATATGCCTTTTGCAGTGGAGTCCTTTTTCTTCCATGCCTTATAGACATCAAGATCTCATCTGTGTTGTGCAGTGGGACCATCTACAGGTTCTTCCATAACCTGATTTTCTGCCTCTAGAACTTCTTATTCCTCAAGTACATACTGCATCCTGAGGTGCCAGATCTTATAGTTATCCCCATTAAGTTTTTCACCTTTGTTAAGTTCAGCTATTATGTTTTTGGTTGCCATAATCTATCATAAATAAACACATTATTTAGTATTCAGTGCAAATCATATGCATGCAATTTATTATTGACTCAATATTACTTTGAGTTGGTTTACAAAATCAAGTGACAACTATGTTTTCACTCATCATTCGTATGACCAATCAAATCAATATTAATCAATTCTATTACATACATCCCAACAAATGAACTGATCATTTTTAATATCATGAATTCTTTAATTTAATGTACTAATCATTTAATATATCATGATTTCTTCAATTAAATGAACTAATCATTTAATACTTCATGAACTAATCATGCATCATGTCAAGCAAACAACATAAATAAATGAACACATCATTAACATGAAATTATGCTACATATTGTTAACATAAAACTAACTGATATGAATGAAATGAACTAACATTGTTCATATATAACGACAATAACAATAACATAACTCTAGTAAACTAGATAGGCTACAACCACTCCCACTAGGACAGACACTAGTGTAGTGGCTAATATTATCCCTTTCAGCCAGGACCTCATTTGGGGTAATCTCAGGCAGGACAACTTCAAGATTCTCCATAGGATCCTCAATTGGATCCTCTTCTAGTTTCTCCTCGATCATTTCCGGGTCCTCTTCGAACTCTTTAGGATCCTCTTCAGTCATATGGTGAAGCAATTTCTCACATAATGCAGAATATGTGACGCGCCCTTGACGACGCCCCCAAATATAGTCTGCTATCATCTTTGGATTTTCTGGCAATGAATGCATCAAAGCTCAAATCCTATAACTATCCAGGACTAGAAACTCTTCTCGCTCAAATTTCCAAAACAGATCATCAAGTCGTTCAATGTGTCTGTCGAATCCATAAGTAGAGTTATACTCTATCTCTTGAATTTCCTCCCTGAGCTGATTTCGTAGCACTTCATCATGAGTCAATGTGGTAATCATCCGTGCCATCTGAAAAATTAAAATTAAATAAGTTAGTACAAAACCGAATAACCAGTACAAAACCGGCTTATTTTAATTTAAATAGGCATAGTACCAACATAATAAATTAAGAAAAATAAATCTTCTCGATTTTCAGGAGTTCAAGTCGACAATTAGAACTGATCTAATTAATCAGACTCATTGGATCGGTTAATTAGGAATCTAGATCTTAAGTTCGGTCCATTGTCTTTAATTAGAACTGATCTAATTGGATATGGATTTTTGTACCTATGTTCTGTTACTGTTTGATCTAAGTCCATTTCTACCAATTTCTGACTTATTGATCAAACTCAGGTCCATTTGATCAAACCAATATCCATTAATTTAAGTCTGACTGATTAGAACAAATCTAATCATTTTGATCAAATTTGATCCAATAGAATAAATCTAGTCATTTGATCATATTTGGTCCATGCCCAATTAATCAACCCAAATTGATTCAGATTTAGATCAAATTGATTTGATTAAATCAACTAATGATTTAATCTAAATTAGACCATTTATCACAAATGATAAATTAATTGAATCCAATATTCAATTAATTACCGTATACGTATTACAATGCTTATTGCATGCAATTACCGCATGCATTTAAAAAATCATACAGGTAAGCATGTATTTGAAAAAATTATACGGACAAGCATGAATTTGAAATTTTCAAATTCTACAGTATGCATGCATAGGTTATCTTCAGTGCATATTATAAATAATTTTTTTAATTTTAATGAAACTTTATCCAAAAAAAACACGAAGCACGTAAACCCATGAAGCACTGTTGCTACGACTTCAACCATTTTCTTTGCTGCGCATACTGATCACGTCGTGCACACTACGCGTTGCACACCACGCAAGCATGACGAACTCAGTCATTGTCCTTGCCAACCTCTGCGGGTGGTAGCCGGTCTTTTCCAGCATCGAAAACTAGTCATCTTTAGGTCCGACAAGATCGCCGACAGTGATTTTACCCGTCCTAGCCACAAACACATAGCCGGTCAACCAGGACGCCATCGACGGCCATGGACTGGCATCACCGGCATATCCTTGCGGCATGAGCCCTGCTTCTATGGAAATTGCTATACTGTTGCAATTGGCATAGTGCATCGCCGAGCAACCACACTAACGCCGGCGGTGACTTACTAGGGACCCTATCGTCGATAAGCGACGGCTACCAGTGACCCTATCGCTGATAAGCGACGGCTACCAGTGACCCTATCGCCGATATCCTTGCGATTATGCAGTCACCATCGCTTGTTTGCTACGACACATTAGTCGTGCAAAACAACGACGAGAAATGGCAAAGCGAGAAAACATCCATATGACGATTTCATAATTCGTATCAATCATTTAGAAATAATTTGTTCTCTGATCCCAATGTAGATTATTCTAAATGCATGGATACAAATTAAAATGATAAACAGTAAATGCTTACATCGCTCTCCCGTAGATCTGTAATCAGCGCCGGCAAGACTCGCTGTTGGAAGAGCGATCATAGGTTCGGAAAGCTCTCCGCAATTCCACAAATCAAATCTCACCGCCTCAGATATTCTCCTTACTCTCTCTGCGTTTCTTCACCCCTGATAATCCTTGGACGCTTTATTTATAAAGGGAAATGACCTAGGGGTATGATGGTCTTTTCCATCAAGAGTAGTGGGGAACGTGGGCATGTTCCCACGTTCCCACTTTCTCCATTTCCTACAGGACCAGCTCTGGGCACTCGGACTCTGGGTGCCTGGAATCACTCTAGGTGCTCGGACTTCAATCAAAAGTAATTTTACATTTCATCCAGCTTCCGCTTCGGCTCAACTTGCTTGGGTGATTTCGGTCATCTGAAATAAGGCTCACTCAAACCTATTTTCCAGCCTTCTTGAGCAATCTTCCGCTCTGACTTTTGGTCCTTCAGAAATGCCTCGCGCTTCCTTCTCGTCTGCCAGCATACTCTTTTGTAGGACCTCATCCCTCATACGCACCGACCCCTTCGACTCTCTTCTATGCTGTCCTTCTCGCTTGCTACATCTTTCACTCGACCTCCTATGCTCCTAAGTTCATGCACACTTAGACACAAGACATCAAAAGACAATAGGACCTTACTTGACTTGATTGATCATATCAAAATTACCAAAGGATACTTACATATTTATCCCATTTAATTTTGATTATAAAATTTAGAATTGGTTAAACCAATTAAACTGAACATCCAATAGTCATTATAATCAATCGAGAGTTTGTCCACAAATTAATCATGGTAATTCAGAAATCAACTTGTGAAGATGATTATCCATATAGCATTCGATTGTTAATAAAAAAAAGTTTGATTAATTTGATAACAAATCAAATTAATTATTTTATTTTGGTTTGATTTACTATTTTAGTGACAAACTTCGATCAGTTTGGTTTGTTAAAAAAAATAAATTAGTTTAATTAGATCAATTTGATTTTAATCAAATGGTCAACCCTACCCATGTTACCCTTAAAAAAAAACTTACATTTTTGATAAATTTCTATACAAAAATTACATTTTTTTGCAGGATTTAGAGGTGAACATCAAAACAAAAAAATATAAGGGAAAAATTATAATAGAACACTATTGATTTAAGATTCGACAATTAAATAAAATAAGAGTTAATTAAGAAACAACCTTATAAATTTTTTGAGAATTTTTAAAAAAATTTTGAGATTTAAACCGAGCATATATGACATGTTTAAGGGGATAAATCTATTAGGCTTAGAGAAAGTATGTTTGAAATAGTACTAAGTTAAGAGTTGATTGATTTCATTAACCTAGGTATATATATTAAAGTCGAAGTTTTTTCCCATTTGCTCTAATCTCCCAATCTTCACCATCCCTCTCCATCTCCCGATCCACGCCACCATCGCCATCGATTGTCATCGGCGCCCCTCTTTGCAGCTCAGGGTCATCTCAGTGTCATTTCCACCGTCTTTGCCTGAGGTAGTGCATGTCCTAGAGAGCTATCGTCAATCCCCATCGTGAGCCACCACCTCCCTCTCCACACCACCCTCTCCTCTTTCTTCTAATTGTCGGTCACTAGTGTCGCTCAACCGCCGATGTAGCCTCTCCGCCTCATGATCACTTTTGATTGGTTAGTCTGTCGATAGGCCAATTTGTCATAACTGCTACCATAGCCAAAGCCACTGGCCATTTCTTCCACTTCATCCGTCAGCCGTCGTGAGCCATGGCTAGAGAAGAAGAAGCTATAGGGTAATTAAGAAATTTCGATTGGAAGTGTATTTGTCTTAATTAAATCCTGTTAGTTTCACTGGATAGAGTGAATATATAATTAATAGTAAGGTTTAGTTGAATTTGATTACTAAATGGGGATGAAAATTGTGAAATGAAGTGATTGGTGGGTTGAGGATAGACTTATTATTTAATTATAAGTTGAAATAATTAGGATTTTCCTAATTGGATTTGTTGGTGCGGTTAGCACTAACGGTCTAACTCAAGTTTTGATGAATGACAAAATAGATTAAGTTAGTTTCGTTGTTATCTAACACTCTGATCGAGTGTGCAGGAGAAGCCCAGCTAGGTCGACGGGCCGACCAGATAGTTGGCACGAAATCTAAACGGGTCGACGGGTTGACCGGACGTTTGGCACGAAGTCCAGTTAGGTCGACGGGCTGATCGGATAACTGGCACGAAGCCCAGACTGGTCGAAGGGCTGACCAGATGTCTGGTAAGTAAGTGGAGGTAAGTCACTGGAGGGGAGTGACTGTGAGGACGCGTTCCCAAGAAGGGAACATTAGGCATCGATCTGACTTAGACCCATTTCAGATATCTAAGTCGAGATCGTGACTAGATTCCAGTCTCGAGGAGACGAAATCTAATTAATATTCTGTTTGATTTTTAATTGTGCTAACACCATATTTTGTAGGATATATATATATCATTTGTTTGCCTCTGGACTAACGTTTTCTTGCAGGAAGGAAGTTGCTGGAAAACTGGGGTCCGGATGCCCGGGAGGGATCCGGGCACCCGGGAGGTGAAACTTTATCCCGACATCATCTCGTCAAGTAGAGCTCACTGATTGAGTCGGTTACGTCACATCCAGGGCGCCCTGAAGGTTCCAGGCGCCCCGAACCTCCTATATAAGGAGGGTCAAGGCATGAGTTAGAACAACAACTCACGATCTGCTCTTCTGTGCTCCTGCGACGCTGCGAAAGCTCTCCGACAAGTTTATTTCTGTCTGTCTTATTTTTATTGTCGGTTTTAATTTTACTAATTAATTCCTGTACTACTCTTTGTAATGATTATTTGAATTATTAGTGATTGTCCATCGAAAGTACCCTTGTGTGCGGGCCTTGGAGTAGGAGTCGACACAGACTCCGAACCAAGTATAACTACTTGTGTAATTCTTTTCACATTTATTATTCCACTGCGTATTCTCGATAAATTTTTTAATCGATATTCACCCCCCCCCCTATCGAATCTACGATCCAACAAGATTTTGGAGTTAGGTTAGCTAATTGATGCATATGTGATTAACTAAACTATACATTTTAATGCAGGACTCTAATTGAGTTGAGTACCTCAACATAGGAGTTATTTGGCACAAACTACATTTAAGGTAGATATTTCCTCTTTGACTCTGTAGTTCATTGGCCTTAGTGCATGAAGATGGTGTTGGACCTCAGTTGGCTGGCTAGAAGGGGGGTTGAATAGTCCTGTACAAAATAAAAGAGAAAATAACCATCTCGGATTTAAATGAACACTTGCATAAAGGTAGAATAGAAATAAACCAAAAAATACGAGGCTCAAGGGATTTACTTGGTTACAAATGGGAACGTTGTTAATCCAAGGAAATGAAGCTCACTTAAATACTCATTTAGGTGGAGAAGCCTCTTACAACAGTGAAAGCATAAAAATGAAGAAGCTAAACAAAGATGGAAAGCACACAAGTGATGGAACTCAAATTGATTGTTGATTTTAGCTTCTTGGACCAAAGCTATATTTATAACTTTTGTCAGGGCGCCTGGAAGGGTTCCAGGTGCTTGGAGGGGGATAAAACTTTATCTCCTACGTAACGGATCATGGTCAAAGGCGATCTGGATAGAATCGAGTTCTAGGCGCCCGCAATCGCTCTGGGCGACCGGACCCTTAAACTCAACATGGTTGACTTTTTTAGTTCGAGCCTCTGCTCCAGTGCTGCATGCCTCGGTTCGGATCTTCCGCTCTGGCTCCGCTCGCTTGGGTGATTTCGGCCATCCGAAATAAGGCTCACCCGAACTCAATTTCGACCTTCTCCTCGAGCAGGCTTTTGCTCCGGCTTCACGTCGCGCATGTTCTTCTCGTCCACCGATGTACTCTTCCGCGGTGCCTCATCCTGCAGACACACCGAGCCCATCGGCTCTCTCCCGTGCCGTCCTTCTCGCTAGCCGCGTCTTCCGCTCGACTTCTTGTGCTCTTAATTAAACTACTGCACACTTAGACACAGGGATCAAAAACCAATAGGACCTAACTTAACTTGTTTGATAACATCAAAACAACCTTGGAGTTCCAACAATCTCCCCCTTTTTGATGTGAGCAACCCAAGTTAAGATAGGGTAAACAAATAAAGTTAAAACAAGAATAAATTTTGTAATAAAGCACAAAAATAGGAAAAATTTAATTTTAAGCTACCTCCCCCTAGAATTAATCTTTTTCTTTCCCCCTTTGATCACATAAAAAATTGGGGTTCAATAAAAATCTAAGTGTAACTTTTATAAACCCTTGAATTTCCAAAAAAAAAATTTTAAAAAATTTCTAAGTAAACTCTGATTTTTAGAAATATTTTCTATGTAAAAAATGAAAAATTTCTTCAGTTAAAGAAAATTTTCCAGAATTAATATTTTGTAGAAATTTTGGTAAAGTAAACAATTTCAAAAAAAAAATTCTAAGTAAATTTTGATTTTCAAAATATATTTTAGAAATATTTTCTAAGTAAAAAAAGGAAAAGTTTCTTTAGTTAAAAAAAATTCAATAATTAATTTTTTTAAGGAATTTTGGTAAACTAAAAAAAATTTCTAAGTAAATTTCATTTAAAAAAACTTAAAAGAAACCTTAAAAAAATTTAAATAATTTCTAAGTTAGAAAAAATTAAATAACTATTCAAAGCATTATCTAATTTTAATTTTAATGGTTTATCAGTTAGTCAATTAAATATTTTATTTCAATATTTGGCTTTCAGGCTGGGCGAGGCACTAGGCCTTCTTGGTTATTGCATCATCAACCACTTTTAGACAAAGCCACATAGGGAAATTAAACGTTTAATTTTCTCGCTGAAAGCTCAAAGTCTAAATAAAGTTCAAGTTAGGCAAGACTTGGGAACCCAATATAGGTTCTAGACAACTAGATTGATTAGGTATTTCTTAGGGACATATTTCTTTGAAATATTTCTAGTTTTTCCTTTGTGATATCTAAAATACCAATTTAGGTTATTGAATTTTCTAAAATTTGTGTTATATGAGCATGCATTATTTTTCAAGGTACTTATTTCTTTTTTCAAAATATCATTTTCCAGTTTAATCTTTTCAAATTCTTCTAATGGTAAGATTTTACTAGAATTAATTTTAAATTTTAAATTTCTATTTCAGGTTTGCAACAATCTTTGGTTAATAATTTCACCAACTTAAATAACTTGTCAGGTGGGAGAGATCGTATCTAACTTACCTTGTCGACTTCGTTATATGTAGGTCCCCCTGAAGTTCTACTTTCTTCTGATGTAGCTCCCCCTTCATCGATGCTCTTGATAATCATTTCAGATGAGCTTGCTTTGTGGTCATCTTCTTGATGACTTGCCATTAATGCAAGTATGGAGAAAGCCTCGACTTCCGATTCAGACGATGTATCATCCCACGTCGCCTTTAGTGTCTTGTACTTGTTCATTTGGATAGGCTTCTTTCCTTTGTCCTTGTTCCTAAGCTTGGGGCAGTTGTCTTTGACGTGCCCTTCTTTATTGCAGTGATAGCATCATATCACATTTTCTTTCTACCCTGCGGATGGTTAGTTTTACTTAATTTACATACCTTTTTAAAATGCCTTACCATCATCACCATTTCCTCGTCATCGAGAGAAGATTCTGACTCATGTTCGTCTCTTGTTACCTTAAGGGCGATGTTGTGTTTCAGCTCTTCGTACCTGCACATCTCAATTCACGCACTTCAAAAGTTGTAAAGAATTCTTCTAAGGTTATAGATTCTAAGTCTTTAGAGATATAGAAAGCATCTACTAATGATGCCCATTTGGAATTCCTGGGGAATGCATTAAGAGCGTACCTTAGCGAATCTCAGTTATTTACCTTTTCTCCGAGATTTGAAAGTCTGGTGATGAGCTCCTTAGTCCTCGAGTGAAGATGTGCAATCGTTTCATCTTCTTCAAGTCATAGGTCCGTCAGCTGGTTGCGGAGTAAGTCTTGTCTCGAGAGTTTGGCCTCGAACGTTCCTTTGTATAGCTCAAGGAACTTCTCCCAAAGCTCCTTTACTGAGTTGTAGGTACCGATCCGATTGACTTCTTGTGGTGGAAGGACGCTCAGCAGATGGAATTCTGCTTTGCCGTTTGCCACGTAGTTGGCCTTCTCTTTCTTCGTCCACTAGTATTCTTTCTTACCTTCGAGTGCTACAAAACCAAACCTCATTATTAAAAGTAATTCAAAGTCAGTTTTAAAGAATACCTGCATTCACTTTTTCCAGCTAGTGAACTCCCCCTCGAACTTCGGCGGGTATATGCTCGGTCCGACCATCGTCTTTGCTTCGATCTGCAGTTAGTCCTCTTGAAGTGTCTTGACTCTGATACCACTTGTTGGACCCTGGTTGGCCAGCTAGAAAGGGAGGTTGAATAGCCCTGTACAAAATAAAAGAGAAAATACCCTTCTCAAACTTAAATGAACACTTGCATAAAGATAGAATAGAAATAAACCAAAAAAGATGAGGCTGAAGTGATTTACTTGGTTACAACCGGGGAGGTTGTTAATCCAAGGAAATGAAGTGCACTTAAATACTCCTTTAGGCAGAGAAGCCTCTTACAATAATGAAAGCACAAAAATGAAGAAGCTAAACAAACATGGAAATCACACAAGTGTTGGAACTCAAATTGATTGTTGATTTTAGCTTCTTGGACCAAGGCTATATTTATAGCCTTGGTCAGGGTGCCTGAAAGGGTTCTAAGCACCTGGAGGGGGAAAAAACTTTATCCCCTCCACAACGGATCACAGTCAAATGCGATCTGGATAGAATCAGGTTCCGAGCACCCGGAATCTCTCCGGGCACCTGGACTGGTCTGGGCATCCAGAATGGGTCTCGACACCTGAACCTCTTAAAGCCAACATAGTTGACTTTTTTGATTTGGGCCCTCTGCTCCAGTGCTGCACTCCTCGGTCCGAGTCTTTCGCTCTGGCTCCGCTCGCTTGGGTGATTTCGGCCAACCAAAATAAGGCTCAACCGAACCCAATTTCAGCCTTCTCCTCGAGCAGGCTTCCACTCCGGCTTCTCATCACTCAAACGTCGCACATGTTCTTCTCATCCACTAGTGTACTCTTCCACGACGCCTCGTCCCTCAGACCTACTGAGCCCATCGGCTGTCTCCCATGCCGTCCTTCTCGCTAGCCGCGTCTTCCGCTCGACTTCCTATGCTCCTAAGCTCCTACACACTTATATATATATATATATATATATATATATATATATATATATATATATATCTGATTAATAGATCATTTTCTAGATATGCTTATGCTTACCATGTTGTTGCATTGATGATGACTATGTTTGAGTCATGGATATTAGCATCATTCATATCATTGCATTGCTTGCATGCTAACAGACTACATCTCCCTTAAACACTAGAGAATTGTCAGTCATATTTGTTACCTACTAGGCCACTTAGGATAGTGATAGCTAGAGTTGGGTGCAACTTATCTTGTAGTGCTAACTCAACCATTCAAGGTAGTAGTTATTGAATTGGGTATAAATAGTGACCTCCTTGTTATGTAGCTTGATAGCTACTCTACACCATGTCTGACCAGCCACTCAAATGTTGTGGTAGCTGAAGTTATGAGCAGTTATCATAGTCTTGCCCACTTGGCCACACAGATGTCGTGATAGCTAGAGTGGTGTATAGGAGTGACACATACATGTACATATGCATATGATGCATGCTGTATATCTTGGAGATACTATTGTGTATATGCTTGTGATATATTGCATTTTCTTGAGATAAAGATGTTGTATATGTCTGATATTATTCATACATGTATATGTTGAATCGAGATGCGCTAGAGGGGGGGGTGAATAGCGCTTGTGGCTTTTACTTTTCATTTTTGGAAATTCAACGAGAGTTAAGCAGTGGAATAAGAAAACAAACACACAGAAGACACCAAGTATTTACTTGGTTCGGAGCCTAGGGTGACTCCTACTCCAAGACCCACGCTCATTGAGCGTTTACTTTAGGCAACAACTATAATATCACAAAGTTACAAGTATGAAATAAGTACAACAATAACTAAATTATACCGACAACAGAAATACAGAAATTGAAGCTCCGGGTTGTCGAGGTGTTGCTACAGCACTTCTAGAATGTCTCTTGAGCAGCACACGGAAGAAGGATTGTTTGGATTTAGTTGAGTACAAGTGTTGGTCGAAACCCTAGGTCAAACCGACGCATACTGTTCCCTCCGCGGGGATCGCATCCTCACCAACTGATGTGCATAAATATTATGATCGATCATGCATGTTTTAATGCACATTCACTTACTTTATGCGTATATATTCTTTGCATGATCGTCTCTTTTATCATATACTCATCATACTCTTTTGTTTAGAGATTTTCTCTTTGTTTGGTTTTGTGTTGACAGGGACAACTTTCGGAGTAAAAACAGTGATTGTCAACACACCGGAACGAGGCAAAAAACACGATCGTGCAACCTCGCACTACAGTGTGGCCAAACAGAGGAAGAATAGTGCATGGTCGTGCAACTCTTGCACGGTCATGCAACGAAACAGAGATGGATCCGTGCATGGCCGTGCAAACCTGCATGAACGTGCCCCCACGACCAGCAGCCATGTAACAGCCCGCCCCCTCCTGCTAGTGGAGGCGGTGTTACTTTCTACATACATAACGTACGTACATGAATTTCTAAACAGCGGAAGTAATCGTTCATTTTTTTTTCACAACTAATCATACTAGCATGCTCAGCATAGTTACAAACTTAAAGAGTCATAATATCCATATCTTAACATAAGCATAAGTAAAGTGATCATGCAAGTCATCAACATAAAATAAGCTTAGTTCATATCAATCCTAAATCAACATAAGCAGGTCTTTCTTTCTTAGCCAAGCCACCACCACACACATCTCCTGCCCCTCCTGCTGTTCCTTTAGTTTATCCATCCTTTAACTTTATCTATGGTACAAGGAAAGTAACTATAAGCACACAAGGCTTAGTGAGATCCTTTCCTACTCACAAAAACCATATGTCATAACATAATCGTTCAACATAATACAGATAGCATGGACATACAGAACATCTAAACCACATACTTTGTAAGAGTAGTCATATCACATATCATAGTATACATGAACATCATATCATAACACAAATGTAAATGGAACTCATACCATAGCATAAATGGAAATCATAACATGGCATAAATGAAAATCATATCATAGAATAAAGGAAACATCATAGCATAAAGGAGCATCATAGCATGACATATGAAAGCATCAGGTCATATCATATCATAAAAGGAAATAAGCATCATGACATATCCTATCATAGCATAAAGAACATCATATCATAGCATAAATGTAAGCATCATATCATATCATTTCATAACCATACATGCAAGATGTCCTTTAAAACATGGGTAATGTCATGTGCAAGATGCTTTTCAAAAACATGCTTCATGTCATGGTGCAAGATGTCTTAAAAACAATATAATATAGTACTTGAAAATAATCTCAACATGAGGGGGCCCTGCTTAGTACCACATACATACATAAATGCGCGCATCCTAAGTAGACCCAAGGTAGCTAGTCTTGAACCTACTAGGAAACTAGGCCCATAGCTCGACCTAGGGGCACGTAAGGAGTCCACCCTTTACTAGGCCCGTACTTCGACCTAGGGGCGCATAAGGAGCCCACCCTTTTGGTACAAGCCATACAAAGTAAACTAACATGTCATATAATCATAGCATATCATGTTCATGTCATTCATAGCATATCATGTACATGTCATCCATAGCATATCATGTTCAAGTCATTCATAATTCATCATGTTCAGTCATTCATAACTTAACTTAGCATGAAGAGTGCTCTTAGTCCCACTTGATAGGGAAGCAACTCTTAGGCCTTTCACTTAGCATATCATAAAGAGTGCTCTTAGTCCCACTTGATAGGGAAGCAACTCTTAGGCCTTTACATTGTCATTTCATAAGCATACATATTTGAGCATATAGCACATCATAGGAGATCTTTTAAATGCATGATTCATAAGCATACATAAATGAGCATATATTATATCATGGGAACATAATCATGCAAGACACATAAGTTAACATCTCCTAAATCATATCATGGCATGTGAAGCACATAAAGGGTCATAATTGGGTCTCAATCATCAATCCCTCATTGGTGGCCGAAACATGCAAGGGATCACCTAAGTTGCAAGCAATCATATAAACATATGAACCCTAAACCAATTTCATAACATTTATCATAAGGAACATCATAAGCATATTTAGTTTAGGTTCTAAGCTTCCTAGGTCCACAATTTATGATGTGGCCGAAACATGCAAAGGTCTAAACCTAGGTTACAAGCAATCATATAAACATATGAACCCTAAACCAATTTCATAACATTTATCATAAGGAACATCATAAGCATATTTAATTTAGGTACTAAGTTTTCTAAGTCTAAACTCATGATGTGGCCGAAAGTCATGAAGAGTGGAATTAAATTCTAAACCAACCACAAGCATAAGAAGATCATGGTAACTTCATATCATATCATAGGGAAGAACATGAGCATGTTAGAGTTGAGTTTAAGCTTGCCTAGGCCTTCAAACCTATCTTGGCTGAAAGTTCAAACATGAAAACCTAGTTCTAAACAACATGAAATCATAAGTACATCAAGTTATCTTCTCATCATATCATAAGGAAGAACATGAGCATGTTAAAGTTGAATTTAAGCTTGCCAAGGCCTTCAAACCTATCTTGGCCGAAACCCTAAGATGGGGTTTATCTAATTCCAAGCAACATACAAGCATGAACTCGAAGGAAATATTCATATCATATCATAAGAAAAATCATAAGCATGTTAGTTTTGAGTTTAAACTTTCCTATACCTTTAAACTTGTGATGGCCGAAACCCTAAGGTGGGGTTTATCTAATTCCAAGCAACATACAAGTATGAAACACCAAGGAAATATGCATATCGTATCATAAGAAAATTCATAAGCAAGTTAGTTTTGAGTTTAAGCTTTCCTATGCTTTAAAACTTCTCATAGCCGAATCCTACCAGGACATCCCAAAGGTTTTTTTTCTAACCATTCAAGTTTATAGAAAAACCATAAACCACTTGTACCACAGGTGAGGGGATACTCACCTCCTTTTGCTTGGTCTTTTCTTAAGAGAAGGTACCCTTGTGGAGAAGAAGAAGAGAGCTCCTCCTTCTAGTATTCTTTTTTTGCCCTTCTTGCTTGTAAGAAGTAGATCTTGAGGACTTCTTCTTGTGGTTTAGTTTTCTTAGGGAGAAAAACTTAGTTGGATTTTGGAATTTGGGAGAGGGGAGGCTCTAGGTTTCGGAAATGGTGAGGAAGGAGGAAGAAGAAAGGAATAAAAATGGTACTCTCCTTTCTTATTTATCCTTAATGATAAAATAAAGGGAAAATGTCCCTATACATCCCCCTTGATTTCTCAAATCCCTCTCCTCATTAACTCCCACGAAAATAGAAGAAAGAAAGAAAAGAAAAGAAAAGAACACAAGGAGAAGGCAACTTGTCTTTTGCTTATTCTTTTCTTAATCAAGAGAAGAGGAGGTAAGCTACTTGGTTTTCTCTTGTTCCTTTACTTAACTATCTTCTCACTCTTAACTAACATTTCCATTCTTTTCTATTCACATATTATTCATTACTCTAGTGGTTACCATACACCAACTTAATTCTATCATTTGTGGAAGGTTCATGTAACACCCCTAGAAAGCCTAGATAAGAAAGTAAGGATAATGAGAGTTTGAAGGTAGTGAAAAGAAGGTGTAAATATTCTAAGTTGAATATTAAGATGGGAAGGATTTAGATGATTAAAACTTTATGAAAGAAAATAAAGTTGAGAATATAAATCATCTATATTTATAATACATGGAATTAATGTAAACAAAAGGAAGGAATATGAGATAATATATATGTGTATGAAATATTTATGCATAATGCATAATATGGTGATATATGAATTATTATGTACAAAAGAATATCAATAATATGTTAGAAGAGAAATAGGATTGAACCTTGGACCTCTTGTAAGGAACATGTATAGGATATCAAAGGGGATAGGAGAATTATTGATAAGGAGAGAAAGGACTAAGTAGTTAAGAATAAGAAAGGATTCTTTTTACTTAAAAGGAAAAGGAAGTAAAAAGAAGTAAAAATATATGTTCCTTGGTTCTCTTGGTTCTCTTGTGGATGCATGCATATGTTAACCAAGTGTGATAGGAGAGGATATTGTAAGAGGAGAGATAGGAATTTTAATTAAAGGAAAGAAAAGAGAGAAATTAAAGGAAAGAAAAGAGAGAACTCAAGAAGCATTTCTCTAGAATATTCTTATCATTAAAGAGGAGAAATAAATAAGGAGGATGAATCAAGTCAAGTTTTCCTCCCCTCATTTTAGTATAAATAGGCATGGAGGGGTGGCTTCATCCTCAACTCACTCTCCTCCTCTTCTCCTAGAGGTGCCGAGACACTCCTCTTTCTTTCTTTCTTTTGTTGCCGAGCAACACAAGAGGAAGAAGCCTCCTCTTCTTCCTCCTCCTCTCCACCAAAAGACCTAGCCACTTCTTCCTCCATTGGTGCCGAGCAAAGCAAGCAAGGAAGAAAGGTCCACAAGCAAGTTCTCAACTCTAGGAAAGTTAAGCAATGAAAGTAAGCTTCCCCTCACCTGTGGTACAAGGCTTTTATGTGATTTTCGGATTTATAAGGATTAGAAAACCTAGGAAAGAATTTAAGAAAAATTCGGCTAAAGAAAAGGTTTTCAAATCTAGGATGATTTAAACAAGACCTCATTTCATGATAAGATTTTCTATGCTATGTAGAAGGATTCTTTTCCATGATTTTATACTGATATGATGTATGATCAGAGGAGTATCTAACCCTAGGATTTCAACCAAAAATATTTTAAAGAGGTTAGGAAGATTATTGTCTAACCAAACTAGTGCAAGGTTCCTTCTTTGAAATGCTAAGGATCTTTCTATGGATTTCTTGCTTGGAAATTAATTGGAACCAAAAGAATACTCACTTGTATGTTTCGGACCAGAAAGGTTAAGGGTTAGGAAGACCTTCAAAATTTAAATAAACATGCTCATATGATAGGATATAAAGTTTCTCAAAGGATTTCCTATTGCTAGAAACTCATGAACTCTTTTTAGGGTTTTTCGGCCATGATAAAAGGGATAGCTTAGATTAGCCTAAACAAAAATATTAATATGCTCAAGACCTCTGTGATATTATGATATGAAAGTTGATTAATGCTCTCATGTTTAATTGGAATGTAGAAAATTGGTTACATGATATAAGACATGTAAGATCACAAGAGTCCTAGCTTGTTTATGATCCAATTTTGTGTATGATGTTCTTAGTAACTTTTACCATGATATTTACTTAGGCTTTCCATGCTTTAGGCCACTTAAGAAACCTAGCTTAAGGACTGGTAGGTTTCGGCCATGAAGGAAAATAAAAGAAAAAAAAAGGAAAGAAACCTAGGAAATGCTATACATAATGAGAAGAAATGAAATTATGTTATGTAACATGCCATGATATGTTATAGCATAGGAAATGCTATACATAATGAGAAGAAATGAAATTATGTTATGTAATATGCTATGATATGTTATAGCATAGGAAATGCTATACATAATGAGAAGAAATGAAATTATGTTACGTAACATGCCATGATATGTTATAGCATAGGAAATGCTATACATAATGAGAAGAAATGAAATTATATTATGTAATATGCCATGATATGTTATAGCATAGGAAATGCTATACATAATGAAAAGAAATGAAAAAGGAAATGCATGAAAGATTGTTAGGGACATGATATGATAGTTATGCATGATAAGTTATTTTTGTATGGTTTGTACCAAGGGTGGGCTCCGTAAACGCCCCGGGGTCGATGGAGTAAGACTCGGACCAAGAATGGGCTCCGTAAATGCCCCGGGGTCGATGGAGTAAGACTCGGGCCTCGTCAGTAATGGGCCTCTGAATGCCCTAGGTCGATGGAGTAAGACTCGGGCCTAGTATGTATGCATGGTAGGGTTCAAGACTTGCTACCTTGGACCTACCTATGAAGCACGCGCATTATGTATGTGGTACAAACCGGGATCCCCTCTAATGATGATATTAATTTCAAGTACTTATAAGTATAAGTTTTCAAATTCATGATGCATTGCCTACATATGTGCTTGAATTATCTGATGATTAGATATAATGTCATGTGATATTATATGAATATGAATATGATACCCTTGTATGTCGTATGCTTATGATACCTCGCATGATATTGATATGCAATGATATGAATTCGGTTTTAGTGAGTAGGAAAGGAACTTACTGAGCCATGAGTGCTCATAGCTTACTTTCCTTGTACCGCAGATATGGGGGACGGATATTCGGAACGACGGAGCAGCAGGAGGAGCAGATAGTGATGTGTGTGGTGGTGGCTCGGCAAGAACGATTCGGACAAATTAATATTTTTAGTTATATGATCAATATATGCACATTCGAACTAATCAGAATATGTGATATCATGCTTATTTAAATAAAAGGAATGATTTAAAATTTTCCGCTGTTATAGTATAACTAAAGCATGTACGTAAGTAGTATAAGATCGTAGCGCCGCCCTTGGGTAAGAAGGGTGGGCGTTACAGTTCAAGGTTCAATCCTTGACCTCACCCTTTCTTTCCATTTTTTTGGTTTCTATTTCCATTTCTCTTTTTCTTTTATTCTAAAAGAAAAAAGTACTCATAGGTATAGCTTATCATTTCGTGGGTGTTACAAGCCAAGCCATACACGACCGTGCGATCCTGCACGGCCATGTCCCAGGAGCTTAATTACATTATGTCTTCGAGTTTTTCTCCGGCGTCTATGGAGTAGATTCCTTGTTCTAGGATTAGGGAGTAGTTGTGGATTGGTTTTGATGTAAGACTCATATTTATGCCTTTATTCATTGGATGATTTCGCTTGCTTTGTTTCATCTACTATGCATGAGACTTGTTGCTAGATTTTCATATCGTATTAATTGATTGTGTAGGAATTGCTAAACCTCGTAGAGAGAGTATCTTAGATCATATACTCGAGGGGCCCTAGTGACAGGGGTAACCCGTTCACGGACATCTAGGGTATTCCCTTGAAAGGGGAGACAACTTCTCCACAAGGAAGTAAGAGATCAAACCAAGCCCTTATTTCTATCCTTAATGACACCAATTAGAGTTGTGTTCTTGTGATCTACCCAGGCACCCTAGTGACAGGGGTTAACCATAACATGATTTCATAGGAATCTTCTCTATTTAGTACTTAAGGATAGTTGCTTTAGCTTCCAGCGAATGCATGTTGATGGACAATGAGTAAAGAATAGAACGTGATACATCAATACCACCACAATGAAACCGAACTCCTTGAACTCTTCATAAATCAAGTTCCTTGGTCTAACTGGTTAGGATCCATAAAGGGTAGCTTCGGTCAGTTCCACTTAGCTAAATACACCAGGTCGAAGTCATATCTTCCTAGACATGTGATGACTAAGCTTCCTCAACGTACTATCATCCAATACTTCACTAGTACCGTGAGTCAAGTTAAACCTAGCCCAGTTTAATCTAACCTTAATTACCCTGTCGGGTAGTCTACTCTTGGTTACCCTTGTCGGGTGGATTAAGTTTGGAGGTGCCAGCTATTCTAGAGCCTTCCCTTGGGTTTTTAAAGATTTTGTTTGACTTTGATCTTAATTTGAATTTTAATTTATGTTAATTTGAAGTTTGATTTAAGTTTATTTAATTTTGAAAAATATTTAAGTTAATTTAATTTTGAAAAATATTTAAGTTAATTAATTTTTGAAAAATATTTTAAGTTAATTTTTTGAAAAATATTTTAAGTTAATTTTTTGAAAAATATTTTAAGTTAATTAAATTTTTGAAAAATATTTAAGTTAATTAAATTTTGAAAAATATTTTAAGTTGATTAAATTTTGAAAAATATTTAAGTTAATTAATTTTTTGAAAAATATTCACTAGTTCTCGTTTTCGCTTCCCAATCTCTTTTCTTTAGATAACTTACAACCATCGGTAGTTTAGCTAATCCTAAGTGAACTATTGCTAGTGCTTATAACCAGTTCTCGTGGGATCGATAATCTTTATTACAGACGATGAATCCGTGCACTTACGATTCGTAACAAATTTTTGGCGCCGTTGTCGGGGACTGCGTTTATAACATTAGCAAAACTCATATTGCATTAGACTAGACTTTGTTTTTCTTTTCTTTATCTCTGCTTTTTCTAATATTCTTCATTTTAGAGATAAATAATTTTATTTTTTTTTGTTTTTCTTTATTTTTTGCATTTTTATTAAAACGTCAAAAAATATATATAATAATATTATTCCAACTCTTTTCTTTACTTTATTTTTCTTAATTTTACACTCGAAATATTCCATATCTTGTTCTTGCATGCAAAGAGCTAATCTTTCAGGACAACTTCTACGTCGATCCAGAGATTGATAGGACTTTCCTGAGAAGAAGAAACTTACAAAAAGTATTTCAAGCCAAACAAGAATCTTCAGGAATGGCTGACAAACTATTGAAGGATTACGCAGCACCTTATGAACGAGGGGTTCGGTCTAGCATCACTCGACCATTAATCGAAGCTAACAATTTTGAAATCAAACCTGTAATAATCCACATGGTTTAGCAGAATCAATTTGGAGGAGGACCGCACGATGATCCAAACCATCACTTAGAACTTTTCTACGAGATTTACGGTACTATAAAAGTGAATGAGGTCCCTCCAAAATTAGTAAGGTTACTTCTTTTTGGATTTTCCTTGAAAGACAAAGCTAAGTAGTGGCTAAATTCTCTTCCAGCAAACAACATAATGTCTTGGGAGCAGTGTGAGCAGAAATTTCTAGACAAATTCTACCTGCCAAGCAAAACTGGCCACATGAGGAATTTGATCACAAGCTTCAAACAGATAGAATCAGAATCATTATTTGAAGTCTGGGATAGATTCAAAAGTATGCTGAGACAGTGCCCCCATCATGGCCTTGAGAAATGGTTGGTTCTACACACATTCTATCATGGAATCAATTATCACACGAAGGTATCCCTCGATTCTACAAAAGGAGGAGCATTAATGAACAAGAGCCTTGATGAAGCTGAAGATATCATAGAGAATGTGGTGCAGAACCATCATCAGTGGGCAACCGAAAGATTTGGTGGTTCTTTCTCAGGGAATCCAATAAAGGTGTCAGAAAAATTCGACGTAGATGCAGTCACACTCATGTCTGCAAAGTTGGACGCTCTAACCAAGAAGCTTGAGGCCATGGGAAACAACATGACCAATGCAATAGTATGTGTTTGCGAAACTTGTAGAAGTATGGATCACGCTCAAGATACTTACCCCCTAGGGCCAATACAAGCACAAATAAACCAACTTGAGCAATGTGATGCGATAGTCAGTTACAACCAAAAGCAAAACAATCCGTACTCCAACACATACAACCCTAGATGGAGGAACCACCCAAATTTTTCGTACCGAAATAATCAGGACCAAGGACCAGTAAAACAAAGCTATCAACCTAGGCAACAAAGCTACTCATCTGGACAACAGACTTATCAACAACAGCAACCTTCACAACTGTCCAGAATCAAAAAGATGCTCGAAGAAGCTCTCTCAGAGCAAAAAGATATGAACAATGAGATCAATCAATTGACTCAAAGATTGAAAATTTTTGAAAAATATCAGAAGATGCAAGTCAGCCAGATAGCCCAGTCCTTTTCAAGAGCATATGGAATATTTCCAGGAAAGCCTGATATAAACCCGGTGGAACACTACAACCACATTGACCAAAGGAACAGATGAACTTTGGGAGACCCCCAAATAACTACTCAGAAAGGACTTGACTCAGAGGAAGAGACCTCTCCCCTAATGCCCAATCAGATCCAGAACAGGGATAGAGAGGAGATCACCAAGAAAGTTGCAGGAACTCTTCAAATTTCCTCACAAAGTCAGGCAATTCCTTTCCCTCAGAAACTGATAACATCCCAAAAGGATGAAGAGTTCAACCGATTCGTGAAGAAGATTAAGGAAATTTGCGTAGAAGTACCACTAATAGATGCACTGCACCAAATGTCGAAGTTTATAAAATTTTTAAAGGGTATTTTATCTAACAGGAGGTAGAAGGGTGACTTCGAGACCGTAGCATTAACAGAAAATTGCAACGCTCTACTAATGGCAAATATTTCACCGAAACTTTAGGATCCAGGGAGTTTTTCCATACCTTGTAAAATTGGTTCTGAACTCATACAGAAAGCTTTTAGCGACTTGGGAGCCAGTGTTAACCTACTTTCGTACTCGTTATGTAAGAAGCTAGGACTCCAGAACATTAAACTGACTACTATGACATTACAATTAGTGGAAGACGTGCCAGTAGAAGTAGGCGGATGCATCATTCCCACAAATTTCATTGTCCTAGATATGGAGGAGGATCCCAAGATGTCAATCATCCTTGGGAGACCATTCCTTGCCACCACTGGAGCCCTCATTGATGTGAAAAGTCACAAGTTATCCTTGGAGATCAACAAAGAAAGGTTAGAATTTGATTTATCTGATTCTTTTAACCGTGTCTCCTCTTCTCAGGGAAATTCTAGTAAAATGAACATACACAGAGCTGAGGAATGCAGTTTCCAAGAGAGGTCCCCTCTAGCGAGCAATAAGTACATTTGTCCTGCACAAGTGAAACTTAAGGTGCAAACTGGAGCATTAACCCTAGGAGGAGAGCCGTGCTTCCATGGGTTTAGTCCACACTAACTGAAATGGGGTTGAGCTAAAAGACCTAAAATAAGCGCTTCTTGGGAGGCAACCCAAGGGTTTTTTTTTATTTTAGTTCATTATTCTGTTTATTGTTCTATTTCTCTAGTAAGATTAGTCGAGTATTGTTATTAATTTTTTATTTTTGGGTATTCATTTTCAGGATGTGCATAGCCTCCATGAGCTAGCCATGAGCGTTTCATGGGCGTGGAGGCGTCAGAGGAGCCAAAATGGCGAAAGGCGAGTCACCGTGCGCTTAAGGGAGTCGGTTGTGTGAGCTCACACAGCTGTGCAAAGCCGACAGAGGGTAGGAAGGAGCTGGTCGTGCTAATTGGCACGGCCGTGCAGAGTCACCAAGAGGAGGGTGTGCAAACCTACACGGCCTGGCCCAAAATCCCTCCTTATTAGGGCACGGGTGTGCAGAGGCTTGTACGCCCGTGCCGCTACCTTCGCCCCCTTCCTCATACCTCCTTTCCTTTCCTTTCTTCCTCCAACTTCCCAAGGTGCTACCACCTCTTTCCCACGTTCATCTCACTCAAATCTACCTTTATCGTCAATCATGATGTCGAACTTCGTCGAAGGAAGCTCTCATCAAAGGAAAGGAAAAGAATTGTTGGTTGTCTCAAACGAGGAGAATGCACGCTTCAAAGGTATATCGAACAACTTCGGCATTACTTTCTCTAATGATGAGCAATTGCATCGTTATCATTCTTTATCTAAACGTTCCATTTTGAGCACTAGGTTTATGGACCGAGAAACCTTAGAAGTATTGGGGTTTGGGAATGATATGGATTGGTTGCTTGATAGAATAGGGGGGACTAACGTAATGGCCATGAAGTACCTAACTTATCCTTGTATCGTCTTGAAAATTTTAAGCTCCATCACTGTTGATAATGTTCAAGGAGGAGAAAAATTAAAATTTTGTTTATTTAATGATGACTATGAATGGAGTCTTAAGGATTTTAATGTATGCTATGATTTGCCTAGGGATGGAGCTTACATAATCCTACCTGCTTTTGAAAATTCAAATTTATGGGAGCAAATAGGTCGACGGTCTTGCTTTAATCCACATGTTTCTAATGGTGGTAGTATCATTAACCCAATTTTTTGATATATCCATATGATGATGAGGAACACGATATTTGGAAGGGGCGGTAAAGAAGGAATTGTAAGACTTTCAAACTTGTATTGTTTATGGTCAATGGTAGAAAATGTGTCTATTAATTCAGGATATTTCTTTTTGAAGCACTTGGTAAAATTAGGAAAAATTTCCTCCCCTACCCCCATTGTTTTAGGTGGATTGCTTACTCATATTGCAATAGTATTAGGTTATGATCTGAGTGGTCTTGAAATGATTGAATATGTTTATCAAATGAATTTAAATTTTTTTTTAACCACTCGTTTGATTCGCTGAGAGGAATATGGGTATAGTCTTGTGATTAAGGATGATTTTCCCCTTAGATTGCCCAACCTGGCTTTGACCACGATTCATGTTAAGGAGAATTGGCGTTTGACTTTAGCGAAGCAACAAATTAACCCATCTCCAACCTCCCTTCCTAGAAATATGCCTTCGGTTAGTCGAGATATTTTTCGATTCAATTTCCAAGAATTTCGTCCTATTATTAACTCTTTTCATCATGACTTGAAACAAACTAATAGATTGTTTACTAGAAATTTTTGCATGAAGGACAAGCAATTTAAGCAACTACAGGACTGTTTTAGGAGTGAAAGAGAGTTATGCACAAGAATTCTTGAATTTATAGAGGCTCATAGAAAGAGAATGATTTGGAACAAAGATTTTAGGTGGTATATGAGGAACTTTTAGAGTAATATTGATGAGTTATTCACGTATCATAAACAGGTAAGGGACTTGAGATGGGTAGTTGAGACTTATCCTGAGCTTCCAGATCTCCCCGACCTTCAGCCTCATCGACCATTTTGATTTCATCGGGACGATGAAAAGTTCAAGTCGGGGGGGGGGGGGGTGTTGTGTCTGTGTGTCTGCACAACCTGAGTCAAGTCGAGTTTTTCTTTTCTTTTTGCATATTTTATTAGTTTGCTTTGTTTATTCATATTTTATTAGTTTCATATTTATATTTGCATCTCATTTGCACTTTCCTACTTGCAATTCTTCATATCATTTTTTAAAAAATATATATAAAAAAATAGTTTTGAGGCATATTTGAGAACATCAAACCTTCTACTTTTTCTGCTAACTTGTCCAAAAGCAAAATGACTAGCATTTTCTTAGTTTATGTGTTATCAAGATAGTGTTAGTATGTTTGGTGTATTTCCTTTCTCTATCTTTAGTAGCATGAAATAAGGTAAGTATTGTACGGAGTTTGGTATAAGTCTTGACCTAACTTTAAGGATCTTATTTTCACTACACTTAAGTACTTAACCTTGAATAGTAGAAATATTTTTGAAATAGTTATGATTCATCCAAATTGTTTAGTACTTTTGTTCCCATGATGATTTCTTATTTACATTTTGGTTATTGGATGACCTCGCATCATGGAAGCTCATTTGGAAAAATCTAAATCCCAACATATGCATCTCGCATTTGTGATTAGTGCTACACCTCTATAGCACCAAGAAAACGAATAAGGGATAAAAAAAAATAGTTGTCGTGAGTGGAAACTAACAATTACCCCTTTGAGACCGAGTTAGGTTACTGGGGAAATAAATGTTAAGTTTCTCTTGATTCCGAGTAGTATCCTTTGAGACCTTGTGTAATTTAAGGAAAATGAACAAAGTGTGTGGCAGGTAAGTGCCTATCACCGAGAACATTAGGAACTCAATTGTATGATGACTTAACTAAGACAGAGAATTAAAACTTGAAGAGTTTGAGTTACTTATTGTACCGAGCACAAAGAACTTACGATTAGGCCATACTTAGGTTACTCCATAATCGTGCTTATCAATAAAACTAGTTGATAGAGTTAGGAGAATGCACTAGGGATTATGAAACACAGCAGGAACTCATGAACATAGTTTGCAGCATTTTGCTTAAGGACAAGCAAAGATTCAAGTATGGGGGTATGATGTGCGTAAATATTATGATCATTTATGCATGTTTTAACACACATTCACTTGCTTTATGCGCATATATTCTTTGCATGATCGTCTCTTTTATCATATACTCATCATAAATACTCTTTTGTTCGGAGATCTGCTCTTTGTTTGGTTTTGTGTTGACAGGGACAAAATTCAGAGTAAAAACAGCGATTGTCGATGCACCACAAAACATTGTCGTGCAACCTCGCACGACCATGTGGCCAAACATAGGAAGAACATTGCACAGTCGTGCAACTCTTGCACGGCCGTGCGGCTAAACAGAGATGGATCCATGCATGGTCGTGCAAACTTGCACGGTCGTGCCCCCACGACCAGCAGCCAAGCCATACACGGCCATGCGATCCTGCACGGTCGTGTCCCAGGAGCAGTGCCCCAGATCCATATGGCTGTGCCAATTGGCACGACCGTGCAGCGCGGCCAAAGATAAAAGAAGGCACGGTCGTGCCGCAACACCGTGCCCTAGCCTATAAAAAGGGATATAACCCTTTCTCCTCAGGGAGCACTACAACAAAAACATTAAAAGACAACGGTTAAAAACCGTTGTCATAGGCCCTTTAAACCCGTTGTAACTGACACTGTTGTTAAATGTGCGGTAAAAGACAACGATTTAAAACCGTTGTCTTTGATCACATTAGACAACAGTCATGCAACGGATTTAAAGTGTTGTCTTTTAATACCAAAGACAACAGTTCTGCAACAGTATAAAACCTTTGTAATTGTCAGTTTTGCAAAAATTTGATTGCAGATATACTTTTAACAACATATACACTGTTGTCTTTCTTCAAAATTTAGTTTAAAACCATTGTCTTAGAATACTTTCCACAACGGTTAAAAATCGTTGTCTTTGTACATTCAGTTGCATGTCTATATATGTACTTTTCACAACGGTTAAAACCATGGCCATTGCACACAAACTGGTACAACGTAACATTTATACATTCACAAAAATAGTTTTCAACATATATACATTCGATTAGTTGTCTTTAATTTATATATACATCTTGTCTCAAACAAAAACCGGTACATGTGTACATTCACTTAAGTTTATAAACAATTCTATACAATTACTACAAGCTATCCAAACATGACCACAAGTAGTATTCAATCATGACAACCACAAAAGATGAAACCACAAAATTAAGTTTATAAGACCACAACCATGCAAACCCAACTTGCAAACCCAGCAATTTCTCCCTGGTTCTTTTTCTGCATACCCAGCTTGCAAACCCAGCAATTTCTCCCTGTTATGAAAATAAAATATAGTTAAAGCCATAGAAAAAAAAGAATGGCCAAATAAGCACGAGAAACGTTGCCGCTTCACAATTTCATGAGTAGTGAAGCAAGTGAGCACGAAAAAAGTTTATGAAACTGGTTCATATGGCTGTTCCAACCCTTCAAATTCATTTCTTTTGTTAGTTCAAGGCTAATTGTACAAAGTTGGACAAATAGTACAGCAGATAAGTTAAAGAAATAAAGTAATTGAATTAAATCATCTTGTGCATGAAATAGAGCAAAAGTGTGCAGTGGACAAGGACTGAAACCAGGATTGGCAAAAACGTCTTAGCAAGCAGATGAAGTTGAATCTAACACATACCAAGTACACATGAGCTATACATAATCTAATATGATAACACCACCCTGCTTAAGTCAAGGTGAAGCCTTACACGGAATAAACCAACAATCCCTGTAGCTAGTAACAACAAATAAAGGAGGGCAGAATACATTGGGAAGAAAAAAGCAGTCAGATCAGAGCAACTCTAGGTAAGTCTAGATAGTTTGTGTATCTTGCATATAGTGATTGCTAAATTGGTTTGGTTTGGTTTGCCATAAGTAAGTCGAAACAACTATGTGAATGAACTTGGTCATTGTGATTCTCAACAAAGTGTAAGTTATTTCCATCCAACTTTAACCCATTCCGGCCATTCATCATGTCCAACAAATTGCAAATTCCAAATATTTTCAATTTTGTTTGATTGAGAAACCATTTTCATTCCCAAAGAAAACAAGAATCTCAATACTATTAATTAAATTGGTCTTGCTCCTGCATTTTCCCCATGTATTATCATGTTCATAAATCAGGTAACTGCTCAAAATATTTATCTAGCTCACCTCCTTTACGTGTAAATCCTAATCTGCAGAAAACTGTCCATTAAGAAAGGAAACAATTCATGATGCTCAAAGTTAATCAGTTCATCATAATCTGACAAGTGTGTTAGTCCTACAGAAATGTGTTTACCAGCAAATGATATATATGTTTGAACATCTCAAAATCTTAAGATGTTGAAAAACATTTCATGCATTCCAGTATAAGAATAATGGAATATAGCCTAGAATGAGCATTTCATAAGATGTAATAATCATTAGAAGGGAAAGACAAGCATAGCTGAAAATGGATTCCAAAGAAGCAAGAAGTGGCTTCTTACTAAAGATAATGAACTTATATAAACTTTAGCTAAAACAAGGTAATGAACTTACATAAACTTGAACGCACCTATTCATAAATATGATCTTGTATACATTCTGCCAACTCCGATCGCACCAATAGAATTGGCCTGTCGGCATTGAACGGAATAATGAAAGTTTGCAAATACATTTAAATATCACCAACAAATGTTTGCAATAGCGACATACAAGCTAAATGGCTACCAGTCAAAAGTGTATATATTAGTTTTCAATGTCAAATCTTATAGTTAGTCAATTTGACATAAACATCTTCAATTAATAGACTTAACTGCAATCAAAGACTTGCACACGATTAATTGAAATGAAGTGTCTTAATACTATTTACCTTCCCACTGAACTTCTTTTCCAGTTCTCTAACCAGCCTAACATGAATCTTTTTGTAGGCTTTTCGCAGCCTGTATGGAATGTGAATAACAACAGCTTTCCTATTGCCAGGCATATCGATTTGCCTATACCAAAACCATAAAACTTAAATAAAATAAGCATTATCTGTAAATTCACAAAACAAAATTTGGAAACGCCAACATGATTGACATAACAAACTTACACTGCTGAATTAATGTAAAGATCCTTCAAGTCACTCTTCAACTCCTGGTTCGCATTCTCCAGATCAAAGAATGCCTGCTATGAATATGAACAGTTCAATTGGGATCTCAACCAAAATATCAGAACAATGCGATATGAAAGATGAAGGCAACTAGCCTGAGCCACAGTGTCTTCCAACTCAGTCGGTTCTGCACCCTTATCCTTTAGGATCTTCTTGCTCGTGGTAAACATTTTTCCTAATACTTACTAGGTCTGCAAAAGAATGAAATCCGAGATAATTTGAAACTTTATTATTCTCAACCCAATTACATTTAAACATTGGAACTTGAAACTTTTGATAATGGAATATAGCCTAGATGAATTGATAGTTTCCTCAAAACAGATAAACCAAAGAACACTTCCAGCAAGACTTACCTTTGTTCAAAGACAAGCCCATTTGTGTTGGTCGAAGGCTTTGATAGTAGCCCCTCTAGCATTCTAAGCCTTTCCAATGGGTGCCCGATGCCCAAAGCTCGGGGAAAAGAAGGACCGTGCTACCGAAGTATACCTGAAGCAGAACAAGTTGCAACGAAAATAATATTAACAATAATATAGTACTTGAGAAAATTGTACAGAAATAAAAGGAAACAGAAGTACTTGGTAGATGTAGACTCCCTAAGAACAATATCAAGGGCTTGAATGACTTCTTGAGGTGCCTCAATCTGTCGACCAGCTAAAAACTCCTTCAGGTTGTGTATGCTTGTGTTTTCAGCAAGCTTAATAATCACTCTAAAATCCTTGGCCTTCCTGAAGAAGAGGAAAACCACACGATTTTAACAGATACGGTCAGCATAAAGCTTCAGTTGAGAAACAGTACCTTCCATCATTTTCAGGCAGTGAAACCGTGAACTCCTTTGACTCAAAAGGAAAAGTACCAGCCATATACAGGCTCTTCCTTCCATCATAAGCTGGCATTCTCCTTCCCAAAGGCTTTATCCTTATGCACCTTGACAAGCTCAGAGATGATTTTTCTATTGGTAGCTCTGGACACTGATTCGGGCACTATACTCACCTACAAGTTCAGAACAAGGTATTCTCCATCAAATGGGAAGAACGATGCATAACAAAAGAGAAACATAGAAACTTACATCATAGTGGAAAAGAGTATTGTCGGCAATCTCGACAAGGAAATGGTTAGCCCTAACTAAGCACGACCTTCCGACGGTGCCGAAATCCAGCCGAGCCGGATGCCTCAAACCCTTGCTAGAGGCCGGAGGCGCCGCCGGCTGAGGAGTCTGCTCCTTCGTGGGCTCGGCGATCGTGAGATGCCGGAGTTCTTCGCCAATAGAAGAAGACGAAGGCGAATCTGCTGCTGTGGCCGGTGGCGAAGGACGGTACGATGCGGATGGAGTCATCGACGATTCCTGAGAGTGAGGAGCCGGAGCATACCCACCCCTTCCTCCGCCACCACGCGATCTGCCGTCATCAACAGGACCCCGACCACCCCATCCACCACCACGGCGACCACCTCCATATGCTCCTCGTTCGCCGGACATTGCGAGAGACAGGCTCGTATGGGAGAAGGAATAGCAACAAACCAAAAGATGCTGGTGAGAGTCTGCGAGAGAGGTTTAGCCAGAGAGGAGTTTTGAGGAGAGGGGTTCGTGCAAAGGGGTGGAAGGCAAAAACGTGTGAGGAGTGGAGAAGATTATGTGAGGAGATCGGGAAGAGGAGATTGTGTGAGGAGAGGGAACGTGAAGAGATCGCGGGATGAGGAGAGGAGAAAGACACAGTTGCCTAGGGTTCCCGAAGACTAAGGGAGGGAAAACACGCGCCAAAATATATTTCGGAGAGGGGAAGACATTAAACCAGGGCAATGGAACAAAAGAATTAGGTTTACAACGGTTTAAAAACCGTTGTAAAATGTGTAATCCTCTAAAAAATGAGCTTAAAAACAACGATTTTAGGAAATCGTTGTAAAATGTGTTGTTGATTATAAAACAATTCACTCAACGACAACGGTTTTTACAAAAACCGTTGTCTTTTGTTTTTCTTTAGAGCTAAAAGACAACGGTTTTGTCAAAAACTGTTGTCTTTTGTCAAATTAACAACAGTTCCCTCAAAAATCGTTGTCTTTATAGTGTTGTCTTTTAACAAATTTGTTGTAGTGGAGGGGGAGCCATAAGAGAGAGGCAAAGAACAGTGATTGTCAATGCACCGGAACGAGGCAAAGAACAAGGCCGTGCAACCTCGCACGGTCGTGTGGGCAAACAGAGGAAGAACAGTGCACGGTCGTGCAACTCTTGCACGGCCGTGCAGCCAAACAGAGATGGATCCATGCATGGTCGTGCAAACCTGCACGACCATGCCCCCATGACCAGCAGCCAAGCCATACATGGTCGTGCGATCCTGCACGGCCATGTTCCAGGAGCAGCGCCCCAAATCCACACGGTTGTGCCAATTGACACGACTGTGCAGCGCGGCCAGAGACAAAAGAAGGCACAGCCATGCCATATTTGCACGGTCATGTCGCGGCGTCGTGCCCTAGCCGATAAAAAGTGCTCTAACCCTTTCTCCTCGAGGGGGGGGGGGTGGGGGGAAGCGAGCCCTAAAAGGGAGAATCACCTTGGTGCCATTCCACGTTGTCCAGGACCTCCGTCCAGCGATCCTTCATAACCACATCAACTCCAGAAGCAAAGGATTAGATTCGAAGATCACTCGTCGTCGTTGGATAAGCATCCTTTACCTTTCTCTCTTCTTGTTTGAGGAATGTATGCTTAATTACATTATGTCTTCGGGTTTTTGTCCGGCGTCTATGGAGTAGATTCCTTGTTCTAGGATTAGGGAGTAGTTGTGGATTGGTTTTGATGTAAGACTCATATTTATGCCTTTATTCATTGGATGATTTTGCTTGCTTTGTTTCAACTACTATCCATGAGACTTGTTGCTAGATTTCCGTATCGTATTAATTGATTGTGTAGAAATTGCTAAACCTCATAGAGAGAGTATCTTAGATCGTATACTCGAGGGGCCTTAGTGACAAGGGTCACCCGTTCACGGACATCTAGGGTATTTCCTTGAAAGGAGAGGCAACTTCTCCATAAGGAAGTAAGAGACCAAACCAAGCCCTTATTTCTATCCTTAATGACACCAATTAGAGTTGCATTCTTATGATCTACCCAGGCGCCCTAGTGACAGGGGTTAACCATAACAGGATTTCATAGAAATTTTCTCTATTTAGTACTTAAGGATAGTTGCTTTAGCTTCCAGTGAATGCATGTTGATGGACAATGAGTAAAGGATAGAACGTGATACATCAATACCACCACAATGAAACCGAACTCCTAGAACTCTTCATAAACCAAGTTAATTATCTCTCTTTATTAGTTCTCATTTTCTCTTCCCAATCTCTTTTCTTTAGATAACTTATAACCATCGGTAGTTTATCTAATCCTAAGTGAACCATTGCTAGTGCTTATAACCAATCCTCGTGGGATCGATAATCTTTATTACTGACGATGAATCCGTGCACTTACAATTCGTAACACCTACTCCACTCAAGAGATCATACCTGTTGCCAGTCCAGTCCTACAGATCGACTGGACTTTTTGCCTAGGGTTACCACCCCTTAGGACCTAGGGTTACCACCCCCTAGGGTTTTCCGCCACCTAAAGTTACCTCCCCCTAGGACCCAAGGTTATCCCCCCTTAGGATTTCCACCACCTAAGGTTACCACCCCCTAGGACCTAAGGTTGCCACCCCTTAAAGTTTTGCTCCACCTAGGGTTACCACCCCTTAGGATTTTCCACCACCTAGGGTTACCACCCCCTAGGACCTAAGGTTACTGCCCCTTAGGGTTTTCCACCTGCCTAACTGTAGTTAGGACTTTCCTGCAAACTCATTCATGCATGTTAGATAACAATTAACCTTAACTTTGAATCCCTTTGCCATTATCAAACCTTAGGTTCGATTGTCGGATGCTTTATGCACCAACAATCTCTCCCTTTTTGATTATGGTAACAAAAATTCAAAGTTAAGAAAAAATAATGCCATAAAAGATGATAGTTCAAGCATAAGCATGATAGTACAGACATAATAAATTAAGTACAGAGCTCCCCCTTAGTCAAATCTCCCCCTTTAGTCAGAACTAAAGTATAAAGACTCCCCCTTAATAAAAGCTCCTCTTCAAGCTATTTTTTTTTTTGAATTTCTTATACTAATATTTAATTTTGAATTTCTTTGAATTTTCTTATATTTCTTTGAATTTTCTTATACTCTCCCCCTTTGCCATATATCAAAATCATCAACAAAAAGGAAGCTACTAAAAACTGAGAAAGTGATCATCGGCCTTAGCTAATAAATTCGAAAAGATATTAGCTTTTCAGAAGGTTTTGAAAAACTTAGCTTTTAAAAACATAGTTTTAAAGATTTAGCCTTGGAAAACTTTATCTTTTTACAGAATCCTCTAGCTAAAACTAACTTAAAGAAAATTTAGAAGACTAATACGTAAAATATTTTGATAAAAACACTTAGCTTTGGAAATGAATTTTCTTGAAGACTTTTTAGCTAAGAAAAACTTTTATCAAAAGTCAGGTATGGAGCTTGTTCCAAGTTTACAAAGATATTTTTATCTAAAGAAAAGTTTTGATTTGAAAAGTGACTTTAACTATCTTTGAGTTAAGGAAACTTTAAAAAAGACACTCTGTTAAATCCTTAATTTTTAAAATAAGGGAGTATATTAGAATAAATACTTAGCTTTTGAGATAAGTAATTTTAAAGTAATGAGATTTTGAAAAGAAACAAATTACTCAAAAAGGTTTGGAATAAAAATTTAGCTAAGAAAATGATTTATCTTTGAAAAGATCACTTAGCCAATTTTGAGTTAGAAAAAATATTAGTTTAAACAGCGAAAAAAGGAATTTTTAGAGATTGAAAATTTAGTTAAATTTGAAAATACTTAACTTGAAAATAGTATCAATTTGTAACCTTTATGCTCGGGCGGGCTTTGTAGGTCGGTTGAGCTTATATGAGCACGTGGGTGCTCGCTCGGCCTGCGATCGACCGACAATATGCTGAGAATCTTATATAAGGCTAAATGCCTTTATGCTCGGACGGGCTTTACAGCCCGGTCGAACATATATGAGCACGTGGGCACTCGCTCGGTATGTGATCGACCGATAATATGCTGAGAGTTATATATAAGGCTAAGTGCCTTTATACTCGGGCGAGCTTTGCCCGACTGAGCAAATATGAGCACGGGGGCGCTCGCTCAGCCTGCCGTTGGCCAGTAATATACTGAGAATTTTATATGGGCTAAATGCCTTTATGCTCGGGCAGACTTTGCAGCCCGGTCGAGCATATATAAGCACGTGGGTACTCGCTCGGCTTGCGATCGGCCGGTAATATGCTGAGAGTTATAAATAAGTCTAAGTGCCTTCATGCTCGAGCGAGCTTTGCCCGGCCGATCCTATATGAGCGCAGGGGTGCTCGCTCGGCCTTTATTTGACATGCTATATACCTTTCCTATCTCTCTATACCTAAACCCCTCCTTCATTCTCTAGGCCAATCTATCATAACCCATATCAAGCTAATTCCTTTCAACACCTAAATATTGGTGGTACATTTATCACCCATGAATCACTGTATGTTGTTGCCCATAGTTGCCCACATATCAAGGTATTCTCCTAAATGCATTACTCGCTACTTCGTTATTTCATGATTCTCAAAAATGCAATTGGGAACTTATAGATCAGCTTGGACCATCCAAGCTGATTTATTGAAGAATACTTTTTCTGGTTTATAGAATGATTGGTACCTATTGAAGAATGCTGGTTGTTCTGTCTTTGCGTCTCTGATATAGGCTTCATCTTTTAAGCCTTCATATACATAAAATCTTGTAGTTTTGCATTCGAAGAAAATTTGTTTTTGAATCATATGCCTTCATGTTTGTTGATGTTGCAAATATATTCAAAAACCAATACTTGGTAATAAGTTTCTGTAAACCTGGATTGCAAGTACGACCATTGAAGTTTCTTTTGTGTTTTTACCTAGACTATTTGGTTCATCTAGATTGATTAGAAGTTATTGAGAAATTATGACAAAAGTTACAACAAATGGGAATTCGGGGAAATTTGTTTGGTTTCATTTGGAACTTTGGGATATGTCCATTTTTTACTCAGTTTGATTAGTTAGTGATCCATTCATGATATAATTTGAGTTTACCATTAAACTTAACTGATCCTTGTTAAACTGGCTAAGATATTTAGAGAATTAGTGGCTTGTGATTCATTCATTGAGATGTAAGATGGAAGTTTGTATTGGAATTCTTCATTGAAGAGCTTGATAAATGTGGAACTTTGCTTGAGCATGTTATTTACCATATAGGAGACATTATAAGTACTAATGATCTTGGCTAGAGGTGTTAGACAGAAAGCAAGTATTTAATTTCCACTGAATCATGGTTGTTTTTATTTTCTCTCTTAGCTTGTGTTGGACTTGTTGTTATCTTTTATTAAGCGTTTATAAACAACATTGCCTTTTATAACTTTTTTTCATTAAATTTGTCTCTTATCTTTTCAACGACAGATGAAGCAAGAGTTACATAGTTTAATCTCAAATCCATGTGGAGAAACCCCAATGGAACAATAAAAAACATTTTAAATGGTTTACTCATAGTCCCTTCCTTTTCTAACTAATATTGTTATACTTTGATTATTTCCTTTTGTCTGGTACATATATTTGGTTGAAGTATAGTTGTTTTTATTTTTTGGTCAATTTAATAGATACTAGATTACATGTTGGCACTAAAGTAGAGCACTTGGACTCTCGAGCAATACGCATAAACATTGTAGAGGACAGGTCATGACGCACATTTTGATATTGAAAAATTGAAATATTATTTGTCAGAATGATTTTGACGATAAGATTTGTTGTATGAATTTGTTTTGGTGGTTGTTGTTTACTTTGCAGTAATATACTCTTTGTATATATGGTAAAGAATTAATATGGTTTTCTACAAGTTTGTATATATGTTTTGCTACAAGTTTGTATATATAAAAAGTGATCATTTAAATTGGAATAATATATTTATGTTTGTAGAAAATGAATTATTGTTGATCCTGTCTGAAATCTGTGAGATGATATGTTGGCTCCGGTCCATAATGCTTTCGGATGTGGTTGAACTTCTAGGGATGTAGAGATGCTCCTCAACGACCGTACGCACAGTGAGACGAGCCAACAAAGCTTTAGTGACCTAAAACCAGAGTGGGGTGTAACACCCCACCCTCCTCACTACTAGTCTGTGAGGGTGGAGCGCTACTGGACTGCTAACTATACTTATTTAGAGTTGTTCACATGTAAATATCAATACATAAAACTCTCTAAACATGCAATTAGTGACAGCGGAAAACTTAAACAACTCATCCTATCATATTCACAAGCATATGTTCACAACTAACACTACGTATCAATCTGAACATGCTAAACACATATCTATTAATCTGAACATACATGCAATAATACTACAACTCAAATAAATAGAACTAATGTGCACCACAAAAGAATTCTAAAACATAATTATTCCATAAGAAAATCTAACATCAACGAAAAAATAATTCTAACATTCTGAATACAAAATCTTAATAAATTTCTAAACTAAAACCCAAGGCTTCTATAGTCCAAACATCACACATCCATCTGCACCTCCTTGTCGCCTTCCTTCGCTATAGCTTTTCCTTTCCTTTATCTGCAGTAAGAGGAAATGCAACTATAAGTAAAATTGCTTAGTAAGCGCTATCTAACTCACAAAACTCGAATATGCATGTGACAGGAAGTAATCTAGAAACTGAATGCTCAAAAGAAGATACTACTCATGCTCATCTAATAGCAAAAGAAACATAGCATACTGAAATACTAAACATGTAAGTAAATCTAAACAACATGTCAGAATATAAGAAAACTAAACTTGCTAAATTTTAAACTTATGTGAAGCTTATTTCACTTGTTTAAAATTTATACTTTAATACTTCAAAATAATAATCAATTCTTTCTTGGGCCCAGGTGTAATACCAAAGCGCGCTCCCTAATAGAGACTGAGGTAGCGAGCCACCAGTCCTATAAGGATAAAGACCTTAGTCTTACCAGGGCCAAGACCTCGGAATTGGTCACCTGGATTTGTTTAACGACAACTGTAACGGCCCGCCTTCTACTAACTAAACTGTAAGGCCGATCGCTACATTATGTTGTGCTAAACTATTCCCTGACCATCACTAGAGCTAGATGCGGAAGCTGTACTAATTAAAATTTTGCTAAGTTGTTAACATTTCTTGGTGCTATATGTACTAAGGAGTGTAATCTAAGTATACCTAACATATACTACATCCCCTATGGTCAAGGAACTGAATATATATGTTTCCCAGCTGTTATCGGACCTCCCAATCGATCCACGGATCGATTGGAATAGTCGGATCAATCCAGGGATCGATCCAGACGGCTACTGTATGCATGACATAAGTTGGATCGATCGGCTGATCGATCCAGGATGGTCAATCGATCCAGTGATCGATCCCAGAGCTCTCTATTCGCGACGAAAATGGCTAGATCGATCGGCTGATCGATCCAGAGGCCTACTGTTCACGGAACAGATTGCCCAATCGATCAGCTGATCGATTGGGAACCCTCGAATCCATCAGCTGATCGATTCGAGTTACTGATTTCGTGCCAAATGTCTGATTTCAGCACTGTTTCGTGCCTCAACCACATTTCCAGTTCTAAGGTGGCTAGGAAACACTCTAACGATGACAATTAACATTCTAACATCATGTATTTAACATTCTAGGCACAATCTAAAGCATGGTTCGTTAACTCATGGCGTTTAACATGCTAAAACAAGGAGTAATAGAAATACTAAAGTTCATATGCTTAATTGAAATTGCTGGATCCCTAGGATCTTTATTCCATGTTCCATCCACACACATCCTCATCAGTGCATTAACCTCCAGCCTCCGCTAGTCCATCTTTCCTTTACCTTTATCTGCAGTATAAGGAAAAATAGAATCTGTAAGCTTAAAGCTTAGTAAGAAACCATCTACCTCACAAAAACATGCAACGATGCAAATATGATTCTAAATCATGTTGTTTAAAACATATGTTGGATATACTGAATAACCTAAACATGGCATGGCATATAAGCATACAATCAGTGCATATCTAAAGCTGAACATAAAGTCATCATGCATATTCACAGGGAAAAACTAAGCTGATACTAAGAACTGAGCTACGCTAATACTGAGCTACTGCTAGAACTGTACTGAATTCATGAACTAATTGTGAAAGGTTGAAAACCATATACAAATAGTAAGTGAAAATACTAAACATGCTGCTGATGGGCCCGACAACTGTACGCGGATCTCTAACTAGACCCGGGGTTGCAAGTCCCGAATTTAGTAGAGCTACTAGGTTATCTAAACCTAGGGACCGACTATGGGAGCCCAACCCAATGGATATCTAATCCAGTACAGTGCCAACTGAAAAGTAAAATACTGAGTATAGCTAAACTGTTCTAAATTGCTGTTTCTAGGTTATCTGAACCTAGAGCTAGGTTGTCTGAACCTAGAGGTGACTGTGGGAGCCTACCCATTGGACCGTAGTCCCATATAAGCTAGAATAAACTGATCCACTAATTTAGATGCTTCTAATGCATTCAACTGTGCTAATAAAAATGCCTAAGTTGCATTCTTTTCTAAGCTGGTTATTTAATCGAACACCTAGTGTGCTTTAACTCCCCTCTCTATTAGGGAGACTACCTTTAGGCACCCAACAACATCTAAACCTCCAACTGAAGGAGAAAAGACGTGTCCGACCCATCTAAAGGTACTCACTAAATCCCTAAACCTGCGAGGAGGGTTAAATACACTCTATGTGTCGAAAACATACGCATATAACTAAACTGATGCACAGAAAATCAAACGGTAGCTATTATACTGCAGGTGAGAGGTTTCTTACCTCCTATTCGTAATTTCTTACGATTCTAATCGCTAGAGTTCCGGTGGAGATGACCTTCTCGACGATCCTCTCACGTCTTCGTGTTCCTCTCGCGGAGAAGAACCTCTTTCGTGTTGGAGTCATCGCCAGAAAGTGTCCTTGGGGCCCTAGAGAAAGAACCCTAGGTCTTCCTTGGTGTGGCGCCGAAAGAAGGAGGAAGAAAAGAGAGAGGTGGCGTGAGAGGGTTTCGGTGGGGAAGGATGTTGCCGAACCAAGTTCTCAAAAATAAACCAACCCCAACTTAACCTTCCTATTCATATTAAAGAATTAATTCGCCCAACTCCAATATAAATTTTATTGGTTCCCTTTCCTTTCAGCATGACCCTGCTGGGTTCAACTGGTTACTAACATTATCCCTAGACCATAGGTCTCGGGTTCAATTCCCGCTAAGGCCGTTTTCGTTTTCTAATTATTTTTGCTGCTTCCGCTACTCGAAAAATTCCGAAAAAATATCTAAAAATTCCAGAAAAATTGTAGAATATTTATAATGCAGTTTCGAGAATTTGCGGGCGTTACAATCCCCCATACCTTATAAAAAGTTCATCCTCGAACTTAGAACAACTCTGGGTACTTCTGTCTCATGCTGGCCTCTGTCTCCCAAGTTGCCTCCTCTGCTGTGTGACTGTGCCAAATAACTTTGACTAATGGTACTTCCTTGTTCCGCAATTTCATAACTGCTCGGTCTATTATCTGAATAGGCCGACTATCATAGCTGAGGTCTTCGCGGATCTGTACCGACTGGGGCTCAATCACCTGGGTGGCATCTGGGGTATGCTTCTTCAGCATAGAGACATGAAATACATTGTGGACAGCTGACATTTCCTGGGGTAGCTCTAGCTCATATGCTACCTTGCCCACTCTTCTGCTGATAAGGTATGGTCCCACATATCTGGGACTAAGCTTGCCCTTCTTCCCAAAACGCATTACTCCCTTCATGGGAGCTACTATGAGGAACACTGAATCCCCAACTGAAAACTCTAAAGGTCTGCGCCGCGTATCAGCATAGTTCTTCTGGCGGCTCTGAGCTGTCTCTATCCTCTGGCGGATCTGCTGTATAGCTGTTGTGGTATCTGCAACTAGATCTGTCTGAAGCTCTAGTTTCTTCTATTCACCACTCTCATACCAGCAGATTGGAGATCTACACCTCCGCCCATAGAGAGCCTCGTAAGGTGTCATGCCGATAGTGGCCTGATAGCTGTTGTTGTATGCAAATTCTGCTAAGCTCAGATATTTGCACCAACTTCCCTTGAAGTCTAAGGCACACGCTCGGAGCATATCTTAGAGTACCTGATTTACTCTCTCCGTCTGACCATCTGTCTGAGGATGGAATGCTGTGCTGAACTTTAACTTAGTGCCCAACGCTGTCTGTACACACTCCCAGAAGTGTGATGTGAATCTGCTGTCTCTGTCTGAAATGATGGTTCGTGGGACTCCATGTAGTCTGACGATCTCCTGGAGATACAACTGAGCCAACTTCTCCATGGAGTAGGATATCCTGATCGCTAAGAAGTGGGTTGATTTAGTCAACCTGTCGACTATTACCCAGATGGCGTCAAAATCATTCGTGGTTCTGGGCAGTCCCACTATGAAATCCATGGAGATATCCTCCCACTTCCATTCTGGAATCTGTATAGGCTGCAGAACTCCCCCTGGTCGCTGATGTTCTGCCTTGACCCTCTGACAGGTGAGGCAGATGCTAACATATCTGGCGATGTCTCGCTTCATCCCGGGCCACCAAAAATGTTTCTTCAGGTCTTGATACATTTTGACGGAACCTGGATGCATCGCATAGGGAGTCCTGTGAGCCTCATCTAAAATCTGTCTCCGTAGCTCCTCCTGATCTGGAACACAGAGTCTGTCACCAAAATACAACACCCCGCTATCGGACACTCTGAATTCTCTACACTCTGATTTTGCTAGCCCTTGCTTGATTTTCTGAATTTCGGGGTCCTGCTCCTGAGCTGACTGAATATCACCAAGCAAGGTAGACTCTAAAGTCATAGTAGAGAGCTTTCCAACGATGAGTTCGAGACCGAAATCTACGATCTCCTTCTGTAGGGGCGGTGACATGGCTGTAAGAGATAATAAGGTAGCGCTAGATTTTCTGCTAAGTGCATCTGCTACCTTATTGGCTTTCCCTGGATGGTAGAGGATATCTATATCGTAGTCCTTGACCAGCTCAAGCCATCTGCACTGTCGCATGTTCAGATCCTTCTGAGTGAAGAAGTACTTCAGACTCTGATGATCTGTATACACTCTGCACTGAGCTCCATATAAGTAATGTCTCCAAATTTTGAGAGCGAACACTACTGCTGCAAGCTCAAGGTCATGAGTAGGGTAATTCTTCTCATAATCCTTGAGTTATCTGGAGGCATAGGCGATCACCTTGCCATTTTGCATCAGTACTGCTCCTAGTCCCAACTTAGAGGCATCACTATAGATGTCAAAGCTGGTGTTGTCTGGTAGAGCCAAAATGGGAGCACTGGTCAATCTCCTTTTTAGCTCGCTGAAGCTGTTCTCACAATCCTCTGTCCACTGAAATTTCCTGTTCTTTCTGGTAAGAGCTGTCAGTGGGGAGGCTATCCTGGAGAAGTCCTCTACAAACCTTCTGTAATATCCTGCTAATCCCAAAAAGCTCCTGATTTCGCTGGCGTTCTTAGGTCTCTTCCAGTTACTTACTGCTTCTATCTTGCTGGGATCTACCATAATATCATCCTTTGAGATGATGTGACCCAGGAAGGACACCTGATCTAACCAAAATTCACATTTCGTGAACTTGACATATAGCTGGTTCTGCTGAAGGGTCTGCAATACTAGTTTCAGGTGCTCTGAGTGTTCTTCCTGAGTTCCTGAGTTGATAAGAATGTCATCGATAAACACAATAACAAACTTATCTAAATACTCCCTGAATACTCTGTTCATGAGATCCATGAATGTAGCTGGAGCATTGGTCACTCCAAAGGGCATGACTACGAACTCATAGTGTCCGTATCTGTTTCTGAATGTTGTCTTGGGTATATCCCCTTCTTTAACCTTCACCTGATGATAACCTGATCTGAGATCTATCTTAGAGAACACTGCTGCTCCCTTCAGCTGGTCGAACAGGTCATCGATTCTGGGAAGGGGATACCTGTTCTTGATTGTGACTTGGTTCAGTGATCTGTAGTCTATGCACAGTCGCATGCTTCCATCCTTCTTCTTCATGAACAATACAGGCGCTCCCCATGGCGAGTGACTCGGGCATATGAAACCCTTGTCGAGCAGCTCCTGTAGTTGCTCCTGAAGTTCCTTCAGTTCTGCTGGAGCCATGCGGTAAGGCACTTTGGAGATAGGATTTGTACCGGGAATGAGCTCTATCTCAAAGTCAATCTCCCTGTCTGGTGCTAAGCCTGGTAACTCTTCAGGGAAGACTGCTGGGTAGTCACATACGACTCGAACCTCTGCTAGCTGTTGGTTCTTGTCCTGGCTGGCGTTGACTACATGTGCTAAGAATCCTGTACATCCTGAATCCAGTAGCTTCTGTGCCTTCATAGCTGAGAGAAACCTCTTGGCCCTTCTCTTTGGTTCCCCGCTGTATTCAAATTGCACTGCCGCTTCAGGTTGGAAGATGACCTTCTGTTTACGGCACTCTATGGTAGCACCGTATCTGATCAGAAAGTCCATTCCAAAGATCACGTCATAGTCGGTCATCTCTAGCACTATCAGATCACAAAAGAGCTCTCTGTCTGCTATAATGACCGGCACTGCTCTGAGCCAGTGCGTGGATGCCATGATCTCTCCTGAAGGTAATGC
Source organism: Zingiber officinale (assembly GCF_018446385.1). Lineage (NCBI taxonomy): Eukaryota > Viridiplantae > Streptophyta > Magnoliopsida > Zingiberales > Zingiberaceae > Zingiber > Zingiber officinale. The sequence continues at coordinate 4,045,078 of NC_056006.1, read as the reverse complement.
CGCCAAAAACTGACCACTAAGTACCTCTGAGGGTATTTCTAATTTTTCGGAGAACATCCTGGCTATATATGAATGGGTTGCCCCAGTATCAAATAGAACAGTAGCACTATACTGAAAAATGCTAATCTGATCTGTGACAACTGTCGAGGCATTGGCTACGTCCTCTCTGGTGAGTGAGTAGATCCTCGCATTTGCCATAGCTGGAGGGGCTTCTAATCTGCCCTGGCTGATAAGTGGACCTTCTAGAGCGGCCTGCATCTGATATAACTGAGCTGGCTGGCCTGCGTACTGAATCTTCTGTGGCTGAGGAAGACCGGTCTTGTTCGGGCACTGCTTGGCCATGTGCCCTTCTTGTCCACATTCAAAGCATCCTCGTGTGCCCTTGCGACAAACCCCTGGGTGGAATTTCCCACAAGTAGCACACTTTGGATAACTGGGTCGCTTGTTAGATGGTCCTCCTTTTGGGTCACTTCCTGATTTGCGCTTGCTGTTGGAGTTCCCTTTCCAGTTAGAGCTGTGGCCTTGCTGTTTTTGAGTGTGAGAGTTTCCTTGGCTTTTGGACTCTGAGGAGACTTGCTTCTGCTGTTTTATGCTGTTCTAGTAATGCTCTGTGGTCAAGGCACTGCTCACTAACTCCTCTGTGGTTTGTGGCCCATGTATGCCACCAGCCACGTTCACTGCTATCTCTGGCCTCAGCATCTTGAGCATCAACCGGATTCGTTCCTTTTCTGTGTTGACTAGCTTTGGGCATAGACGAGCCAACCTGTTGAATTTCTTCACGGCTTCCTCAACTGAAAGGTTGCCCTGACGAAACTCAGTGAACTCGTCGTAGTGGCGGTTTGTAACCCGTATGTGAAAGAACTCCTCGAAGAATTCTTTCTCGAAGTCAGCCCATAACATCTGGTTCACTGGCCGCTTCGTTCTGATTCTTTCCCACCACATGCGTGCGTCTCCTGTCAGGCAGAAGGAGGCACACTTCACCTTCTCGTGTTCTGGCTAGTCCAGAAGCTCCATCGTGCTCTCCAGTGTTTTGAACCAGGCTTGTGCATCCCATGGTTCACTAGTGCCTGAGAAGTTCTCTGGCTTGACTCGCTGCCACTAGATCAGATAGGCTTCCTTTCTGGGCTCAGCTGCTGGGGCTACTGGTGCTGGTGCTGGCGCTGTAGGCTGAGCTGGTGGAACCTCTAAGACTACCGGAGTCGTCAAATTCGGTTCCGGGGTGACTGTGGGGGTATTCTACTGATTAGCCTTTAAGGTGGCTATTTCCTGTTGCTGTTCAGCTAGCTGCTGCTGTAACTGAGCCACTAATGCTATAAGGTCTGGAGGAGGCACTGAACTGCCTGCCTCTTGCTGGGGCTCAGTAGCTAGTGCCCTTCTAGCTGGGAGTTCTCGTGCCATTTATAAAGACATAGAGGACATACATAACTAACGCAATCATAAGGGAGTAACTATTGTTATCCTGTTAACTACTATCATAAACAAGCATGCTTAATTTAGTTATATCTAAACATGAAAACAAGAAACATAGAGAAAGTGAGAGACGTTCTTACTTGGAAGCTGCAGGTTCAATGCTGATGTGTGCGTAGGAAGTATGGAACCTCGCTCTGATACCACTCTGTAACGACCCGCCTTCTACTAACTAAACTGTAAGGCCGATCGCTACATTATGCTGTGCTAAACTATTCCCTGACCATCACTAGAACTAGATGCGGAAGCTGTACTAATTAAAATTTTGCTAAGCTGTTAACATTTCTTGGTGCTATATGTACTAAGGAGTGTAATCTAAGTATACCTAACATATACTACATCCCCTATGGTCAAGGAACTGAATATATATGTTTCCCAACTGTTATCGGACCTCCCAATCGATCCATGGATCGATTGGAATAGTCGGATCGATCCAGGGATCGATCCAGACGGCTACTGTATGCGGGACATAAGTTGGATCGATCGGCTGATCGATCCAGGATGGTCAATCGATCCAGTGATCGATCCCAGAGCTCTCTGTTCGCGACGGAAATGGCTGGATCGATCGGCTGATCGATCCAGAGGCCTACTGTTCGCAGAACAGATTGCCCAATCGATCAGCTGATCGATTTGGAACCCTCGAATCGATCAGCTGATCGATTCGTGTTACTGATTTCGTGCCAAATGTCTGATTTCAGCACTGTTTCGTGCCTCAACCACATTTCCAGTTCTAAGGTGGCTAGGAAACACTCTAACGATGACAATTAACATTCTAACATCATGTATTTAACATTCTAGGCACAATCTAAAGCATGGTTCGTTAACTCATGGCGTTTAACATGCTAAAACAAGGAGTAATAGAAATACTAAAGTTCATATGCTTAATTGAAATTGCTGGATCCCTAGGATCTTTATTCCATGTTCCATCCACACACATCCTCATCAGTGCATTGACCTCCAGCCTCCGCTAGTCCATCTTTCCTTTACCTTTATCTGCAGTATAAGGAAAAATAGAATCTGTAAGCTTAAAGCTTAGTAAGAAACCATCTACCTCACAAAAACATGCAACGATGCAAATATGATTCTAAATCATGCTGTTTAAAACATATGCTGGATATACTGAATAACCTAAACATGGCATGACATATAAGAATACAATCAGTGCATATCTAAAGCTGAACATAAAGTCATCATGCATATTCACAGGGAAAAACTAAGCTGATACTAAGAACTGAGCTACGCTAATACTGAGCTACTGCTAGAACTGTACTGAATTCACGAACTAATTGTGAAAGGTTGAAAACCATATACATATAGTAAGTGAAAATACTAAACATGCTGCTGATGGGTCCGACAACTGTACGTGCTATGCGCGCATCTCTAACTAGACCCAGGGTTGCAAGTCCCGAATTTAGTAGAGCTACTAGGTTATCTAAACCTAGGGACCGACTATGGGAGCCTAACCCAATGGATATCTAATCCAGTACAGTGCCAACTGAAAAGTAAAATACTGAGTATAGCTAAACTGTTCTAAATTGCTGTTTCTAGGTTATCTGAACCTAGAGCTAGGTTGTCTGAACCTAGAGGCGACTGTGGGAGCCTACCCATTGGACCGTAGTCACATATAAGCTAGAATAAACTGATCTACTAATTTAGATGCTTCTAATGCATTCAACTGTGCTAATAAAAATGCCTAAGTTACATTCTTTTCTAAGCTGGTTATTTAATCGAACACCTAGTGTGCTTTAACTCCCCTCTCTATTAGGGAGACTACCTTTAGGCACCCAACAGCATCTAAACCTCCAACTGAAGGAGAAAAGACGTGTCCGGCCCATCTAAAGGTACTCACTAAATCCCTAAACCTGCGCGGAGGGTTAAATACACTCTATGTGTCGAAAACATACGCATATAACTAAACTGATGCACAGAAAATCAAACGGTAGCTATTATACTGCAGGTGAGGGGTTTCTTACCTCATATTCGTACTTTCTTACGATTCTAATCGCTAGAGTTCCGGTGGAGATGACCTTCTCGACGATCCACTCACGTCTTCGCGTTCCTCTCGCGGAGAAGAACCTCTTTCGTGTTGGAGTCGTCGCCGGAAAGTGTCCTTGGGGCCCTAGAGAAAGAACCCTAGGTCTTCCTTGGTGTGGCGCCGAAAGAAGGAGGAAGAAAAGAGACAGGTGGCGTGAGAGGGTTTCGGTGGGGAAGGATGTTGCCGAACCAAGTTCTCAAAAATAAACCAACCCCAACTTAACCTTCCTATTCATATTAAAGAATTAATTCGCCCAACTCCAATATAAATTTTATTGGTTCCCTTTCCTTTCAGCACGGCCCTGCTGGGTTCAACTGGTTACTAACATTATCCCTAGACCATAGGTCTCGGGTTCAATTCCCGCTAAGGCCGTTTTCGTTTTCTAATTATTTTTGCTGCTTCCGCTACTCGAAAAATTCCGGAAAAATATCTAAAAATTCCAGAAAAATTGTAGAATATTTATAATGCAGTTTCGAGAATTTTCGGGCGTTACAACAACCTCGGAAGTTGAGTACTAGCCTTTTCAAATAAAATATCTATTATCTTTTATTACTTCTAGTACATAATGCCTCAGCATTTCTTCAAGCACTAGGTGTGCTGCTGATCCTCAATTGTTGGGATTTGGGATCAAAATTAAGACCTTGGTCTTCCTTTACCTTTAATTATCCATAACTATATATGTACAAAATCCGGAGCAAGACAAGAAGTTGTTCTTACAACAATTGGCTCTAGATACAAGAATTATGGAACTAAAGCCTACAGCTGAGATATCAAACAACAAGTTCTAAACTAAAAAAACAAAGCCATAAGCACAAACTGAAATCTAGGGTTCAAATTATAGCACTTGAAGAAATCAACCACTCATGCATTTAAAACTAAAAAAAAAGAACCTACTGAAACTTAAAAGAAACCCCACGGCATGCTCACCAAACCATGCAGCAGTGTATACCCATTGCAACTTGAAAGAAATTGGCTACTGGAAACCAACACAAACATAACCAATCCTCATACTCAGTGTCACGGCAAGGAGAACAGGGGAAATCAAGACACTACACATAGCCAACCAACTAAAAACCTGTTGAAGCTTAAAACCTATGTGAAACTTATTCAAAACTCGAACTTTCATTGAGCAGTAGAGATCTTTAAGCATGCTACAGCAGAAATGCAAAGGAGAAAGCAAATCCCGAAACTACCTTTAATCCTCTAACAAACAACTTCTGCATAGCATAATCCGAAAGCCTCAAAAGAAAACCATATCCCTAGCAACCACAATTCTTATCAACATGTTTCAAAAGCCAAAAGGAAACCTAAATCCTTAGCAACTGAAATTCTCTACAGCATGTTCTGTAAACCAAAAGGAAAACTAAATCAAAGCTCGAAACTACCCTTACTGCAGGTGAGTAGCGCTTACCTTCGTGCTTGGACTTACAATCCGAACAAAAGACCTCTAGGGTTTTGGAGGTTTGTAACTTCCGGCCCCTTCTTCGTGCCCAAAGCTTCTCCTCGATGAGAGGATCTTGAAACTGTAGAGAATCCCTCGGATTGCACCTTGACCGGCCGCCGGAGACGATGCCCTAATCTCAGCTTCGTTTTCACCTGAGCAGAGACGCCGCGCGTGAGAGAAGGAGAGAAGAGAATTTTAGGTCACGGGCAAAAATCTCCTTCTCCTCTTATAACTAAAGTATTCTGTTACAAACTATTGCTTAAATAAATTTCACCCGATATTTGCTCAGCACAGCCGACTTGGGTGCTTGGCCATCGGGCTTCGCTTAAGTCTTGGACCGGGTTGGAGGTCGCGGGTTCGAATCTCGACCGAAACTCTTTTATACTTAATATTTTCTGTTTTCTATTACTGCTTAAGTTTATTTCGCTATATATTTAATCAGCACGACCCTGCTGGGTTCCTGGTCATCCGAGACAACTTAAGCCTTTGCTTAACCGGAGGTCTCTGGTTCAAACCTTGGCTCAACCTCTTTATTTTTGCAACATGTTTCTTTTGGTAAAAATACCAAATGAACTCCAAAAATTGCATAAAATACTCTAAAATTTTTTAAAAATCTCTAGAATATTTCTAAAGCATTTCTAAATATTTTTAATTACTATTAGGACTCGGAATGAGGAAATTTGGGTTGTTACATGGGGATCCCTGGCTAGGCCCTCCGACGCTCAAGTTAGTTCCTCTCGAAGGTGGAAGAAGAAGAAGCAAAAAAGAAGAAGAGGTATAATACTTAGAAACAGAGTTTTGACCCTAGAGTTGCGTACCAGAGTTTACTTACCTTGCCAACGAAGAGAATCCCCTTTTTTATACTACCTCATATAACCTCCGTAGTCATAAGGTGGTCCCCCAATTTGTTAGAGTTTGTTAGAAGATGAATGTTGGTGCAAGTTGCACCAGAATCAAACCTGAGTTTTGATGTTGTCAAAGGTTCAAGTTAAGTCTTGTTATGATCTAACAAGTTGACTGAGTGTGCAGGATGTTTACTCAATCGAGAAAGACCTAGTTGGAGGCTAGGCAGGAGAAATCTTAGCAGATCGTGGAACCTAGGTGAAAGTCCAAGTGGGTCGAGGGGATCGGATGCTTGGCAGTGTGATCGAGAGGTCTGGAGAACCAAAGATCAAAGGAAAAGTCCTGGGGAGTCGATCAAGGTTGAGTGAAAAGTCCAAACTAGATCTGGAGGATCTAAGTTTGGCAGGTAGGTTGAGGTAAATAACTGGAGGAGCGACAGTGAGGTCGGGTTCCCGAAGGGAACAACCTTAGGTCACTGATCTAACTAATGAAACCGGGAAGGTTTCAAAAGTTGAGATCAAGATAGTCCTACTGTTGTGCATATTATTCCTTCTTTATATTATTGCTCTAACATTTGTTTTGCAGAAGACTTTTTAGCTAATACTGTTTTGCATATTCGAGCTGATCGGTAGACCGAATAGTAGGATCAGTCGACCGAACCAACCATAATATGCACAGAAATCAGGTCAGATTAGAACTGAGTCCAAGTCGGATTAAAGCCTGATCAATCGACCGAACCATAAGAACGGTGGACTGAACTATACTGACTCAGCACAGGACAGATCATCAGCACCAATCAGCAGCAAAGGAAATAGGTTGATCGGTCGACCGAACCATAAGAACGGTGGACTGAACTATACTGACTCAGCACAGGACAGATCATCAGCACCGATCAGCAGCAAAGGAAATAGGTTGATCGGTCGACCGAACCTGGGGATCGGTCGACCGATCCAATCAGCATTTATTCTGCATTAAATGATGATCTCGGCAAAATCACGACGAACAGGGAAGGAAGTTGTTCGGTCGACCGAAAGGCGTGATCGGTCGACCGAACCATTAAAGGTCAGTAAATGCAAAAGATCGAGCCAGCTTCGAACTTCAGCCAGGAAGGAAGAGAGTGGGTTCGGTCGACCGAATAGAGGATCAGTCGACTGAACCTCTAGTACTCCTATAAAATCAGGCTCGAAGACAGAGGCAAAGGAACAACTCTCTGATCAAAAATCTTGTTCTGCAAACGACTCGTCTTCATCAGCTCAGCAAGCTACTGCATCTGGAAGTGCCGACCTAAGCTTCATCTACACCTTACTTGTTGGTATATTTTAATTTCAACTTGCATTGTAATTTTATTTAAGCAAGATAGTAGGGTGTTACTATCTTGCTCCATTGTATGATCTACTTCTTTCCGAAGGATTTCGGAAAGAAGAGTTATAGTGTTTTTGCCCATCGGTGTGGTCAATGACCGCGGGCCTTCGAGTAGGAGTCAAGCTAGGTTTCGAACGAAGTAAAAGACCTTGTCCCTTTTCTTATTTCCGCTTCACGACTTTGGTTTCAAAAGGTTAAAAGAAAAAGTTTTAAACGTGCGATATTCACCCCCTCTCTATTGCTCCAAACGATCTATCAATTGATATCAGAGCGAGTTAGCTCTGAAATTTCTTAACCGATTTTCAAAGCATTTTTTTAAAAACTCTTTCTTTTCTTTTAGAAATATTTTTTTATTTATTTCATTTTCTTCTCAAGCACTACTAATCCCAAGACGAAAGTCTTGGAAATATTTTTCTCTTAATTCTTTTCTTGCAAGGATATCGAACTCGTATCAAGAAGGTTACAGCATCGTAACTCCACTGTTCAAAGGAGAAAACTTTAGTTATTGGAAAAATAGAATGGAATGCCACTTGAAGTCCGACATCGAGCTATGGTTCACAATCCTAAAAGGTTACACTCTGCCGACGAAAGACGGAACAACTTTAGAACCAGAAGAATGGACTCCTCAAATGATCAAGAAGGCTCAACTAAATTACAAGGCGATCAACACCATTCAGTGCAGGCTCACAATGGGGGAGTTGAACCGAGTCGATCCCTACGACAACGCCAAAGAATTGTGGGACTCACTATTCAAACTACACGAAGGAACCGACGACTCGAAGGTAAACAAAAGGGATTTACTTTTAAACAATTTATTTAATATAAAAATGTTTCCTGGAGAGACGGCCTCGCAACTACACGCTCGTCTGAAGGACATACTTAACGGCCTCCACCTAATCGGACACAACTTGGAAAACTGCGACACTATAAGGTATGCCCTTAATGTCTTTCCGAGAAATGCTTTGTGGGCATCGATTGTAGATGCCTATAAAGTTTCCAAAGATCTTTCAATTCTTAAGTTGGACGAGTTATTTTGTGAATTGGAATTACACGAACAGTCTAACACAAGTCATGTCGAGAAAGGTGTAGCATTGTATGCAGGTTCAAGCAAGGAAACAAAATCAAAAACGAAGATCGAGTCAGAAAGCGAACCAGACTTGGACTCAATGAACGAAGAAGAATTAGTCAACATGGCCCGAAGGTTGTTGACTAAGAAGAAGTTTAAAAGAAGCACCAAGAAGATCCCACCGAACTAGATCAAAACAAATCAGAAGTGATCTGTTATGGATGCAACAAGAAGGGACATTTCAAAAATGAATGCCCAAATCGGAAAGAAGAAAGACCCAAATCAACAAGACGAAAGAAGGCTTTTCAAGCGACATGGGACGAAACTTCTTCCAACGAATCCGACGCAGAGCAAATGAAGCAATCGAGCCATCTTGCATTTATGGCAAGAAACGAAGATTTCGGGTCCGAGTCCGACGAAGAGTACGAATCCGAGATCGACATCGAGTCCGACAAAAGCAATGGATCAGAAGATCCAAATATGGTAACAATTTATTCCAAGTCTAATTTACTTAAAGTAGTTAAATGTTTGTTTAAAAAATTATTGAAATCTGAAAACAAAATAACTTGTTACTTAAGGAAATAGACCACCTTAAGCAACCAGTTAACTTGAGTGACTCGACTAACCGAGTTCAAGTCGGAACTTCAACTCAAGTTGAAAAACTTGAGGAAGAAAATTTCGATTTGATAGGTCAAGTCGAGCAACTCAAGAAAATGTTGGAATGGTTCAAAATGGGATCCAAGTGTCTGAATATGGTACTTGGATCGCAATGAGTTGTGTACAACAAATCAGGACTCGGTTACAAACCCAAACAAACAAACAAATCATACTTATCATTAATCAGTCAAAATACTAGAAGGCAAGCCCAAGCATGGGTTTAAACAAAACTTTTAACCAAACAAAATGAACCAACTCTATACTTGGTCCCTAGGAGTCAAATCCATTACTTAGATAGACCTTATCTAAGCTATGACTCAGGGGGAGCAAGTAGAAAAACAATACAACCAATTTGATTAATCAAACTCAATACTTAGGATTAGGTTTATTTTCTGCTTAGAACGGTTAGATGAAAAAGGTTCACCAAACCCTACAACATAGCATCAGAATGGATTGGGATGATAGTACGTCAAGAAAACTCTGTCGAAGGCATGTCTAGGCTGAATATGGAATTCTACCTGGTGCACTAGACTTAGTGGATCTGACTGAAGCTACCCCAGTCAAACATGGGCTAGTTAGACCAAAATTTAGTATTAAGTTTTTTGGGCGGGAAAAGTTTGGAAAGTCTTCAGCAAGTGGTCTAATGATACACAAGTAGGACATATGCCTCGCCACTAAACTGAAAGCTTATCCTTAGGATGCCGGCTTGAATAACCCAAAGCTAAGTTTGAATCTAACATGGGTTCAATAACCTTTCTCAAATAATTAAATCAAACCTAATTCAAATCGACTTAAATACAAAATTAATTATCAAAACTAATTCAAATCTAATTAAACTCAAAATTAATTATCAAACCTAATTCAAATCTAATTAAATTCAAAATTAATTATCAAACCTAATTCAAACCTAATTATTTTAAACTTATTTTAAAAAACTTATTAAAAATTATTAAAAATTATTTTAAAACTTAATTATTTTAAAATTATTAGAAATTATTTTTAAAATTATTTTAAAAGTTATTAAAAATTATTTTAAACTTATTTTAAAAACTTATTAAAATTATTTTAAAATTTATTAAAAACTTATTTTTAAACTTATTAAAAATAATTTTTAAACGTATTTAAAATTATTTTAAAAGTTATTAAAAATTATTTTAAACTTATTTTAAAAACTTATTAAAATTATTTTAAAATTAATTAAAAACTTATTTTAAAAACTTATTAAAAATTATTTTAAAATTATTTTAAAAACTTATTAAAATTATTTTAAAATTTATTAAAAACTTATTTTAAAAACTTATTAAAAATTATTTTTAAATTATTTTAAACTTATTTTAAAAACTTATTAAAAATTATTTTAAAATTTATTAAAAATTATTTTAACCTTATTAAAAATTATTTTGAACTTATTAAAAATTATTTTAAAACTTATTAAACTTATTTTAAAATTTATTAAAAATTATTTTAAACTTATTAAAATTTATTAAAAATTACTTTAAAACTTATTAAAAATTATTTTAAAACTTTTTAAAAATTATTTTAAATGTTCCGTCGACCGAACAAATGGTTCGGTCGACCGAGACAACGAGCTTTTAATCATATTTAAAGACTAATTCAATTATTCGGTCGACCGAACCGGTTTATCGGTCGACCGAAAACTTAATATTTCATCCGTTCACCTACTCTCCACCCACCCCGTATCTGTGCTAAAGTAAATATATCGGTCGACCGAACAGTTTTATCGGTTGACCGAACGTCTGCTCACTGGTTAAAAGGGCGTGGAATTTAAGGGATCGGTCGACCGAACCCCTTATCGGTCGACCGATCGACCTCTATAAATACAGGTTTCGGCAAACCGAAAACCTCATCCCCCAAATCCTTTCTTTACTTTCTTCCTTGCATACGAAGTTTTTCTCGACGGTTTCAGTTCGTCTAGCAGCTCGACAATGCCTCGGTAACGATTTCTTTGTTCTAAATTTTTAAAATTTTTAAGCACAATTATTTATTGCTATTTTTTTATATATAGTGAAAAAAGTAGAGCTATTGCGCAACGAGAGGCTAGATCTCTTAATCCCAGTCAGGACCCTAGGTTTTCTACTGAAGAGTTAAGGCAATCTTTTCCTAATAAAAAATATAAGGTGATAGGTACTCGTTGTCTAGATCTCCAATTTTACCAAACCTTTTGTCCTGAAGTCATAGAGATCAATTAACACTATCAACTTGATAGCATCATCTTTTGTAGACATGCATACAATCCTATTCTCTGTTCGGAATTTTACCACAACTTGTGCGAGCTTGATCCTCATCACTATAGGACTAGGGTCGCCACTAGAGAAATGCTTTTTGATCTAGATATGTTTCTTAGGTTTTTACGGATACGACCCTCAATTAATCGTATCTTTTTCAGTGCTTCCATTCCAGATCCATTACTTGCTCCATTTGCACATCTTACTCTTGATATTATGTATGCTGACTTCTTTGAGGGACAACGTCCTAAAAAGATGTCTACTGTCCCACTTTGTCCGAGAGACAATGCTTTTTATAAGATGGTTGTCTCCTGCATTCATCCCCTGTCATCTAGAGATCAAGGGTGTTTTAAGATCGGTCGATCTTTTTCTAATGTATGCCTTACGACATAGACTAGAGTTTGACTTAGGATACTGGGTGTTCCGGTCCATTATCTATTATTCGGGGTATAGCACCTCGAATAAAGTTCATATGATCCAATGTCATATTCTTACTGCCTATATTGTTTCTCTGGGTGTGGGTGTTCATCGAGGTGAGTTGATTGAGTTATCAGATTTTGATCTTGTCGGGGTTAGACAATTGTCCTTGGCTGGGATTAAGACTAGCGACGAAGGTCTTGTGTATAAACAGACTCATCCACACTACATTCCATCGGCTGTCGATGATCCTATTGCTGAAGATGATTCGGTCCCAGTTACTGCACCTCCTCCAGTATATAATGATCCAGGATTTGCCATGACACCCTTCTTTGATTTTCCTCAAAGCAGTTCATATGCTCCTCCTCCTCCAACTAGTGACTTCTTTACCCGTCCACGAGATGATATTTTTAGTCGATTTGACTCCTTGGAAACAAAAATGGATGATCAGTACAGCTCTCTTCAGGGACAAATTGCAGATTTTCGTAAAGAGATGATGGATCGTACTGATGCTTTAGAGAAGGAGCAGACGAGGATGTTTGACTATTATCGAGATGATGAGGATGAGGATGAGTGATTTTCGGATCTGTTGCTTTTGACTTATTGTATCTATTGACTTGGATTATGACTAAGTTTAATCTTAAGTAATTTCTAGTTAGTGATGTCTTTTGCTAAATTTCATAGAAAAGGTTCTTTTGTTTTGGAAATTATTACTTAGTTTATTTTTTAATTTTTTTTTTGTAAAAATCCCCTTTCAAATTTTGGGTTTCAAAACTCTTTTCAAAAAATTTTAATTTTCTGGAGTAGCTTAGGATCTACCATAGATTGCATGATCCTATAGTTCTAAGAGCCAGCATCTCACAAGCACAGTAGGATTCCTTGTTTGATAACTTAGAATGGGTGAGATGCTTAGGTATTAGCCCTAGATTTCAGATGCTTATGTCAGTGCATCGATATAAATCTGGGCTTTAAAAAATATACATGAATCAAGTTAAGTTAACTAGCTAGTAAAAACCTAGTTAGTACTAAATACTCAAATTGACCAACCTGAGTCATTAGCTATTATCTTGTGGTAGTTAGCCTTGAACAAAGGTTGGGCATTTCATCATAAGGACAAAATTTCCTTAGTTTTCCTACCCATGCTTGGACTTTTAGGAATTTGTAAATTCTAGGGGGAGCTTCAAAACAAGATTTTTAAGTTTATATCATTTTTACTTAGTGACCAAATCATTTTCAAAATGTTTTTCAAAATTTATTCTTTTCAAAATATAATTTTTCAAAATGTTTTTCAAAATTTATTCTTTTCAAAATATAACTTTTCAAAATATAATTTTCAAAAATTTTTATTGACTTCGTAAATGTTTTTTTAATTGTTATCATTTTCAAAATTATTTTGCTTAGTAGTGTTTTTCAAAATTTTATTCAAACTTAGAAATATGTTTAAATTTTTACTTAGTCAAATTCTTCGACAATTCTATTCAAAATTTACCTTACTTAGTTAATATTTTTCATATTTTAATCATTTTTACATAGCAAAACTTTATGGTTAAAATCTTGGTTTTTGAGTTTACCCCTATTTTTGATGTGTGTCAAAGGGAGAGAGATAGTAAATTCAGGGGGAGTTGTTTAACTCAGGGGGGGAAGTTAAATTGTTTGCTTATTTAATTTTTGCATATTTTTAAACTTAACTTTGAACCTTGGTTGCCAAACATCAAAAAGGGGGAGATTGTTGGTGCAAGTTGTACCAGAATCAAACCTGAGTTTTGATGTTGTCAAAGGTTCAAGTTAAGTCTTGTAATGATCTAACAAGTTGACTGAGTGTGCAGGATGTTTACTCAACCGGGAAAGACCTAGTTGGAGGCTAGGCAGGAGAAATCTTAGCAGATCGTGGAACCTAGGTGAAAGTTCAAGTGGGTCGAGGGGGACGGATGCTTGGAGGTGTGATCGAGAGGTCTGGAGAATCGAAGATCAAAGGAAAAGTCCTGGGGAGCCGATCAAGGCTGAGTGAAAAGTCCAAACTAGATCTGGAGGATCTAAGTTTGGTAGGTAGGTTGAGGTAAACAATTGGAGGAGCGACAGTGAGGTCGGCTTCCCGAAGGGAACAACCTTAGGTAGCTGATCCAACTAATGAAACCGGGAAGGTTTCAAAAGTTGAGATCAAGACAGTCCTACTGTCGAGCATATTATTCGTACTTTATATTATTGCTCTAACATTTGTTTTGCAGGAGACTTTTTAGCTAATACTTTTTTGCAGATTCGAGCTGATCGGTCGACTAAACCAACCAGAATCAGAACAGAAATCAGGTCAGATCAGAACTGAGTCCAAGTCGGATTAAAGCCTGATCGATCGACCGAACTATAGTGACTCAGCACAGGACAGATCATCTGCACCGATCAGCAGGAAAGGAAATAGGCTGATCGGTCGACCGAACTTGGGGATCGGTCGATCGATCCAATCAACATTTATTCTACAATAAATGATGATTTCGGCAAAATCACGACGAACAGCGAAGGAAGCTGTTCGGTCGACCGAAAGGCGTGATTGGTCGACCGAACCATTAAAGACCAGTAAATGGAAAAGATCGAGCCAGCTTCGAACTTCAGCCAGGAAGGAAGGGAGCGGGTTCGGTCGACCGAACAGAGGGATCAGTCGACCGAACCTCTAGTACTCCTATAAAATCAGGCTCAACGATAGAGGAAAAGGAACAACTCTCTGATCAAAAATACTGTTCTGCAAACAACTCGTCTTCATCAGCTCAGCAAGCTACTGCATCTGGAAGTGCTGACCTAAGTTTCATCTACACCTTACTTGTCGGTATATTTTAATTTTAGCTTGCATTGTAATTTCATTTAAGCAGGATAGTAGGGTGTTACTATCTTGCTCCATTGTATGATCTACTTCTTTCCGAAGGATTTCGGAAAGAAGAGTTATAGTGTTTTTTCCCATCGGTGCGGTCAAGGACCGCGGACCTTCATGTAGGAGTCGAGCTAGGCTCCGAACGAAGTAAAAGACCTTGTCCCTTTTCTTATTTCCGCTGCACGACTTTGGTTTCAAAAGGTTAAAAGAAAAAGTTTTAAATGCGTGATATTCACCCCCCCCCCCCTCTATCTCTCCAAACGATCTATCAATGAAGTCATCTTCTAAGCTTCGTGCAATAATCCTTTAAGGAATTTTTTTTGTACCCTAGATATATCTCTTTTGTCATTTGTGACTCATATTCCTGATGAAGTATGCATGGGCACACGTCATTATAACTAAAGAATCTTCTAGAAGATATTTCACACCACATTTACCAAGATGTCATATTCATTTACTTCTATAGGGTATATCTCGGCTGATCATTCAAACTAAACGCATATATAATAAGAATACCCTCTGTTAACTGTATCTCGGCCGGTCGTTCAAGTCAGCCGCATATATAATAAGAATATCATCTGTTAAGTTTGTCTCCGTCGGTCATTCAAGCCGGCCGCACATATAGTAAGAATACCTCCTGTTAAGCTTGTCTCGGCCGGTTGTTCGAGTTGCCACATATATAATAAGAATATCTTCTATTAAGCTTGTCTCAGCCAGTCGCTCAAGCCAATCACATATATATAAGAATACCTCCTGTTAAGCTTGTGTCGGCCGACCGTTTGAGCTGACTGCATATATAATAAGAATATCATCTGTTAGGCTTGTCTCGGCAGGTCGCTCAAGCCCACTGCATATATAAATATAATAAGAATACCTTTTGTTGAGCATATCTTTACACTCAGTTGATCTTCACTCAGCCGAGTGTTTGCTCGCTCGGCCTTTATTCAACGGGTAATATACTAAAAGCTATATAAGACTAAATATCTCTGAGCTCAGTTGGGCTTCGCCCAGCCAAGTGAACATAAGCACATTGGTGCTCACTCGGTCCTTTACTCGGTCAGTAATATACTAAAAGCTGTATAAGGCTAAATGCCTCTGAGGTTGGTCGGTTTTGCACGACCGAGCGTACATAAGTACATTAGTGCTCGCTCGGCCTTTACTCGACCGATAATATACTAAAAGTTTTATAAGGCTAAGTGCCTTCAATCTCAGCCCTGACCGAGCTCATATGAGCACAATGGTGCTCACTCAGCCTTCACTCAGCCAGTAATGTGCTGAAAGCTTTATAAGGATAACTGCCTTCAATCTCAGCTACGCTTTGCCTAGCCGAGCGTATATGAGCACAATGGTGCTCACTCGGCCTTCACTCGGTCGAGATATACTAAAAGTTCTATAACGCTAAGTTTATTCAATCTTGGCTAGGCTTTGCCTGGATGAGCGTATATGAGCACAATGGTGCTCGCTCGACCTTCAGTTGATCGGTATTGTACTAAAAGCTTTATAAGGCTAAGTTCCTTCAATCTCGGTCGAGATTGGCCTGGCCGAGCGTATATGAGCACAAGGTGCTCGCTCAGCCTTCACTCGGCCGGTCGTACATAGGCACAGTAGTGCTTACTTGGTCAAGCTTTGCCCAACCAAGCATCTACAGAAAAACTTTTTATTTGGTCATCCCATATATTCACTCATTAAACATTTCCTATCTTTTTTAACCATGACTTCCACTTCTTTTGCTAGACTGGTAAATCATAACACGTATCACTAGCCTCCCCTTCAAGTCTAGTCAAAGAAGGTATACTCGACTGACTAGACACGAGTTTTTTTATGTGAAATTGGAATCTTCTATTTATATCTTCTCATCATTCCATCATCATTGTATACTACTCATTATATATCAAATGAAATTTGCAATTACCTGTCTTTCTTTGTATAGCTCTCTATGTAGTTGGAACCACCCAATTATCCATATAGATTGAATCCCTCAGTATACTTGCCACATGTATCTTGTAGAAATATCCCGCACAAAATTTATAATCAGAATATGTATACTTCATAATTGCCTTCATAGCAATATATAATGTTGTATGAATTTTTCCTGATGATTTCCAAGCTTTTATGATGGTATAAACACCCTGTTTGTATAAAGGACCCTTGAACTGCTCACCAAGCCGATCCGGCGTATGTTCCCGGACTAAAATAGAAGAACCAAATGTAAGAATATCCATGCTACGTTATAAATCGATTGATCGGGGTTATATTCCTGAGCGGACTGAATGTAATATGAATAGAATTGACCCGTCTAATAAATCGGTCAAGCACATATTCCCGAACGAAAATAGAAGAGTCAGATATAAGCATTTCCATGCTGAGCTATAAATTGGTCAATCAGGCCTATATAAACAGACCGAATGTAATATGAATAAAATTGACCCGTCTAATAAATCGGTCAGACATATATTCCCGAACTAAAATAGAAGAGCCAGATATAAGAATTTCCATTATGAGTTGTAAATCGGTTGATCAAGCTTATATGAACAGACCAAAAGTAATATGAATAAAATTGACCTGTCTAATAAACCGGTCGGGCATATATCCCTGGACGAAAATAGAAGAGCCAGATATAAGAATTTCCATGCTGGGTTGTAAATCGGTCGATCGAGCTTATATTAACAGACCGAATGTAATATGAATAAAATTGACCCATCTAATAAATCAATCGGGCATATATTCCCGAACGAAAATAGAAGGGCCAGATATAAGAATTTCCATGCTGAGTTGTGAATCGGTCAATCGAGCTTATGTGAACAGACCGAATGTAATATGAATAAAATTGATCTGTCTAATAAACTGGTCGGGCATATATTCTTGAACAAAAATAGAAGAGCTAGATATAATAATTTCCATGCTAAGTTGTAAATCGATTGATCGAGCTTATATGAATAGAATTCACCCTTCTAATAAATCGATCGTGTAACGACCCAAATTTCCTCAATTAGAGTCCTAAAAGTAATTTAAAAATATTTAAAAATGCTATAGAAATATTCTAGGGATTTTTAGAAATTTTTAGAGTATTTTTATGAAAATTTTGGAGGTCGTTTGGTATGTTTACTAAACGAAGGATGTTTCGACAAAAAAATGTCCAAGCCGAGAATTGAACCCATGACCTTTGACTCGGTCAAAACCCAACTGACCAGGTGGGCAAACATATTTTTATGTTTAGAAAAGGTAGCGAATTTATTTAAGATAGTTAACAGAATATTATAAAAGGGATAAGATGATCTTGGATTTGTTTGTTTAGAAAAGGTAGCGAATTTATTTAAGATAGTTAACAGAATATTATAAAAGGGATAAGTTGATGTTGGATTTGTTTGTTTAGAAAAAGTAGCGAATTTATTTAAAATAATTAACAGAATATTGGATTATAAAAAGGATAAGTTGATGTTGGATTTGTCTGTTTAGAAAAGATAGCGAATTTATTTAAGGAGTTAACAGAAATATTAAGTTATAAAAAGGGATAAGTTGATGCTCTGTTTTCCCATGACTTAAACCATTCTCTCCGTCTCTTCTGTGTACGATGGCGGAGCTCGAGCAGAAAACGAAAGGGAGTTAGGGCATCATCTTCGGCGGACGGCTAAGGTCCTAGAAGCCCTTTTTGTTCGGTTGTGAGTCCAAGAAGCAAGGTAAGTGCTTCTCACCTGCAGTAGGAGTAGTTTCAGACCTTTGTTCTTCTTGAATTCGAAGCATAAGAAGCGCTTATAGTGCAGATTTTTAATTAAGTCTATAGTGCAGATTTTAATTAAGATTAAAATGTAGATTTTTATATAGAGCTTATATTTCAGATTTTAATTAAGCGCTTATAGTGCAGATTTTTAATCAAGCCTATAGTGCAGATTTTTAATTAAGCTTATAATGCAGATTTTTATGTAGAGCTTATATTGCAGATTTTAATTAAGCGCTTATAGTGCAGATTTTTAATTAAGCCTATAGTGCAGATTTTAATTAAGCTTATAATGCAGATTTTTATGTAGAGCTTATATTGCAGATTTTAATTAAGCTTATAGTGCATATTTTATGTTTGCACAGTATGTAGAAATAGTGTAGCATAGAATGCAAAATCTTGATTAGAATAGTATGCAGAATTTTGATTAGCATAGTATGCAGATTTTTGTTTATGCATTTCAAAGTTAGAATTTGTTTAAACATTTCAGTTTTTAAAGAATCATTCTTTTATTAAAGGTATTAACAAGTATAAGAAAGATAAAGAAAAGAAAGAAAAAGGCCAAGGCCTTAAGTAGATCCCAAAGTCAAGACTTTAGGGATTTTGGCACACAATGTGCTTAAAGAAAATGCCGAGGCATTATATATTAGAAGTAATAAAAGATAACGAGTATTTTACTTTATTTAAGAGGCTAGTACCCGACTTCCGAGGTTGTCGTTAAACAAATCCAGGTGTCCAATTCCGAGGTCTTGGCCCTGGTAGACCGAGGTCTGCTCTTTTAGGATTGGTGGCTCGCTACCCCAACCTATTAGAGAACGCGCATAAGATGGTACTATGCCTGGGCCCAAGAGAAGTTGATTACTATTTTGAAGTATTATAAGTATAAGTTTTTGAACAAGTAAAGTAAGTTTCACATAAGTATAAAAGTATTAAAGAAGAAGTTTTTAAACAAGTGAAATAAAAGAATAAGTTTAGAACAAATGAAATAAGTTTCATTTTGTTTTAAAAGTAGAAAGTTGAGTTTTCTTTTATACTAGCATGTTATTTAGATTAGCTTACTGTTCTTTGCTATTTTCTGAGCATGAGTAGCTTTACATGTTTAGCATTTCAGCCTGTTTGATTCCTTTATTATAAGATGAGCATGAGTAGTCTTCAGTAAGCATTCAGTTAAATCATGTTATAAATATATGTACATGCATATCGAGATTTTGTGAGTTAGATAGCGCTTACTAAGCATTTTGCTTATAGTTTGCATTTCCTCTTACTGCAGATACAGGAAAAGGAAAAGTTATAGCAAAGGAAGGCAACAAGGAGGTGCGGATGGATGTGTGATGCCTGGACTATAGAAGCCTTGGGACCTAGCATAAGAATTTATTAAGATTGTCATTTATTAAGAATGTATTAGATGAGTCATTTAGTCTTCCGCTGCTAGTTAATTTAATGTTTTGAGTTTTTTTAGAGTTTATGTATTGATCTTTACATGTGAACAACTCTAATTAAGTAAAGTTAGTAGTCCAGTAGCGCTCCGCCCTCACAGTCCAGTAGTGAGGAGGGTGGGGTGTTACAGGTCGAGCATATATTTTCGAACGAAAATAGAAGAGCTAGATATAAGAATTTCCATGCTGAGTTGAAAATCGGTTAAATATGAGAAGGATTGACCACACATCATACGAATTTCCGAGTATCATTATAGGAAATGAGATGAGATACTACTTACAGTCTGTATGCTCTGATTAATGTGTTGAGGGTTTAAGTCTCACATTGCCCTTAAGGAAGCATGTCCGGTCACTCCTTAAGGTCCCCGATCGAATATCATGGTTTAAAGTCTCCGATTCCCCTTAAGGAAGCCTGTCAGGTCACTCCTTAAGGTCCCCAATCGACTATGATGGCTTAAAGTCTCCGGTTCCCCCTATGGAAGTCTCTCTGGTCACTCCCTAAGGTCCCCGATCTACTGTAATGGTTTAAAGTCTCTAGTTCCCCCTAAGGAAGCCTGTCTGGTCACTCCTTAAGGTCCTCGATCGACTATGATGGTTTAAAGTCTTTGGTTCCCACTAAGGAAGCCTATCCGGTCACTTCTTAAGCTCCCCGATCGACTGTTCTGGTTTGAAGTCTCCGATTCCCCCTAAGAAAGTTTGTCCGATCACTCCTTAAGGTCCCAGATTGACTGTTATAGTTTAAAGTCTCCAATTCCCTCTAAAGAAGCATGTCCGATCACTCCTTAAGATCCCCAATCGACTGTTATGGTTTAAAGTCTTTGGTTCCCCCTAACAAAGCTTGTGTAGTCACTTCTTAAGGTCCTCGATCGACTCTTGTTGTTTAAAGTCTCTAGTTCCCCCAAAAGAAGCCTGTCCGATACACTCCTTAAGGTCTTTGATAAACTATAATGGTTTAAAATCTCCGGTTCCCCTTAAGAATATTGGATCGAAAAGAATTTAGATATCCCACAATGACATGATATTGTCCACTTTGGGCCTAAGCCCTCATGGCTTTGCTCTTGGGCTC
Source organism: Zingiber officinale (assembly GCF_018446385.1). Classification (NCBI taxonomy): domain Eukaryota; kingdom Viridiplantae; phylum Streptophyta; class Magnoliopsida; order Zingiberales; family Zingiberaceae; genus Zingiber; species Zingiber officinale. Next base: position 4,024,467 of record NC_056006.1, on the reverse strand, counting down.
TCCCCAAAAGGCCTCATTCCAATGGAGATATCTTTTCTCTTATAAACCTATGATCTTTTCCATGTGTTTTCAATGTGGGACTATGTTTTCAACCTTACAACTCCAACAATCCCCCCCTCAAACAAAGGACCACAGGCTTCCCACGTCCGATCCTCAACCCACCAAGTCTTCCTGCCCCTCGGTCCACTCAACCTACTAGGACTTCCTTGCCTAGCCGCAACTAGGACTTCCTGCCTGGTGTCTGGTCCTCTTGATCCGAACATAGGAGGCCCCACTTTCTTTGTTCGAGGTCAATATTGTACCCACATGGCTCAATCAGATCATAGCTCTTGTGCACAGTTGGTAGTTAAACCTTCTGGCAGCCCGGGCTCTAATACCAATTGTTGGATCAAAAAGAATTTAGATATCTCCACAATCACATGATATTGTCTACTTTGGGCCTAAGCCCTCATGGCTTTGCTCTTGGGATCTCCCCAAAAGGCCTCATTCCAATGGAGATATCTTTTCTCTTATAAACCTATGATCTTTTCCATGATTTTCAATGTGGGACTATGGGACTATGTTTGCAACCTTACAACCCCAACAAAGAAAGCCTGTTCGGTCACTCCCTAAGGTCCCCGATCGACTATGATGGCTTAAAGTCTCCTATTCCCCCTAAGGAAGTCTGTCCGGTCACTCCCTAAGGTCCCTGATCGGCTGTTATGGTTTAAAGTCTCTAGTTCCCCTTAAGGAAGTATGTCCGGTCACTCCTTAAGATCCTCGATCAACTATTATGGTTTAAAGTCTCTAGTTCCCCTAATGAAGCATGTTCGGTCACTCCTTAAGGTCCCCGATTGACTTTTGCCTGCACTTCTTATTATATGGAAATCGATCAAAACATATGAATAGATTACAGGCATACTTGTTAGGTTCTATAAGGCTATAAGCGATTAGCGTACCTATTAGGGTTTGTTAGGTTCTATAAGGCTGTAAGCGATTAGCGTACTTGTTAGGTTCTGTTAGGTTCTATAAGGTTGTAAGCGATTAACACTCCAAGGTCACTCGAGATTCCTCCTTTTCGCGTCCTGGATATAGTAAAAGCCTGAAGCAAGCTTTTGTATCACCTTATAAGGTCCTCCCATTGCTTGCGAAACTCCTTGAAATGACGAATAGAATTATCTGGTAATCACTTAAACCACCTTTGAGCAGCTCTTCCAAATGTAATAAGGAACGCCCCATATTTAACATCGTTGATAAATTGTTGAAGGAGAATTGCATTTTCGAATTTAAGAAGATAATCTTCTGGATTAGTTGTTATAGAATATTCTCCGATATTTATATTTTGATGATGCTTTGGCAGAGGCTTGTTCAGCACTCGTTGAGAGAATGAGTTGAAAGGAGAACTATCGTTGACTATGATCTTCCCCTTGCGTTTGTCTTGTAAGGGCGCTACTCCAGAAGATTCCTATGGAGCTTCCCTTATTTCCCCCTTGTTCAAGATGTGTCCGAAAATATGCTCGAGGATGTCGAGTTGGAGAGAGAAAGAGATAGAGAGGGAGAGAGAGAGAGGGAGCAGGCGAGCCAGATCTTCCCTTTCTATCTCTCTTTCCCTTTTTGCACTCTGGCGTTGATGAGCAACTCCAAATCCTCCTGCGTCATGGTCATAGTATTAAGTTTTCCATCTTCATCCACCTCATAGCTTCAGATTCAGGTGATGATTCCCATAGACTACGCCAAATTTGATCTTGTCTGAAATTTGCGAGATGATACGCTGGCTCCGGTCCATAATGCTTTCGAATGTGGATGAACTTCTAGGCATCCGGAGATGCTCCTCAATGACCCTATGCATAGTGAGACAAATCAACAAAGAATTAGTGACCTAAGACCGGGGTGGGGGATCCTAAGCTTGGCTCTCCGACGCTCAAGTCAGTTCCTCTCGAAAGTGGAAGAAGAACAAGCAGAAAAAGAAGAAGAAGAAGTACAGTACTTAGAAATAGAGTTTTGATGCTAGAGTTTGCATACGAGAGTTTACTTACCTTGCCAACGAAGAGGATCCCCTTTTTTATACTACCTCATATAACCTTCATAGTCATGAAGTGGTCCCCAGTTTGTTAGAGTTTGTTAGAAGATGAAATCATCTTCTAAGCTTCGTGTAATAGTCCTTTAAGGAATCTTTTTTATACCCCAGATGTACCTCTTTTGCCATTTGTGACTCATATTCTAGATGAAATATGCATGGGCATATGTCAGTATAACTGAAGAAGCTTATAGAAGATATTTCCGGCCACATTTACCAAGCTGTCATATTCATTTACTTCTATAGGGTATATCTCAAGTGGTCATTCAAGCTGGCCGCATATATAATAAGAATACCATCTGTTAAGTTTGTCTCCGCCGTCATTCAAGCCGGCCGCACATATAGTAAGAATACCCCCTGTTAAGCTTGTCTCGGCCGGTCGTTTGAGCCGGCCGCATATATAATAAGAATATCATCTATTAATCCTGTCTCGGCCGGTCGCTCAAGCCTACCGCATATATAGTAAGAATATCTCCTGTTAAGCTTGTCTCAGTCGGTCGTTCAAGCCGACCACATATATAATAAGAATATCATCTGTTAAGCTTGTCTTGACTGGTCGCTCAAGCCGACCACATATATAAATATAATAAGATTACATTTTGTTGAGCATATCTTTCTCTCAGTTGATCTTCACCCAACCTAACGTGTGTTCGCTCGGCCTTTATTGAACCAGTAATATAATAAAAGCTATATAAGGCTAAATGCCTCTGAGCTCGATTGGGCTTTGCCCGGTCGAGCGGACATAAGCACATTGGTGCTCGTTCGGTCCTTTACTCAGCCGATAATATACTACAAGCTTTATAAGGCTAAATGCCTCTGAGCTTGGTCGGGTTTTGCCTGACCGAGCGTACATAAGCACATTAATGCTCACTTGGCCTTTACTTGACCGGTAATATACTAAAAGCTGTATAAGGCTAAGTGCCTTCAATCTCTACCGGGATTTGTGTGGCCGAGTGTATATGAACACAATGGTGCTCACTCGGCCTTCACTCGACCGATAATGTGTTGAAAGCTTTATAAGACTAAGTGTCTTCAATCTCAGCTAGGCTTTTCCTGGCCGAGCGTATATGAGCACAATGGTGCTCACTCTGCCTTCATTCGGATGGTGATATACTAAAAGTTGTACAATGCTAAGTTTATTCAATCTCAGTCGGGCTTTGCCTGGCCGAGCGTATATGAGCACAATGGTGCTCGCTTGGCCTTCACTCGGCCGATAATGTGCTGAAAGCTTTATAAGGCTAAGTGCCTTCAATCTTGGCTAAGATTTTCTTGGCCAAGTGTATATGAGCACAATGGTATTCACTCGGCCTTCATTCAGTCGATCGTACATAGGCATATTAGTGCTTACTTGGTCAGGCTTTGCCCAACCAAGCATCTACAGAAAAAAAATTTATTTGGGCATCCCCTATACTATTATTTATTCACTCAGCAAACATTTCCTATCTTTTTAACCATGATTTTCACTTCTTTTGCTAGACCGGTAAATCATAACTCATATCAATGGTATATATGTTTATAGACAATAGTTTATTGATAATGGGTTATTGTTTTCTAATGTGTGTTGAGAAATGACAATGGTTAAAATTATATGTTGAGAAATGATAACGTTTAAAATGGACAAATGACAATGGTTTTTTTAACTGTTGTTTCAAATTAAAAAACATCGTCAGAATTTGATGCGTGCATTTGAAATAAAATAGTAAAAAAAACCCGTTGTTAAAGATCCAAACATACCATTGTTAATTGATGCGTTGTGAAAAATATGGATGCTCAAAGACAATGGTTAAAAACCATTGTCTCTTTACTTTAAATACAATGGTTATAAACCGTTGTCATTTTAGAAAAAAAAATTGCTGTCACTTTATGACATACACAACGGTTCAGCTTGAAACATAACGGTGAAAAATCATTGTGTTCCAGGTAAAGAGACAATAGTTTTTAAATGTTGTCTTTGAGTGCTCCTATCTTTTTCAACGCGTCAATTCATAACAATTTTTTGGGTCTTTCACAATGAATTTTCATCATTGTCTTTGTGTAGTTTTGTTGTAGTGTGCTGATATCAAAATTTGAGTATAAATGATAAAAAGTGTTTAGACCTTATGGTCTTACAAAACAACATATAATATACAAAATGATTTGATATGATCAGTCAGGGATCAATAGTTTCCCGAAGCATGTTTGCACCTTTCCAACCATGCATCCTGATCTTGCATAGTGGCTTACAGTCTTGCATTCACTTGAAGAGCTCCGAATACACGGGGGAGTTCTCCTTCATGGAGTTCTATTCCACTGGTTATATTACTCGGGCGTGCAAGCTCTTCAATTTTTCTTGTAGAAATTGACACCGAGGGAAAAGTAACCATCTTGATGAATCCAAAAAGTATTTTTGAAATAAAGAATACAAAGTATTATATAGTTAGATTACAAAAAATACTTAAACCCTAAATTAAAATGGTAAAAGACTAAATTGCCCTAAAAGCTGTAAACAAATAATTCTAATAAATATATATAATCTAACATCCCCCTCAAACTCATGATGCTATAGATAGAAACATTGAGAGTTTGTCAGACAAAAATGGAAGTGTGAAGCAAAATGAACCTTGATATCAGTTATCTATAGTGAGGAAGGAACAAAAGATGGTGTTAGTGACAAGTTGTAGATGATGCTGAGTGAGATGACAATCAATCTCAATATGCTTTATTCTCTCATAAAAAATGTATTGTACGCAATCTAAATGACACTCTAATTATCATAATGAAGAGTAGTAGGTTTCTGAAAAAAATTCTCATATCTGCAAGCAACCAACATAGTCAAACAATCTCACAAGTGGTGGTAGCCATGACACAATACTCAGCTTTAGTGAAAGATTTGGAAATAATATCTTGCTTCTTACTCTTCTAAGAGATAAAAGAATCTCCAAGAAAAATACAAAAATCAGTGATTGACTTACGATTCGTAGGGTCACCCGCCCAACATTAGAGTATGCACAGAGCTCTAACGAGGAAGTAGAAAGGAATAAGAGACTCTGAAACTGAGTTCCCAGAAGATACCGAAGAATACGAAGAACAGGAGGCCAATGAACTGTGGTTGGTGCAGTGACAAATTAACTAACCACATGTATAGCATACGCAATATCTGGACGAGTCATGGTGAGATAAACCAAGCTTCCTTCAACTATGGTAGAGGTTAGGATCTGGCAAAGGAGAACCATCTGATGGAGAGTACTGAGCATTAGTCTTAAGGGGAGTATCAACTATCCTATTGTTAGTGAGACGTGCATGCTCAAATAGATCAACTATGTGTAGGACCGTTGGGCCGGCTAGAAGGGGGGTTGAATAGCCTGAAAACAAATAAACAAAAAAGACCCTTCTCGAACTTTCAACAGAACACTTGCATAAAGTAAATTAGTAGTAAATAAAAAGCAGAAAGAAGAGGCTCACAATTTGACTTGGTTACAACTAAGGAGGTTGTTAATCCAAGGAATGAACGTGCACTAAAATATCTCCTTCAGGCGGAGAAGCCTCTTACAGCAATGAAGGCACAAAAGACAGAAGCTAAACTAGAACAGAAGCGCACAAGTGTTTAGAATGGAAATTTCTGAGTTGATTTTAAGCTTCTGGACCAAGGCTATATTTATAGCCTTGGTTGGGGCACCTGGAAGGGTTCCGGGCGCCCTGGGGGGGATAAATTTTATCCCCCAACGTTCAGATCGAGTTTTGACTCGATCTGGTCAAAATACTGGGTCCGGGCGCCCGGAAGGGTTCCGGGCGCCCCGGGCTGCTCCGGGCGCCCGGAAGGGTTCCGGGCGCCCCGGGCTGCTCCGGGCGCCCCGGACTGTTCCGGGCGCCCCGGAGCCCAAAGTCAACCAATGTTGACTTTTTCATCCGGGGACCACTGCTCCGGTTTGGTTCAGCTCGGTCCGGGTCTTCTACTCCGGATCCGCTTGCTTGGGTGATCTCTTCCATCCGGAAAAGGGCTCACCCGAACCCAACTTCCGGTCTTCTCGAGCGTGCTTCCCTCCGGCTTCTCGTCCCTCGGAATTGCCATGTGTTTCCTTCTCGTCCGCCAGCGTACTCATCCGCAGTCTTCGTCCCTCGGTCGTCGACCTTCTCGCTAGCTGCGTCTCTTGCTCCCCGAGCAACCTTCCGCTCCGGCTTTCGTCCCTCGGATCCACCACGCGCTTCCTTCTCATCCGCCGGTGTACTCTTCCGCGCACCCCGTGCCGTCCTTCTCGCTAGCTGCGTCTTTCGCTCGAGTACCTGTGCTCCTAAGCTCCTGCACACTTAGACACAAGGTTAAATACACACAGGACCTAACTTAACTTGTTGATCACACTAAAACAACCTTGGGGTTCCAACAATCTCCCCCTTTTTGGTGTGATCAACCTAAGTTAAGGTAGGGTTAAAATAGACATAAAATAAAATTAAGTAAATTAACTTAATTTGCAATTTAAGTGCAAAAAGATAGAAAAGATAAAAAAAAAAATTAAATCTATCTAACTCCCCCTAGACTTATACTTTTCCTTCTCCCCCTTTGATCACAAAAAAAGTGGGGTTCCAAGAAAAAACAATCTAAGGGTTTAAAAACTTAGAAAAAAAATTTTCTAGGTTTTTAAGATATTTAGAAAATTTTTCTAAGTAATTTAAGCTGAGATTTCTAGTTTCAGGAAATTTTTTTTTTTTTTTTAACTTAGGAAGAAATGATTTTTGAGAATTTTCTAAGTAAGAAAAAAAATCCTAAAATTTTTGAGAATTTTTAAGCGCAAAAAAAAAAAATGACTTAGGGGAAAAAATTCTAAGTAAATTTCTAAAATAAAATGTTTATATAACCTTTTTAAAGCACTAATTAATTATTGTATTAATGCTTTATTAGTAAGTTAATTAAACATTTATTTCAATATTTTGGCTTCCAGGTCGTGGCGAGGCACTAGACCTTCTTGGTTATTGGAGCAACAACCACTTCCTTGACAAAGCCTCATAAGGAAATTCTTTGTTTAATTTTCTCACTTAAAGCGTTAATTTTACAATTTAGTTTAGGCATGATTTAGGAACCCAATATAGGTTCCACCCTACTGGATTAATTAAAAAGCTTTTAGGGACATATTTTCTTGAAATTTCCTAATTTGTCCCGGGTGATATTTAAAGTACCAATTTAAATTATTAAATCTTCTAAAATTGGTTTTAGATGAACATGCATAGTTTTTCAAGTTATCTACTTGAATTTTCAAATCATCATTTTCAAGTTTCAATTTTTCATTTGCTATTTTTAATTTATCTAATTCTTCTAAGGGACAAAACTTAGCTAGAATTACTTTTAAATTTTTATTTTCACTTTCTAATTTGCAGCAATCTTTTGTTAAAAGTTTAACGAACTTAAACGTTTTATCGGGAGGAAGAGATCGTACCTGACTTACCTTGTCGATCTCGTTGTCCGTTTCTCCCCCTGAGCTGCTGCTTTCTTCCGACGTGTCTCCCCCTTCATCGATGCTCTCGATGCTCATTTCGGAAGAGCTTGAATCGCAGTCGTCGTCTTGATGACTTGCCATCAGTGCGAGTCCGGAAAATGCTTCGACTTCTGATTCGGACGAGGTATCATCCCACGTCACCTTCAGGGCCTTTCGTTTTTGGATAGGCTTCTTACCCTTTTCCTTGTCTTTGTTCTTCAGCTTGGGGCAGTTGTCCTTGACATGCCCTTCTTCGTCGCAATGGTAGCAGCGGATAGTTCTTTTCTTTATACCCTGTGGATGGTTAGTTTTTCTAGAATTGTATAACTTTTTAAATTGTCTTACCATCATTACCATTTCCTCGTCGTCGAGAGAAGATTCCGATTCAGGTTCGTCTCTCGAAGCTTTGAGGGCGACGTTGTTCTTTGGCTCCCTCATTCCTGCACATCTTGACTCATGCACTTCAAATGTTGAAAAAAATTCTTCTAATGAAATTTTTTCTAAGTCCTTCGAAATGTAAAAAGCATCTACTAGTGATGCCCATTTTGAATTTCTAGGGAAGGAATTTAAAGCGTACCTGAGCGAATCTCGGTTACTTACCTCTTCTCCGAGATTCGAAAGTCTGGTGATGAACTCTTGTATCCTCGAGTGTAGATGTGCAATTGTTTCACCTTCTTCAAGACGGAGGTTGGTGAGTTGGTTGCGAAGTAAGTCCCGTCTCGCAAGCTTGGCTTCGGATGTTCCTTCGTGTAATTCAAGGAACTTCTCCCAAAGCTCCTTTGCCGAGTTGTAGGTGCCGACACGGTTGACTTCTTGTGGCGGAAGTACGGTTAGCAGATGGAATTCTGCTTTCTTGTTTGCCACGTACTCGGCCTGCTCTTTCTTTGTCCATTGATTTTTCGCTTTGCCCTCGGGAGCTTCAAAACCGTGTTCCATTGTTAGTAATAAATCAAAATCGGTACCGAAAAATACCTCCATGTGCTTCTTCCAGCTTGCAAAGTCCCCGTCAAATTTTGGTGGGTGGATGTTAGATCCGGCCATCTCGTTGCTTCGATCGGCGGTTAGTCCTCCTGAAGCGTCTCGGCTCTGATACCACTTGTAGGACCGTTGGGCCGGCTAGAAGGGGGGTTGAATAGCCTGAAAATAAATAAACATAAAAGACCCTTCTCGAACTTTCAACAGAACACTTGCATAAAGTAAATTAGCAGTAAATAAAAAGCAGAAAGAAGAGGCTCACAATTTGACTTGGTTACAACCAAGGAGGTTGTTAATCCAAGGAATGAACGTGCACTAAAATATCTCCTTCAGGCGGAGAAGCCTCTTACAGCAGTGAAGGCACAAAAGACAGAAGCTAAACTAGAACAGAAGCGCACAAGTGTTTAGAATGTAAATTTCTGAGTTGATTTTAAGCTTCTGGACCAAGGCTATATTTATAGCCTTGGTCGGGGCGCCTGGAAGGGTTCCGGGCGCCCTAGGGGGGATAAATTTTATCCCCCAACGTTCAGATCGAGTTTTGACTCGATCTTGTCAAAATACTGGGTCCGGGCGCCCGGAAGGGTTCCGGGCGCCCCGGGCTACTCCGGGCGCCCCGGGCTGCTCCGGGTGCCCCGGACTGTTCCAGGCGCCCCGAGCCCAAAGTCAACCAATGTTGAATTTTTCATCTGGGGACCACTGCTCCGGTTTGGTTCAGCTCGGTCCGGGTCTTCTACTCCGGATCCGCTTGCTTGGGTGATCTCTTCCATCCGGAAAAGGGCTCACCCGAACCCAACTTCCGGTCTTCTCGAGCGTGCTTCCCTCCGGCTTCTCATCCCTCGGAATTGCCGTGTGTTTCCTTCTCGTCCGCCAGCGTACTCATCCGTAGTCTTCGTCCCTCGGTCGTCGACCTTCTCGCTAGCTGCGTCTCTTACTCCCCGAGCAATCTTCCGCTTCGGCTTTCGTCCCTCGGAACCACCACGCGCTTCCTTCTCGTCCGCCGGTGTACTCTTCCGCAGCGCCTCGTCCCTCGGACGCATAGCGTGCCGTCCTTCTCGCTAGCTGCGTCTTCCGCTCGAGTACCTGTGCTCCTAAGCTCCTGCACACTTAGACACAAGGTTAAATACACACAGGACCTAAGTTAACTTGTTGATCACACCAAAACAACCTTGGGGTTCCAACACTATGTACTTTGACTTAGACAAGATATAACCTTTTAGTGAAAAGATGATCTCGATCCCTAAAAAAAAATAATGTAGTAAACCTAAGTCTTTCATAGCGAAACAATGAGCTAATTCAAATTTCAAAGACTTAATTCCATCAAAATCATCACCAATAATTATCATGTCATCCACATATAAAGATAAAAGTATACAATTTTCACATGTACACTTGATAAATAAAGTTGAATCATGATTACTAGGACAAAAGCCAAGTGAGGTAATCACCATGGAGAACTTCGTAAACCAAGAACATGGTGCTTGTTTTAGTCCATTGAGAGCTTTGCAAAGCCTGTAAACTTCACCAGTTCGGTGAGCAACTCGAGAGGAGGTACCATATACACTTCTTCTTGAAGATCACCATTCAAGAAAGAATTCTTGACATCCATCTTAGATATTTTCCATTGATGAATAGAGGCAACAATAATTAACATACGAACAGTGGTTAGTTTAGCAACAGGGGCAAAAGTTTCCTCATAATCGATGTCATAAGCCTAAGATTAACCTTTAGCAACAGGTCGAGCTTTGTACCATTCAGCAGAACCATCAGATTTAGTTTTAATCTTATAGACCCAAAAATAACCAATGGCGTGTTTCCCTGGTGGAAAAAGTACCAAATCCCAAGTATGAGTATGATGCAAAGTAGTTAATTACTTATCCATAGCATTCTTCCAAAGAAAGTTACCAACTGCTTCTCTATAGGACAAAGGCTCAAATAGATGATGAACAGAGACAACAAAAGAAGCAAAGGAAGTAGAATAACAAAATAAGCAAAATCAAGTAGTTTAGTAGACTTACAAGGACATGTAGACCAACTAATATGATTCTTAGCAATCTCATGAGGTGATGGAACAATCACAGAAGGGGAAGAAGGAGGGGAAGGAGATGCCTTGAGAATACTAGATTTAGTGAAGCCTTCATATGGAAGAGTAGTCATGGGGGAGGATTCGTCAGTGTAGGTACTGATGGGATCAATGCGAATAAGATCTGCATGAGTTATGTCATGTGGTAGAAGAGGTATGGAGAAGAAAGAAATATGCTCGAGAAATATAACATGATGAGAGACATACAATTTTTTACTAACTAGATCTAAACAATGATATCCCTTTTGACCAACACCATAACCAAGGAAGACACACAAAGTGGACTTAGAGGATAACTTATCACGATCAACGTGTGGTCGGAGAACAAAATAGGTACAACCAAAAACATGTAAAGAGGAATAATCAAGAGCACTACCATACAATTTTTGAAAATGAGACAAACTTAATTATGAGAAGTTGGAATCCTATTAATTACATGAGTAGCATTAAGAATTGCTTCTCTCCAAAAAATACTAGGAATGTTTGCAGACAATAAGAACGAACGGGATGTCTCAACAAGATGTTTATGCTTGCTCTCTGCAACCTCATTTTGTTTAGGTATTTTTCGACATGAGGTTTGATGTATAGTACCTTCTGATGCATGTAGATAAGAAAAAATATTGGAAGTGTACTCACCCCGTAAATCACAATGAAAATACTTGATAACCACTGAATATTGAGTTTTGACAAGAACTTTAAAGTCATTGAAGATGGGAAGATAATCAGATCTGTGTTTCGTAAGATAAACCCAAGTATACCAAGTGTAATCATCTATAAAATAAACATGATATCTTGATCCCCCTTTTGTAGTAATAGGAGAAGGACCCCAAACATCCCCTTGGGATAATATAGTGTTTAGCACATAAGGTGTTACCACTATGAGGTCCAGGGTTCGAATCTCGGCATAGCTGAGGAAAATGGCTCCCTCATGCATCTGCTACTATTCTAAAGACTAGTAGTCACCCATGATTTACCTCCTCCTTGTTGGCCTTGGGACGGGTTGACAGGGTTGGTGAGAGCACTGAGAATGAGCGTAGTCACCTTTCTCCACCAAGAGAAGGACCCCACACATCATAATGATTAAGTTTAAAAGGATTAGGATAAAAAATAGACTTTTATTGAAAGGTAATGTAGAAAATTTTACTAGTTTACAACCATTACAATCAGAAATATCATGAATTTTAAAAGTTTCTAATACTCCAGACGAAGCTAAAAATTGTAAACGAGACGCTGAAACATGACCTAGATGAGTATGCCACAAACAAAACTCAAAAGAAGAATGACTCAATCAGAAAGATGACATATCGACACTAGAAGCTACAACATATGATACTTGAAGCTTATCAAAGACATAGAGATCCCCTTGCCTACGACCTATCCCAATCACCTTCTGAGATTGCGGGTCCTGCATATAATTGGATGAAGAAAAAGAGATTAAATGTCCAGACTCAAAAAATTAACTAACAGAAATAAGATTAAGTGTAAGACTAGGAATATAATAAACATCAGGAAGAGATAGGCAAGTTGTGACAACAGAACCAACACCTAATAATGGCATCGGAGAACCATCAACAGTCATAATTGATAAAGGTGAAATAGAAGATAAGGAAATAAAAGATGATAAGTTAGGTGACATATGATGAGATGTTCTAGTATCTAAGATCAACAAAGAGGAAGATATACCTGATGTACTAGAGGATGACAAACCTATATGAGAAGAAGCAGATATGACAAAGGGTTGTAAAGTAAGAAACTATTAAAACTGCTCAAGCATATGCGGATCTAAAGAGGTGGTAACCACTGCATTACTAAACTGATGTGGTCCATTTGATAACTGTTGTGCTTTATTACCATATTTCTATGACATAATCTGAAGTAGCAACAGTGGCTATTAAGGTCATTGCTATTGATACTACTGTTATGGTGGTCGTTTATGCTGCTGCGGCGGTTTACCTTTGTTAAATAATAATGGACATTTAGACTTCCAATGCCCCTTTTCTTTTCAATAAGCATACTCATCACTAGAAACCTTTGAAATTGACCTACTTTGATTATTAGGCATAGATCATTGTGGTGTTGCAAAAACAGATAGTGTAGATGGTGCAATACTCCTCTTATCAACTTGCGACTTAAAACAAATCCCCTCAGCTAGCAATTCATGTACTACTGAATCAACGGAAGGGAGAGCACTACGATGCAAAATTATTCCGCGCAATCTTTCAAAGTCATCATGAAGAGCCATCAAGACACTACAACAAAAACCCTCATAGACATCGGTTTTCCACCGCTATCTATTACATTTTCGACCGATGTCTATGAAGGCGATGTAAAAGGTCTGCCATTTTAGACATCGGGTTAAAACCGGTATAGTATCACTTAACGACATCGGGTGTAAAACCGATGTAATATTATATGTTAATAACACCAGTTTTGGCAGCGATATACAACCGATGTAATATTAGTTAATGACACCAATTTTACAGCGGTGGAAAACCGATGTAATATTAGTATTATTTAACGACACAAATTCGATTTCTGAAACAGTGAAAAACAGACAGTATCCAAGAAAATACACAAATATTAACAAATTATACAAATATTCTTCTTCCAACAGTATCCATAAAAAACACAAATATTCACAAATTACATAAATATTCTTCTTACAATAGTCTCCATAAAATACACAAATATTCTTTTTACATCAAAAGCTAATAGATATTGTACACATCAAGGTAGAACATCAATTAAGTTGCACAAACTACAAGCTCAAATACAAGCTCATTCGATTAACACTAATAGATATCGTTTCGAATAAGATGAGCCTGTATTGGCAGAGGCAGAGGTTGGACCATGACTAGAAACTCTATTTTCCCAAACTACAAGTTCATTCCCAGATAGATGATTTGATGTTCGTTCCTCTTCTTGATGTTCATAAAACATAGGATGCTTACCCTTTCCATCTGCAAAATTTTAAAAAAAAAAGAGTATAAATACATGAAAACAATAAAATGATTTGGAAATCCATGTTTTTCCTACAACAGGTGTATAGCAAGAAAATAATTAGAACTTATAGCACAAAATTTTTGGACATCAACCGGAGAACAAAAGAATCATTACCTGAAGTTGAGACATGAACCACTTCATTTGCATCTTGTAGAGCGAATGATGATTCGTGAGAAGTGGCAATTGAGGGTAGAATTTCTACAAGAATAGATTCCGCTGCAGCATCAATATCATTAGGATGCTCAAGAGCGACAGCCTTCAATATTCGCAGATCAATCTGTAAGGACATTAACAAAAGCGACGAAATCTTATGCTAGTGTAGGAACACTAACTAACATTTAAAACCAAATTTCAAAATATAAATTGTTCAAAGTTATTGAAGATTAGAGGCAATAAATTTAAAATACAATCACGTTCAAAATAATTTAACTAATTACAAAAATAAACTCATTCCAGCTTCAAGTGCATTTGATCAGTAACTTCAAAACAAATCTGCAAAATATTTTTCAACAAGTACAAGCATGACATTTGTTATACATTTATACAAGGGTGGAGACATATGAAGGGTTGTCGGTTCAATTGACCTCATAGAAACTTCAATTTCAATATATTTTACCAAGTAAATTATTTTTTGAACTTACACAAATTACCTTGAAATCATTCATTAGTTATTTAGAAAATATTCTCCCTCAGCAACTTTCTTCATAGCATTATCAAATTAGCCGTTAACTTAATGATGAAATCCAAAAATTTAAAGCATGATAAGATCAATTGGGTTCAATATACACAACCACATCAGCTTAATGGAAATTAAATAAAAAAAGACTAATACAATCTAAAATTTCATCTTGATATTGTACACATCTAGAAGACTGGCATAAGATGTTGCACTTGCCTGAACTTAAGGATCGATTGAATAGGACCGAAGATCTCATCTTGTGCTATTTTCATTTCATCCTATAAATTTCAAATATCACAACTGTCATCACAAATGCAGATTGAGAGTTTACCAAACCTTTATAGATTTAAGGAGAAAGCCATACTTGTACATCAGAGAAGATGGTCGGCTGAATGTAATAACCTTTGTTTCCAATTCGATCTCCACCTGTTACTAGCGTAGCACCACTGTTGATTCCCAATTTGATGTAACACAAGATCTTACTAAACTACTCCTCATCAATCTGAGATATGTGTGAAGAACGAAAGTACTCAATATGGACAGGTTTCAGAACTTCTTTGTTAAGAAGCTAGACGACATTTTCATACATGTTTTATACGAGTTATGCACAATCAAACAGCAATCGAATGAGATGAAAATTAGTATGAGCACATAAATTATGACACAAACAAATACGACAATTTCTACCTTTCAGAGAGAACAAAGACAGAAAAAGGAGGATACCTGAGGACCTTGTTCAACACCCTTTTTAAAGGGGTCTCCAACAATGCGTTTTAAGGCACGGGCTTTTGCTTTCTCTACAAACTCATCGTATATACACTCCTGAACAATTTCAAGATCCTGAAGATCACATAAATGGAAACTTTCATGACAAAACATTCTCAAAGTAAATAATGTTCATAAAACTTTGCATGTTAAAAGTAAGTAAACCTTATAACCATCTTTAGCTGGACTTCTAGAACATGCTTTGCAATCACAACAGTCGCGACAGACAAGACAAGCAATCTTTACCTCCTTTTCAAGTATAACAGAGTACCTTGACAATATAAACTAAATCAGATAAACAGAAGTAGTTTTTTTTTATGTATAAGATCCTATATCACTGATATCAAGATGTTCAAGTCTAAAAAGGATATCTGATTCACATCCTGTTTTCACAATATCAAAAAGCTAAAAGAGAAAAATAAATCAAAAGCATTTTGCCAATATGGTTCAATTCTCTTCCTGTAGACAATGCATGCCATTTGAAATTTAATCACAAACAAGGTGGATATACAAACAAGATCACAATTCAAGCCATTGGATGTGAATATAGTAACAACAATATAGATCAACCATAATGAAACTTCACCAAAATAACAACAGCAATCTATCTCAACTCACAGTGAAACTTATACTCATAAGACAAAAAGGTAATTTAATAATATCAAAATCAAACCAAATCATGAGAAAAAGGCTCAAATAAGATTAAAGCACAATTAAGATTAACCCAAACCTAAAATTAACTTGGATTCATCCTACAATAAATCAAAATTGATCTAAAAATCTCTACTGAAAGTCCTAATCCAAGTGTGCCTTAATGGGTGTCCATGAAAGAAATCTTTTTGTGTTTGTGAAATGTTAATATCATGATTGGTTAACTTATGAAGATTCACAGGATTTCCTATGTATTTCTACCACATTTTCAACGTACAGATGAATTTATCTACTGTTCAAAGAAGGAACTTGCCTCAGCTAGGCCTTTAGGGCCAAACACCAGCAGAGCTACCACTCCAATAACCAATGCTTCAGGAGCACCCACTCCAAATAAAGAAGAATGAACAACTTTATCATGAAAGTTCACCTTTTTCTCTGCCAAACAAGTAAAAGAACATCAAATATATTTTCCAAGTACATTAGACATCCGTGGAAGTCTATGAAAACAAGAAAGTAAACCCAACAGCAGGAATGAATCAGCTACAAGTAGGTAAGCAATTTATACATAAAAGCAAAAGATGCTTAATTTATCTATTTAATAAGAAGAAGAAGAAGAAGAAGAAGAAGAAGACCGGAATGAAGCTTAGTATTAGTGATGGGTTCTGGAAATAAATGCATCAGCGTGACCAAACCCCTAATCTTCCCAGAATTAGGTATGCACACGCAACTCTCAAGCAAAGAACTCGTTTTTCAAGAAGACCAAAATCTTATGGAGGACAAGGAGTTACCTTTCCACGTAAAGTTTCCAAAAGAAAGAGGCCTCACCAGTGGCTTGAGGTCGTCCCACAGCGGGGGTCGAGGCAGGTGGAGTGCGGAAAAGAATCTGCGGAGATGGGACGAAGGTGGGATTTTGGGAGAAGCCCTAGAGGGCGGACGGGAAGAGATGAGGAGGGTCACCTTCATCGAGTGGGAAGAGGAGGAGAGGGAGAGGGAGCAGTAGCAGAGTGATGCGAGGACCGTTGAAGAGCCCATCGCGGCGGAGGAGAGACTGTTTTTGTTTTTTCCTTCTTCTTCTTCTTCTTCTTCTTTCAAACAGGTAAAGGAAAGTGCTGCAAAATCTAAACTTGAGAACAAAGAAGCATACGTAGAAAGCAACCACCACTCCAGCCATGTAATCGGAGGGCAGTTTAATGGAGGCACTAAAGAATCCATGGAGGTAGAGATCTTGCGACGCAAATGCAGCACCTGATCACAGAACAAGGTAGGTTCAAAGATGTCCCTTTCTTTTTTAAAAAAATATTTTAACAGAACCTATTCGCTGGTCGAGGGAGAGGTCGATAGTCCGGTCGTCGCTGTGAAGCATGAGGTTGGAGTCTCCGAACAGTTGGGTGTTGCCTTCCTCAAAGGAGATGGTGGCGATGTTGGGCAACTCCTGGAGGAAAGCAGCCTCATGGGAAGGGAGCAGAACCGAACATAAAAACAGGAGGAAGTAGAAAGGAAAAGATAAAGTATGGACTACCGGAATGCGAAGAAGGTCTCCTCTTCTCACCCAAAGGGAGGAGTTGGAGGAGATGCGATGTGGTTGGACGGAGAAGCAAGGGCATCGTGTCTTGATCCTGATCGGGAGAGGAAGGGGTGTCGATCTAGGAAGGGGTAGTGGGAGATGAGGTTGAGAGAGATGGTCGGAGGTTTAGGTTTAGGTTTAGGCTGAGAGAGATGGTCAGAGGAACGGGCGCAATATAGGTTTAGGTTTGGAGGGAACTTCACAGTGTTGCAAATTTTGGCTTGTGAGAAAATTAAAATATTTTATTTTGATTCATTAACACCGGGTTTTAAAAACCGCTGTTAAAATCGGTGTCTATTAACGAAAAAAAGGTGCTCAAAGACATCGTCTAAAAAATCGATGTCTATGAGCAAAAATCTGCGCTCATAGACACTGATTTTTAGAAAAATAGGTGTAAAATACTCAAAGACATCGATTTTTGCTTAAAACCGTTCTTGTTCTACCGATGTCTATGAGGGTTTTTATTGTAGTGAGAATTGGACTAGATGTTATACTTCTCTACAAATGACATAAGTTGGTAAAAGATTAAATTGTCCTAAAAATAATAAACAAATAATTCTAATAAATTTATTTAATCTAATTACACCTCTATGCGTTTTTTGCTAGATCCTCTACTACATCGTTCATGCACACTGCTACTTGGTTGGTACGCCTCCCCTGATTTTTGTTAGCGCTTTGTACGAAATTACCCTCCATATCCAAAGAAAATATCTTAAATGCCCTTTATAATTTATTAGAAGTTTTTAAAAATTATTATTATTTTCTATAAACATTCAATAAATTTTATTAGAAAATTTTATTTTATAAAGAATAAATTATGTTAAAAAATATAATAATTTAATATAATGAACCATTTTTTAAGTTAATATAATTTATAATTTACTTTTCTCAATGATAATGGATGAGAGAATTGTATTTATATATATTCATCAACTCTATTTAGGGTGGAAAAAAAATACTAAATATTTTGATATACCATACTTATCATACTGTAATATATTCAATTATATCAAAAATCTGGTATATCAAAAATATTGGCATAGTATTATACCCGTTGACCTAGCCAGATTTCTTACTAGATATCCAGTCAACCCATCGACTTATCTGAACTTTGTACCAACTATCTGGTCAGCCTGTTGACCTAGCTAGATTTCCTGCACACTTAATCAAGAGGTTAGATCACAACAAAATCTAATTTAACTTGTCATTCATCAAAATATAAGTTAGATCATTAGTACAAACTACACTAACAATCTCCCCCCTTTTGATGCAATGACAACCTGGGATAAGTTAGGAATAAATATGTAAAAATAGACAAATGATGTGGTTTAACTTATTCTAATTTCGTTGTTGTCTAACTTGTTGGCTAACTTAATCTAACTTAATCCCTAACCCTCCTCCCTTTGACATTTATCAAAAACATGAATAGACAAATTAGAAAAAAAAAATATGCTAAGTAAAGTAATTAGAAAAGAAATTTGACAACAAGATTATTGATGTGCATAGATTGTATACACTTGTTTAGCATGTTTTGACGCATATTACTATATTTTATGCATGTTTTATCTATGCATTTCCATACTCCTTGCTTGCTTTTAGCATATTTACTCTTCTTTGTTCGGAGATCTGCTCTTGTGTGTTTTTCTGTCTAAAGGAGTCGAATTTGGATAAGAAATGAACAAACGAAGGAAAATGACACCAGCCATGAGTGCCACACGGCTATGCCAAAGGAAAATGGCCTTGGTCGTGTGGAGCTGACAAGGCCGTGTAGCTTCAGCAGAGGAGGAGAACGACATGGTCGTGTGGGAGCTACACGGCCGTGTCACTTTTGAAGCCAACCAGAACACAGCCGTGTATATTTACACGATCGTGCAACCTTTCCAGAGGCCAAGCATGACATGGCTGTGTGTGCCACATGACCATGTGACATTTCCAGAGACAGAGACTGGCTAGGCCGTGTGGATCTGCACGACCGTACAAGCTACCCGAGATAAGGCATGGCACGATCGTGTGAAAGTCACTTGGCTGTGTGACCCTGGCTGAGAAGGAAGTAGGCAAGGCCGTGTGGGATTCACACGGCTGTGCCACGGGCCGTGTGGTGCCCAAACACCCTCTTCTATATAAAGGGCTTTCTTCTCTTTGAAACGGGAAGGCTCTCCCTTTCGGGAGATCCAATTCTTGAGGCTTTCTTCCACATCTCGCCAGCGATCAAGAGACGCTTCCATCCAAGATTCGACTCCAATAGCAAGGATTAGTTCCGAAGATCACTCGTCATGTTTAGATAAGCATTTCTTTTCTATCATCTTGATTTGGATTGAAATGTTTACAATCTTCTTTTCTTTTGTTCTTTTCTTTTGTATCATGGAGTAAATATCCTTGTTCTAGGATGGAGGGAGTATTTATGATGTGAATTGATGTAAGATTTCAAGGATTTTTCATCTTCTTGTTTCAATGACATTGTTATGTTTTGTATCAATTCAATCTTGAGTGAGAAAAGTTTAGGGTTCGGGAAAAAAACTTAAACCTTTTCTTATAACTAAGATTTTTATTAATTACTATACATTAAATATTATTCACTCTTTCCTTAATTAACAAAGCCCGTTGGCACAGTTGGTTGGCTGCGTTCTGCTTAAAGCGCGGCACGCGGGTTTGAATCTCGGCTACAACCCTTCTTATTCCAATTTACTTCCGATTTCTTAACTACTGCTTAAATATATTTCACTTCCTAATTTACCAGCAACGACCGCCAGCAAACTTGGTTGGCCGGGTTTTGACCGAGTCAAAGGTCACTGGTTCAAACCACGGCTTGGATATTTTTTTGTCAAAACTTCTTTCGTTTAGTAAAAATACCAAACGACCTCCAAAAATTACATAAAAATACTCTAAAAATTTCTAAAAATCTCTAGAATATTTTAAAAGTATTACCAAATATTTTTAAGGACATTTAGAACTCAAAATAGGGAAAATTGGGTTGTCACAATTTTTATAAAAAGTTCGTCCTCGAACTTAGAACAATTCTGGATACTTCTGTCTCATACTGTTCTCACGCTCCCAAGTGACTTCCTCATGTTTCTGGTTCTGCCAAATGACCTTCACTAGTGGCACTTCTTTGTTTCTTAGTCTCTTGACTGCTCTGCCCACTATCTGCGTAGGTCTGCTCTCATAACTAAGATCCTCTTGGATCTGCACTAACTGAGGCTGAATCACTTGGCTACGGTCGTGGAGACACTTCTTTAGCATGGAGACACGAAATGCATCATGTATTGTCGACATGTCCTGTGGTAAGTCCAGCTTGTAAGCTACTTTCCCAATCTTTTCTGTGATCAGGTAAGGTCCTACATAGCGAGGACTTAATTTACCCTTCTTGCCAAATCTCATCACTCCCTTCATAGGAGCAACCTTGAGAAAGACTGAATCCCCTACTTGGAATTCAAGTGGCCTACGGTGTGTGTCAGCATAACTCTTCTGTCTACTCTGGGCAGTCTCAATTCTCTGTCTAATCTTCTGAATAACCTGAGTAGTCTCATCTATTAGCTCTGTCTGAATGCCCAGTTCTACTTCCATTTCTTTTCTTTCACCTGCTTCTTACCAGCAAATGGGTGATCTGCACTTCCTACCATACAACGCCTCTTAAGGTGCCATCTTGATGGTGGCCTGATAGCTATTGTTGTAGGCAAACTCAGCTACGCATAGATACTTGCGCCAACTTCCCTTGAAATCTAGTGCACAAGCTCTGAGCATATCTTCTAGAATCTGATTTACTCGCTCTGTCTGTCCATCAGTCTGTGGATGGAAGTTGGTTCCTAGTGCAGTCTGAACACATTCCCAGAAGTGAGAGGTGAAGCACCCATCTCTGTCAGACACAATAGATTTAGGAACTCCATGAAGTCTGATCACTTCCTTGACGTACAGTTGTGCCAACTGCTCTATAGAGTGGGACACCTTGATGGCTAGAAAATGAGCAGAGTTGGTCAATCGGTCTACTATTACCCATATTGCATCATATCCATTTGTGGTTCTTGGGAGACCTGTTATGAAGTCCATAGATATGTCTTCTCACTTCCACTCTGGTATAGGAAGAGGCTGTAGAACTCCTCCTGGTCTCTGGTATTCTGCTTTGACCCTTTGACAAGTCAGGCAGGTACTGACATATTTAGCTACATCTCTTTTGAGTCCAGGCCACCAGAACCTCTATTTCACGTCTTGGTACATCTTGGTAGAACCAAGATGCATGGAGTAAGGTGTACTATGAGCTTCCTCTAAAATTTTCTTTCTCAGCTCTTCATCATTGGGGACACAAAGGCGGCTCCCCTGATAAAGAATTCCACTGTCTGATACTCGAAACTCCGAATTTCCTTCTTCTTGTATCCCTTGCTTGATCTTTTGGATATCTGGATCTTCACTTTGCTCTCTCTGTATATCCTCAAGCAGGGTTGACTCTAAGGTCAATGCAGAGAGTTGCCCATAAATAATTTCCATTCCAAAATCTGACAACTCCTTCTGCAGTGGTAAGACTAATGATGACAAAGACATAAGGGATGCACTGGATTTTCTGCTTAGTGCATCTGCCACTTTATTAGCTTTGCCTGGGTGGTAGAGGATTTCACAGTCATAGTCTTTGACCAACTCTAGCCACCTACACTGTCTCATGTTTAAGTACTTCTTCACTCAGAAATTCTGCACTGAACGTCATACAAATAATGTCGCCAGAGTTTTAGTGCAAAGACCACAGCAGCCAGCTCAAGATCATGAGTGGGGTAATTCTTCTCGTAGTCTTTGAGTTGCTTGGAAGCATAAGCTATAACTTTTCCTTCTTGCATGAGCACAGCTCCTAGTCCCATCTTGGAAGCATCACTGTAGATGTCAAAACTCCTGTCACTTTCTGGAAATGTCAGAATAGGAGCACTGGTCAGTCTCTTCTTTAGCTCTTGGAAACTCTGCTCACATTTGTCTAACCTTTCAAACTTCTTGTTCTTCCTAGTGAGGGCTGTCAGTGGAGAGGCTATCCTGGAAAAGTCTTCCACAAACTTTCTGTAGTATCCGGCTAAACCAAGGAAGCTTCTGATCTCCCTGGCGTTCTTGGGTCTACTCCAGTTGTTGACTGCTTCTATTTAGGCTGGATCTACTTGAATACCTTCTTTAGAAATGATGTGGCCTAGAAATGCCACCTGCTCTAACCAGAACTCACACTTTGAGAACTTAGCGTAAAGCTGCTTTTGCTGAAGGGTCTGCAGTACTATCCTCAAGTGCGTGTCATGCTCCTCTGGGGTTCTGGAATAGATTAGAATGTCGTCGATGAACACAATGACAAATTTGTCAAGGTATTCTCTGAAGAACACTCTGTTCATCAGGTCCATGAAAACTGCAGGTGCATTAGTCACACCAAAAGGCATGACTACGAACTCGTAGTGTCCGTATCTGGTCCTGAAAGCTGTTCTGGGTATGTCACTTTCCTTTACTTTCAACTGATGGTACCCAGAGCGCAGGTCTATCTTGGAGAACACTGTTTCCCCTCTCAATTGATCAAATAAGTCGTCAATCCTGGGAAGGGGATACTTGTTCTTGATTGTCACTTGATTCAGAGCTCTATAATCTATGCACATCCGTATAGATCCATCCTTCTTCTTGACAAACAGCACAGGAGCTCCCCATGGAGAATGACTAGGGCGGATGAAGCCTTTGTCAAGCAGCTCCTGAAGTTGTTCTTGTAACTCTTTCAGCTCTGCTGGAGACATGCGGTATGGAGCTTTTGAAATTGGACCGGTACCAGGAACCAGTTCAATCTCAAACTCTATTTCTCTATTGGGAGGTAGTCCAGGTAGCTCTTTTGGGAATACCTCTGGATACTCACAGACTACCCGAACTTCCTCTTGCTTGGGTCCTTCTTGTTCTTCTGTACTCACAATGAACGCAAGAAAACCAGCACACCCTTTAGCTAACATCTGGTGAGCTGTGAGAGAAGAGAGGGACTTCTGGGTCTTCCTCTTCGGCACCCCTGTGAACTCAAAGGATGGTTCACCTTCTGGACTAAAGATCACTTTCCTTCTGCGGCAGTCCTCTGAAGCACTATACTTGCTGAGGAAATCCATACCCAAAATGATATTGAAATCCTGTATGGCGAGGACTACCAGATTAACATATAGCTCCCGGTCTGAAATGGTGACTGGTACAACCCGAAGCCACTGGTTGGACTCCATGACTTCCCCAGAAGGTAGGGTCGTCAGGAACTTGGAGTTCATGCTTTCTGTAGGTAGCTGTAATTCTTTGGCAAAGGGTACTGATACAAAAGAATGGGTCACTCCAGTATCAAATAGTGTAGTAGCTAAATGCTGAAAAATAACTACTTGACCTGTTACGACCGTGGAGGCACTAGCAGCTTCTTCTTTGGTGAGGGAGAATACTCTGGCACTGGCCGGAAATGGTGGGGCTTCCAACCTTCCATGACTGAGCTGAGGTCCTTCCAGAGTTACAGGCATATAATGTAGCTAAGGTTTGCCTCCATATTGTATTGGTTGTGGCTGAGGTGCTTTGAGCTTGTTAGGACATTCTTTAGCCATGTGTCCTTCCTGCCCACATGAATAGCATCCAGTCTTACCCAAAAGACAGGCTCCTGGATGTGTTCTCCCACATTTAGGACAGAGAGGGAACTTTGTCTGCTTATTTGCTGGTCCTCCTTTCTAGTTACCTCTTGAGTTCCACTACTTTCTTTTGTTACCCTTGCCTTTCCAGTTCTACTTATTTGCTTGAGGTTTCTGACTCCTAGCTGTCTTGTCTTCGATCTTGACTGGCTTATGCTGCGTTCGTTGTGCCCTGATGCTGTCCAGATAGTGCTCAGCAACTAATGCTCTGCTGACCAGCTCTTCGCCAGTCTGAGGCTGGTGTGCTCCACTACTCACATTAAGTGCTATCACTGGCCTCAGTATCCTGAGCATCAGTCTGACTCGTTCCTTCTCCGTGCTTACTAGCTCTGGGCAGAGACGAGCTAGCCTATTGAATTTCTTTACTACTTCTTCCACTGACAGGTCACCTTGTCTGAATTCTATGAACTCCTCATAATGCTTATTGGTGATCTGCTGGCGGAAGAATTCTTCATAAAACTCTGCTTCAAAGTCAGCCCAGCTCATCTGATTGACTGCTCTCTTTCTTTTAACTCTCTCCCACCACATACGAACATCTCCAGATAGGCAGAATGAGGAACACTTGACCTTCTCGACTTCTGGCCAGTCAAGAAGCTCCATGGTGCTCTCTAGTGCCTTGAACCAAGCCTGAGCATCCCAGGGCTCAGTCGTGCCTGAGAAACTCTCTAGCTTCAGCTTCGGCCACTGTATCAGATATGCTTCTTATCTTCTAGGTGCTGCGGGGACTTCCAGGGCAGCTGGTTGAACCTTAATCACCACTGGAGTCTCCACATTAATTGTTGGAGGAGTGGGAGGGACTGGCTGCTAATTCGCCATCAGATTGACGATCACTTGCTGCTGCTCTGCTACTTGTCTCTGGAGTTGAGACACAACTTCAGAAAGATTTGGTTCAGCTGCTCTGGGCTCCTCGTTCTCCTGTGCTCGATCTTCAGTACGAGCGGTACGGGGACGTCCTCTTCTTGACATCTAATTATGCAAAGAAAAATACTTGATATCTTCTCTATCTTTCCTAAACAAACCTAGGTATATTGATAAAAGAGAAACAAAACTTCTATCTTACTAAAGCGCATATAAGCAAATACTCTATACTGCAAATAATAAAGAAAGCATAAAAGGAAAAACTTAAATACTTTCTTACTTGAAGACGGCAAGGCTGGTGCTGATTTGTTATGCTGGAAAAATGGGAACTGCTCTGATACCAACTGTAACGACCACCCTTCTTACTATACTATACTACTCTCTAAGAATGACCGTTACTTATCTACTAACTCTACTTAACCAGTGTGATCGAAACCACGAGGAATCCCTATCGAAAAATTTCGACAGAGTCTCCCCTGTACCGGTGACCAAGTTCATCAATACATGAAAATAATAAACCATCAACCACATGCGGCTGGTATATATACTTCACAACCACACAGTAATAAGACACAACAACTTAAGAAAAAACTAATCTAGCAATGGTAAACGAATAAAGCTCCAACAGTGGAAACAATCAAACAAACAATGCGGAATAGACTCAATAGCAACATCAGCAAAAATAAAAACAACTCTTTATCAATCTCTATTGACATAAAGCGTAAAGTGTGACTCAATTCCCCTGATCTCTCCCACAGTCCTGGCATCACACACCATCCGCACCACCTTGTCGCCTTCCTTGCTAAATCTTTTCCTTTCCTTTATTTGCAGTAAGAGGAAATGTAATCTATAAGAAAAATTTGCTTAGTAAGCGCTATCTAACTCACAAAAACACGAATATGCATGTATATAAAAAGAACTAGAAACTATATGCTCCAAAAGAAAGTAAAGCATAAATATAACTGCTCATGTCAAACTAATAGCAAAGAAAAGCTAAGGAATCTACCCATGTAATTCTAATAGCTAATCATGCTACACAAGGATAAAACTGCATGCTGGAAGATAAAGCTAATCATGCTAAATATCAAATCAGGAAACAAACAAAACTAATACTGCATGCTAGAATTCAAAAGAACTAAACTTACTGATTCTAAGCATATGTCAAACTTATTTCATTTGTTCCAAATCTTATACTTTATTACTTCAAAACAATAATAAAGTTCTTCTTGGTTAAAAAAACTTATAATTTAATACTTAAAAATAATAATCAACTTCTTTCTCGGGCACATGCTTAGTACCAATGCGCGCTCCCTAATAGAGACTGTGGTAGCTAGTCATCAGTCCTACGAGGGTAAAGACCTTGCTCTTACCAGGGCCAAGACCTTGAAAGTGGTCACCTGAATTTGTTTAACGACAACCTTGGAAGTCGGGTACTAGTCTTTCTTTAAAATAAAATACTTATTATCTTTTTATGTTCTTATAATAAAATGCCTAGGTATTTCTTTGAGCATTTGGTGTGCTGCTGATCTCAATATTTAAAATTTCGGGATCCTATCAAGACCTTGGTCTTTTCTCACTTATAGCTACTCATTATAGCAAGAACAGTCTATACTAAATGCTATGTATATACATGTATATGCTATAATCTGTTCATGCACATCTTAAAGCAAAAGGGAAAACAAAATCAGCATACTACACTTATAAAAATCTGCATTTAAGCTCTACGAAATCTGCATGCAAACTCAAACTAAATCTAAATTCTGCATACATATATCTGTGTACTAAATTCCAACATTACTAATCTATCAAAAGATTCCAGCAAGCATAACATGTTCATATAGAAGATTCTAGTACTACTAGACTGTGCTGCAATTTATGCCTCATACAAACTGAAATTGAATTCTTAATAAAAAATATCTATAACTACAATATTTAACCAAAATTTAAAACTACAGTGCTTTTACAAATTTAAAACTGCAATACTTGAACAGGATCTAAAACTGCAGTGCTCGAACCTAAACTGTAGTGCACGGGGATAGTTATAAAGGTTCCTAGCTCACTCAGTCGATTAAGGAAACTAAATACCAAAAACAACGAAGGAAGCCATACTATAAGAACCAGCTAGCTATTGTCAATAACTAGGAAACTTAGATTTCTTTATTTATATGTATATTGATGTTTAACCATTTGCAATATTGCTGATTAAACTCATTTGAGTAATCTGCATGGAAACTTAATTAAACTGCATCTGCAGCTAAATCGTAATTCAACTCACTTGATTTGAGTCCCCTTTTTTTTTATAACTAATTTTCGGCAGTTGATGCTAAAGCATGATTCAACTCATTTTATGCTCACTAAATACAGAAATGAGGAAAAGGAAAATAAAGACACAGAGATGATAAATAGAAGACAAATCTCAGAACTATTCTTAACTCCCCTAACAACCTCAATTTTGTACAGCCTAATCCGAAAACCAAAAAGAAGACCAAATCCTTTGCAAATCACAAATTCTGTTCAACTCATTCCGAAAACTCAAAGAAAATACTGAATCGGACTCGAAACTACTCTTACCGCAGGTGAGTAGCAACTTACATCGCTGTTCTTGGACTTACAACCGAAGAAAGCAGATAGGGCTTTGGGGAGATGAAGACTTCAGTTTCTCTTTCGTGCTCACGCATTCTCTTCAATGAGAGGAGCTCGGATCTGCAAGGTTCGCCGGAAGAAGGCCTTCGCCAGTCGCCGGAGACGAAGCTAGGGCTTCGTATTTCTTCGCTCGGGCAGAATCGACGTCGTCGCAAGCGTGAGCGGAGAAGAGAGGTTCGGGTGAGAAAAGTTTAGGGTTCGGGAAAAAAAACTTAAACATTTTCTTATAACTAAGATTTTTATTAATTACTATACCTTAAATATTATTCACTCTTTCCTTAATTAACAAAGACCGTTAGCACAGTTGGTTGGCTGCGTTCTGCTTAAAGCGCGGCACGCGGGTTTGAAAGGTTCGAATCTCGGCTGCAACCCTTCTTATTCCAATTTACTTCCGATTTCTTAACTACTACTTAAATATATTTCACTTCCTAATTTACCAGCAACGACCGCCAGCACACTTGGTCGGCTGGGTTTTGACCGAGTCAAAGGTCACTGGTTCAAACCTCGGCTTGGACATTTTTTTGTCAAAACTTCTTTCGTTTAGTAAAAATACCAAACGACCTCCAAAAATTACATAAAAATACTCTAAAAATCTCTAGAATATTTTAAAAGTATTTCCAAATATTTTTAAGGACATTTAGAACTCAAAATAGGGGAAATTGGGTTGTTACAATTCTCCATACCTTATAAAAAGTTCATCCTCGAACTTAGAACAATTCTGGATACTTCTGTCTCATACTGTCCTCACGCTCCCAAGTGACTTCCTCATTCTTCTGGTTCTGCCAAATGACCTTCACTAGTGGCACTTCTTTGTTTCTTAGTCTCTTGACTGCTCTGTCCACTATCTGCGTAGGTCTGCTTTCATAACTAAGATCCTCTTGGATCTGCACTAACTGAGGCTGAATCACTTGGCTACGGTCGTGGAGACACTTCTTTAGCATGGAGAAATGAAATACATTATGTATTGCCAACATGTCCTGTGGTAAGTCCAGCTTGTAAGATACTTTCCCAATCTTTTCTGTGATCAGGTAAGGTCCTACATAGCGAGTACTTAATTTTCCCTTCTTGCCAAATCTCATCACTCCCTTCATAGGCGCAACCTTGAGAAAGACTGAATCCCCTACTTGGAATTCAAGTGGCCTACGGCGTGTGTCAGCATAACTCTTCTGTCTACTTTGGGCAGTCTCAATTCTCTGTCTAATCTTCTGAATAGCCTGAGTAGTCTCATCTATCAGCTCTGTCTGAATGCCCAGTTCTACTTCCATTTCTTTTCTTTCACCTGCTTCTTACCAGCAAATGGGTGATCTGCACTTCCTACCATACAACGCCTCTTAAGGTGCCATCTTGATGGTGGCCTGATAGCTATTGTTGCAGGCAAACTCAGCTACGCATAGATACTTGCACCAACTTCCCTTGAAATCTAGTGCACAAGCTCTGAGCATATCTTCTAGAATCTGATTTACTCGCTCTGTCTGTCCATCAGTCTGTGGATGGAAGGCTGTGCTGAACTTGAGTTTGGTGCCTAGTGCAGTCTGAACACATTCCCAGAAGTGAGAGGTGAAGCACCCATCTCTGTCAGACACAATAGATTTAGGAACTCCATGAAGTCTGATCACTTCCTTGACGTACAGTTATGCCAACTGCTCTATAGAGTGGGACACCTTGATGGCTAGAAAATGAGCATACTTGGTCAATCGGTCTACTATTACCCATATCGCATCATATCCATTTGTGGTTCTTGGGAGACCTGTTATGAAGTCCATAGATATGTCTTCCCACTTCCACTCTGGTATAGAAAAGGCTGTAGAACTCCTCCTGGTCTCTGGTGTTCTGCTTTGACCCTCTGACATGTCAGGCAGATACTGACATATTTAGCTACATCTCTTTTGAGTCCAGACCACCAGAACCTCTATTTCACGTCTTGGTACATCTTGGTAGAACCAGGATGCATGGAGTAAGGTGTACTATGAGCTTCCTCTAAAATTTTCTTTCTCAGCTCTTCATCATTGGGGACACAAAGGCGGCTCCCCTGATAAAGAATTCCACTGTCTGATACTCGAAACTCCGAATTTCCTTCTTCTTGTATCCCTTGCTTGATCTTTTGGATATCTGGATCTTCACTTTGCTCTCTCTGTATATCCTCAAGCAGGGTTGACTCTAAGGTCAATGCAGAGAGTTGCCCATAAATAATTTCCATTCCAAAATCTGACAACTCCTTCTGCAGTGGTAAGGCTAATGATGACAAAGACATCAGGGATGCACTGGATTTTTTGCTTAGTGCATCTGCCACTTTATTAGCTTTGTATGGGTGGTAGAGGATTTCACAGTCATAGTCTTTGACCAACTCTAGCCACCTACGTTGTCTCTTGTTTAAGTCCTTCTGAGTGAAGAAGTACTTAAGATTCTGATGGTCTTTGAAAATTCTGCACTGAACGCCATACAAATAATGTCGCCAGAGTTTTAGTGCAAAGACCACAGTTGCCAGCTCAAGATCATGAGTGGGGTAGTTCTTCTCATAGTCTTTGAGTTGCCTGGAAGCATAAGCTATAACTTTTCCTTCTTGCATGAGCACAGTGTTAGGATCGATGGTCGCGGCTAGAGAGGGGGGTGTGAATAGCCGACCCCAAATTCGTTCGTTTCTTTCTACAAACTAGGTTAGCGCAGCGGAAATAATATAATAGAAACGAGAACGAGAAGATCAAACCTTAGACGCAGCGATGTAACGAGGTTCGGAGATGAAACTCCTACTCCTCGGCGTGTCCGTAAGGTGGACGAAGCCTATTAATCCGTCGGTGGATGAGACCCCGGAGAACCGGCTAATAAATACTCCTTGTGGGTGGAGAAACCTCGCCACAATAACTTGCAACAACAAGATAGAAATACAGCAAGAAATACAAACAATATGAATGTAAAACACCTTGCTTGTGTAGGACCGTTAGATTCGATATAGGGGGGGGTGAATATCGATTCGAAAAAGACGAGTATAAACGCAGCGGAAAAATAAAGTAGACACAGATGTTTTTACTTCGTTCGGAGCCTGTGACGACTCCTACTCGAAGGCCCGTGGTCCTTGACCACTTTCGTTGGGCAATCACTAACAAGTCGAAATATGATTACAGAATAAGTACAGGAAATGCTAGTAATAATAAAGCAATACCGACAAAGAAAAATTAAATAAACACCGGAGGAGCACTTTTGTCGGAGCGTTGTTGACGTCGCACTTGAACGTCGAGCAGCAAGACCAGCAGTAGAAGAGTTCTCAGTAAAAATTGATTTCTGAAGCTCCTGCCTGGGGCTTCTTTTATATGCTGTTCCGGGCGCCTGGAGTGTGACGTAACTGCTCAAACCAAGATGCTCCACGTGGCGACGACTTGGCTGGATAAAATTCGCCTTCCGGGCGCCCGGACCACCTTGTTCCAGAAAGACTCCTTTTTCCTGCAAAACAAAGTTAGTCCGAGGCAAATATACATCCTGTAAAACAAATTGTTAGCACAGTTAAAGTTCAACAGATGGATAAAGAGAGTATGACTTAGATTCCGTCTTTCCGAGACCGGAATCTAGTCACGATCTCGACTTAGACATCCGAAATGGATCTAAGCCGGATCGACGCCTAATGTCTCCTTCCCGGGAACGCGCCCTCACAGTCACTCCCCTCCAGTGACTTACCTCACTTACCTGCCAGACGTCCGGTCAGCCCGTCGACCCGCTTGGACTTCTTGCCAGCTATCCGGTCAGCCCGTCGACCTAGCTGGACTTCTCGCCAAGCGTCCGGTCAGCCCGTCGACCCGTTTGGACTTCTCGCCAGCTATCCGGTCAGCCCGTCGACCTAGATGGACTTCTCCTGCACACTCGATCAAAGTGTCAGACAACAACAAGACTAACTTAACCTATTTGTCATTCATCAAAACCTAGGTTAAATCGTTAGTGCTAGCCGCACCAACAGCTTGCCTTCGACTGGTTTCCGTTGATGAAGCAGTAACTTCACGGAAGAACAGCAGTAACTGACCAGCCGGGGAAGCTCACACGAAGCTTCACGAAGCAGAGAGCTCAGCAAAGCTCAAGCACAGCAAGGAGCAGGGGCAAGAAGGAAGGAAGTTGTAGTACTGTACAGGCCCTCGAACTCTTTTTTAACCTGCGAAGAAGACACAGAAGAAACTAGCCGTTGCTACGCAACGGCTAGGATGTGGACCGATCAGGTTCCATCCTGATCGGTCCACAGAGCTCCTGATCGGTCATGGGGACCGATCAGGCTAAGCCCTGATCGGTTTTAAGGTCTGGACCGATCAGGCATGCTCCTGATCGGTCCAGCTTCATCCTGATCGGTCCTGGGGACCGATCAGATCTTTCTCTGATCAGTCCAGGGACCGATCCCCTTCCTTTTCTCCCGAGCTTCTTGCCTTCTGATCGTTGTTTCCTGATCGGTCTGCAGACCGATTAGATAACACTCAGTAGGCTACTGTTTGGTTACTGATCGGTCACCAGACCGATCCAGATACCCAGTGTATCACTGGATCGATCCACTGATCGATCCAGAGCTTGGTTTTTGCCAAACCAAGTCACAATCCTTCCAAACCAACATCCGGTCAACCTTGACCTGTTGGTACATCATGCTTAGCATCCGGTCACTCCCTTGACCTGCTAAGACTCCCCACCAAGTGTCCGGTCAATCCCTTTGACCCACTTAGACTTTTCTCTTCGTGTCAAGTATCCGGTCACTCCCTTGACCTACTTGACCTTCTCAACACCAGATGTCCGATCACCCTTGATCCATCTGGATTTTCCCTTGCCCGGCTTCACTCACCAGGACTTTCACCTAGCTTTACTCACTAGGGTTTTCACCTGGCTTCACTCACCAGGTTTTCAATCTGCCCGGCTTCACTCACCAGGACTTTCCAACTGCCTGGCTTCACTCACCAGGACTTCCCAACTGCCTAGCTTCACTCACTAGGACTTTCCGACTGCCTGGCTTCACTCACCAGGACTTCCACCTAGCTTCACTCACCAGGATTTTCACCTGGCTTCACTCACCAGGATTTCCCAACTGCCTGGCTTCACTCACCAGGACTTTCCCGTCTGCCTGGCTTCACTCACCGGAACTTTCCCGTCTGCCTGACTTCACTCACCAGGACTTTTCCACATCCGGTCCAGAGAACGAGCTACCGAGCCCTCTCTGACCACAGTTCGGAGAACAAGCTACCGAGCCCTCTCCGACTTCCCATGTGCCAAGCTTCCATACTTGGACTTTTCCCGTGCCAAGCTCACTGCTTGGACTTTTCCGATGCCAAGCTCCCTGCTTGGACTTTTCCCGTGCCAAGCTCCCTGCTTGGACTTTTCCGAGTCAGGTCAACTCACCTCGGGTCAACCAGGTCAACCTTGACCACAGGTTGCACCCACAATCTCCCAAGCTTGTATCCTTGTCAAACATCAAGATACAACCATTGTCAAACATAACTCGTCAAACATCAAAACACAACTCGAGTCCAGTCAACTCGAGTCTGGTCAACCAGGTCAACCTTGACCTAAGGTTGCACCAACACACAGCTCCTAGTCCCATCTTGGAAGCATCACTGTAGATGTCAAAACTCCTGTCACTTTCTGGAATGTCAGAATAGGAGCACTGGTCAGTCTCTTCTTTAGCTCTTGGAAACTCTGCTCACATTTGTCTGACCATTCAAACTTCTTGTTCTTCCTAGTGAGGGCTGTCAGTGGAGAGGCTATCCTGGAAAAGTCCTCCACAAATTTTCTGTAGTATCCGGCTAAACCAAGGAAGCTTCTGATCTCCCTGGTGTTCTTGGGTCTACTCCAGCTGTTGACTGCTTCTATTTAGGCTGGATCTACTTGAATACCTTCTTTAGAAATGATGTGGCCTAGAAATGCCACTTGCTCTAACCAGAACTCGCACTTTGAGAACTTAGCGTAAAGCTGCTATTGCTGAAGGGTCTGCTGTACTATCCTCAAGTGCGTGTTATGCTCCTCTGGGGTTCTGGAATAGATTAGAATGTCGTCAATGAACACAATGACAAATTTGTCAAGGTATTCTCTGAACACTCTGTTCATCAGATCCATGAAAACTACAGGTGCATTAGTCACACCAAAAGGCATGACTACGAACTCGTAGTGTCCTTATCTGGTCCTAGAAGTTGTTCTAGGTATGTCACTTTCCTTTACTTTCAACTGATGGTACCCAGAGCGCTGGTCTATCTTAGAGAACACTGTTGCCCCTCTCAACTGATCAAATAAGTCGTCGATCCTAGGAAGGGGATACTTGTTCTTGATTGTCACTTGATTCAGAGCTCTATAATCTATGCACATCCGCATAGATCCGTCCTTCTTCTTGACAAACAGCACAGGAGCTCCCCATGGAGAATGATTAGGGCGGATGAAGCCTTTGTCAAGCAGCTCCTGAAGTTGTTCTTGTAACTCTTTCAGCTCTGCTGGAGACATACGGTATGGAGCTTTTGAAATTGGACCGGTACCAGGAACCAGTTCAATCTCAAACTCTATTTCTCTGTTGGGAGGTAGTCCAGGTAGCTCTTCTGGGAATACCTCTGGATACTCACAGACTACCCGAACTTCCTCCTGCTTGGGTCCTTCTTGTTCCTCTTTACTCACAATGTGTGCAAGAAAACCAGCACACCCTTTAGCTAACATCTGGTGAGCTGTGAGAGAAGAGAGGAACTTCTGGGTCTTCCTCTTCGGCACCCCGGTGAACTCAAAGGATGGTTCACCTTCTGGACTAAAGATCACTTTCCTTCTACGGTAGTCCACTGAAGCACTGTACTTGCTGAGGAAATCCATACCCAAAATGATATCGAAATCCTGCATGGCGAGGACTACCATATTAACATATAGCTCCCGGTCTGAAATGCTGACTGGTACAACCCGAAGCCACTAGTTGGACTCCATGACTTCCCCAAAAGGTAGGGTCGTTAGGAACTTGGAGTTCATGCTTTCTGTAGGTAGCTGTAATTCTTTGGCAAAGGGTACTGATACAAAAGAATGGGTCGCTCCAGTATCAAATAGTGCAGTAGCTAAATGCTGAAAAATAACTACTTGACCTGTTACGACCGTGGAGGCACTAGCATCTTCTTCTTTGGTGAGGGAGAATACTCTAGCACTTGCTGGAAATGGTGGGGCTTCCAACCTTCCTTGACTGAGCTGAGGTCCTTCCAGAGTTACAGGCATATAATGTAGCTGATGTTTGCCTCCATATTGTATTGGTTGTGGCTGAGGTGCTTTGAGCTTGTTAGGACATTCTTTAGCCATGTGTCCTTCCTGCCCACATGAATAGCATCCAGTTTTACCCAAAAGACAGGCTCCTGGATGTGTTCTCCCACATTTATGACAGAGAGGGAACTTGGTCTGCTTATTTGCTGGTCCTCCTTTATGGTTACCTCCTGAGTTCCACTACTTTCTTTTGTTACCCTTACCTTTGCAGTTCTGCTTATTTGCCTGAGGTTTCTGACTCCCAGCTGTCTTGTCTTCGATCTTGACTGGCTTATGCTGCGTTCGTTGTGCCCTGATGTTGTCCAGATAGTGCTCAGCAAATAATTCTCTGCTGACCAGCTCTTCGCCAGTCTGAGGCTGGTGTGCTCCACTACTCACATTAAGTGCTATCACTGGCCTCAGCATCCTGAGCATCAGTCTGACTCGTTCCTTCTCCATGCTTACTAGCTCTGGGCAGAGATTAGCTAGCCTATTGAATTTCTTTACTGCTTCTTCCACTGACAGGTCACCTTGTCTGAATTCTATGAACTCCTCATAATGCTTATTGGTGATCCGCTGGCGGAAGAATTCTTCATAAAACTTTGCTTCAAAGTCAGCCCAGTTCATCTGATTGATTGCTCTCTTGCTTTTAACTCTCTCCCACCACATACGAGCATCTCCAGATAGGCAGAATGAGGCACACTTGACCTTCTCGACTTCTGGCCAGTCAAGAAGTTCCATGGTGCTCTCCAATGTCTTGAACCAAGCCTGAGCATCCCAGGGCTCAGTCGTGCATGAGAAACTCTCTGGCTTCAGCTTCAGCCACTGTATCAGATATGCTTCTTATCTTCTAGGTGTTGCGGGGACTTCCAGGGCGGCTGGTGGAACCTCAATCACCACTGAAGTCTCCACATTAATTGTTGGAGGAGTGGGAGGGACTGGCTGCTGATTCGCCATCAGATTGATGATCACTTGCTACTGCTCTGCTAGTTGTCTCTGGAGTTGAGCAACAACTTCAGAAAGATTTGGTTCAGCTGCTCTGGGCTCCTCGTTCTCCTGTGCTCGATCTTCAGTACGAGCGGTACGGGGACGTCCTCTTCTTGACATCTAATTATGTAATGAAAAAGACTTGATATCTACTCTATCTTTCCTAAACAAACTTAGGTATATAGATAAAAGAGAAATAAAACTTCTATCTTACTAAAGCGCATATAAGCAAATACTCTATACTGCAAATAATAAAGAAAGCATAAAAGGATAAACTTAAATACTTTGAAGACAGCAAGGCTGGTGCTGATGTGTGATGTTGGAAAAATGGGAACTGCTCTGATACCAACTATAACGACCACCCTTCTTACTATATTATACTACTCTCTAAGGATGACCGTTACTTATCTACTAACTCTACTTAACCGATGTGATCGAAACCACGAGGAATCCCTATCGAAAAATTTCGACAGAGTCTCCCCTATACCGGTGACCTAGTTCATCAATACATGCAAATAATAAACCATCAGGCACATGCGACTGGTATATATACTTCACAACCACGCAGTAATAAGACACAACAACTTAAAAAAAAACTAATCTAGCAATGGTAAACGAATAAAGCTCCAACAGTGGAAACAATCAAACAAACAATGCAGAATAGACTCAATAGCAACATCAGAAAAAATAAAAACAACTCTTTATCAATCTCTATTGACATAAAGTATAAAGTGTGACTCAATTCCCCTGATCTCTCCCACAGTTCTGGCATCACACACCTTCCGCACCACCTTGTCGCCTTCCTTGCTAAATCTTTCCCTTTCCTTTATCTGCAGTAAGAGGAAATGCAATCTATAAGCAAAATTTGCTTAGTAAGCGCTATCTAACTCACAAAAACACGAATGCATGTATATAAAAAGAACTAGAAACTATATGCTCTAATAGAAAATAAAGCATAAACATAACTGCTCATGTCAAACTAATAGCAAAGAAAAGCTAAGGAATCTGCCCATGTAATTCTAATAGCTAATCATGTTACACAAGGATAAAACTGCATGCTGGAAGATAAAGCTAATCATGCTAAATATCAAATCAGGAAACAAACAAAACTAATACTGCATGCTAGAATTCAAAAGAACTAAACTTACTGATTCTAAGCATATGTGAAACTTGTTTCATTTGTTCAAAATCTTATACTTTATTACTTCAAAACAATAATAAAGTTCTTCTTGGTTAAAAAAACTTATACTTTAATATTTAAAAATAATAATCAACTTCTTTCTTGGGCCCAGGCTTAGTACCAATGCGCGCTCCCTAATAGAGACTGTGGTAGCTAGTCATCAGTCCTACGAGGGTAAAGACCTTGTTCTTACCAGGGCCAAGACCTTGGAATTGGTCACCTGGATTTGTTTAACGATAACCTTGGAAGTTGGGTACTAGCCTTTCTTTAAAATAAAATACTTATTATCTTTTTATGTTCTTATAATAAAATGCCTTGGCATTTCTTTGAGCATTTGGTGTGCTGCTGATCCCAATACTTAAAATTTAGGGATCCTATCAAGACCTTGGTCTTTTCTCACTTATAGCTACTCATTATAGCAAGAACAGTCTATACTAAATGCTATGTATATACATGTATATGCTATAATTTGTTCATGCACATCTTAAAGCAAAAGGGAAAACAAAATCAGCATATTACACTTATAAAAATCTGCATTTAAGTTCTAAGAAATCTGCATACAAACTCAAACTAAATCTAAATTCTGCATACATATATATGTGTACTAAATTCCAACATTCACTAATCTATCAAAAGATTCCAGCAAGCATAACATGTTCATATAGAAGATTCTAGTACTACTAGACTGTGCTGCAATTTATGCCTCATACAAACTGAAATTTAATGCTTAATAAAAAAATATCTATAACTACAATACTTAACCAAAATTTAAAACTGCAGTGCTTTTACAAATTTAAAACTGCAATACTTGAACAGGATCTAAAATTGCAGTGCTCGAACCTAAACTGTAGTGCACGGGGATAGTTATAAAGGTTCCTAGCTCAGCTCAGTCGATTAAGGAAACTAAATACCAAAAACAACCAAGGAAGCCATACTATAAGAACCAGCTGGCTATTGTCAATAACTAGGAAACTTAGATTTCTTTATTTATATGTATATTGATGTTTAACCATTTGCAATATTGCTGATTAAACTCATTTGAGTAATCTGCATGGAAAATTAATTAAATTGCATCTGCAGCTAAATCGTAATTCAACTCACTTGATTTGAGTCCCCTTTTTTTTTATAACTGATTTTCGGCAGCTGCAGCTAAAGCATGATTCAACTCATTTTATGCTCACTAAATGCAGAAATGAGGAAAAGGAAAATGAAGACACAGAGATGATAAATAGAAGACAAACCTCAGAACTATTCTTAACTCCCCTAACAACCTCAATTTTGTACAGCCTAATCCGAAAACCAAAAATAAGACCAAATCCTTTGCAAATCAAAAATTCTGTTAAACTCATTCCGAAAACTCAAAGAAAATACTGAATCGGACTCGAAACTACTCTTACCGCAGGTGAGTAGCAACTTACCTCGCTGTTCTTGGACTTACAACCGAAGAAAGCAGCTAGGGCTTCAGGGAGATGAAGACTTCGGTTTCTCTTTCGTGCTCACGCATTCTCTTCGACAAGAGGAGCATTCTCTTCGACAAGAGGAGCTCGGATCCGCAAGGTTCGCCGGAAGAAGGCCTTCGCCAGCCGCCGGAGACGAAGCTAGGGCTTCGTATTTCTTCGCTCGGGCAGAATCGGCGCCGTCGCAAGCGTGAGAGGAGAAGAGAGGTTCGAGTGAGAAAAGTTTAGGGTTCGGGAAAAAAACTTAAACCTTTTCTTATAACTAAGATTTTTATTAATTACTATACCTTAAATATTATTCACTCTTTTCTTAATTAACAAATCCCGCTGGCATAGTTGGTTGGCTGCGTTCTGCTTAAAGCGCGGCTCGCGGGTTCGAATCTCGGCCGCAACCCTTCTTATTCCAATTTTCTTCCGATTTCTTAACTACTGCTTAAATATATTGTTGGTGCAATATCCCTCAGGTCAAGGCTGACCTGGTTGACCAAGCTTGAGTCTTAGTTTGAGTTTCGATGTTTGACAATGTAGTTGTGCATTTGGCGAGATTGTCTGGTGCAATTCCCCTCTGATCAGGGTCTGATCAGGTTGGATGAAAAAGAGGCAAGTAGGTCAAGGTTGACCGGATACTTGACTGGAAAGTCCTAACTGGGATGTTAGGCAGTAAGGAAGTCCTAGTGAGTGAAGCTAGGCAGAAGGAAAAATCCTGGTGAGTGAGGCCAGGTGAAAGTCCTAGTAAGTGAAGCTAGGCAGAAGGGAAAATCCTGGTGAGTGAAGCCAGGTGAAAGACCTAGTGAGTGAAGCTAGGCAGGAGGAAAATCCTTGTGAGTGAAGCCAGGTGAAAGACCTAGTGAGTGAAGCTAGGCAATTGGGAAAGTCCTGGCGAGTGAAGCCAGGCAGGAGAAATCCAGAGGGGTCAAGGTTGACCAGACATCTAGTGAGAATCCAAGTAGGTCAAAGGGATTGACCGGATACTTGGCACGAGGAAGAAAAGTCCAAGTAGGTCTTAGGGAGTGACCGGATACTTGGAAAGAAGAGAAAAGTCCAAGTAGGTCAAAGGGATTGACCAAACACTTGGTGAGAGAGTCCTAGCTGGTTAAGGGTGACCGGATGCTAGGTCTTATGTACCAACAAGTCATGGTTGACTAGATGTCGGTTTAGGGGGCTTTGGACTTGGTTTTGGGCAAAAACCAAGATCTGGATTGATCCGTGGATTGATTCAGCAGATTTGGATTGATCCGTGGATTGATCCAGCAGATTTGGATCGATCCAGAAGATCTGGATCGATCGGCCGATCGATCCGGTGAGTCCCCGCGAACAGAACCGCTTTGGATCGATCGGTGGATCGATCCAGAGGTCCCAATCGATCAGTGGGCACTGGATCGATCCGTGGATCGATCCAGGCATTTTTCCATAGCACAGAGGCGCTCTGGATCGATCCGTGGATCGATCCAAAGCCTCCCCAATCGATTGGGAGCAATCCAATCGATTGGGATTCGACCGTTGGCGTCGTTTATAGCTGTTGGCGTGTGGTTCCTTCAGCAGAACTTCACCAATTCATTCCAGATTCATCACAGCTCCTCCCCAGCACTCTCTAAGCTCCTCACCGCCAGTTCTTGAAGGTTCTTGGAGGTTCATCCAAGTCAAGAGGCGAGTTGCAATGAGAAGAAGAAGAAGCTAGGGTTTTTACTGCATCTCTTGTAAGTTTTTGCTTATTCTTTACTACCCTTTCTTCTACTTGTATTGAGAGTCTTGTAGGGCTTCTCCGCCTTTGGTAGTTACCGAAAAGGAGTGTTTATTAGTGGAGGTGTGTGTGTGTGCGTGGATCCTTGGACTAGTCACCTCTTGTGAGGTGGATACCAAGTAAAATCCTATTGTTAGCATTGTTGTAATTTGTTTCTTTGTATTCCGCTGCGCATCACTTTGAAGAAACGAAGCATGACGAGCACACGCGAAGCTATTCACCCTCCCCCCCCCCCTCTAGCTACTTTTCGGTCCTAACAAGTGGTATCAGAGCAAGGTTGCTTTTCACCGGAATCACCGCCGGAAGGGGCAAACATAACA
Organism: Zingiber officinale; assembly: GCF_018446385.1. Classification (NCBI taxonomy): domain Eukaryota; kingdom Viridiplantae; phylum Streptophyta; class Magnoliopsida; order Zingiberales; family Zingiberaceae; genus Zingiber; species Zingiber officinale. The sequence continues at coordinate 3,984,220 of NC_056006.1, read as the reverse complement.
AGCAAAGCTAGAGGGTGAAGAAGTTGGAGCAAATTCATCAAAGTCAAAGAATTCAAGAAGCTCAACTTCAAGATGCAATTCCAAGATGGACTTGGATTTGATACAAGGGTGGCTCCACCATACACATCCACAAGCTTCGATTCTTGGAGATCAAGAATTTAAAATTTCTTGATGATGGAGATAGAGCAATGGTTTGCTCTAATGGATGGTTTTAAGGCTCCAAGGAATTCAAAGGGCAAAGTTCTCAAAAGGAGCAAATGGAGCCAAGAACAAATCCAAAGATGTGAGGCCAATGACAAAGTGACCAAGCTTTTGGTCAATCTATTGCCGAGCAACATCTTGGAGAAAATTGGAGAAGTTGAAGATGCCAAAGAGCTATGGAGCAAATTGGAAAAGGCTCATGAGATCCCCTCCACTGTACCTAACCAAGAAGAATCCAAAGAGGGTGACTCATTGGAGCAAGATCAAGAGGAGGACTCCGAAGTTGAGAGATGCTCAACTTTCGAAGAAGAGGAAATCCAAGAAGCTTCATTCTCAAGGGAGTGTAATCAAAAGAGCAAGGAAGGAGCATATTCCTTGTTTCATGTACAAGAGGATGAAGAAGAAGGTGAAGCCTCCACCTCTAGGATTGAGGGGGAGCAACTCTTGGTGACACCGGATCAAGAAGAAGGAGAATCCTCCACATCCGGGTCAAGAGAAGAAGAGGATGAAGAAGCTTCCACCTCCACAAGTCAAGATAAATCAATTGGAGGGAAATCGATTTCGGATCAAGAGGAAGCCTCTACATTCATATCAAATGGAGGAGCAAGTGCCACCCCTACACAAGAAGGTATACATAGTTCAATTAATAATAAGAATCATATTATATGTTTTGAATGTAGGGAACATGGGCACTACAAAAGCAAGTGCCCTAAATTGGCCAAGAAGAAGGGCCAAGTGGCACCTAAGGGCAAGGAGAAGCCAAAGGAGACCATCCCCAGAACAAAGAAGAGCAAGGAGCACATTGTGTGCTTCTCTTGCAATCAAAAGGGGCATTACCGGAGTCAATGCCCTAAGGGGAAGAAGATGGTCAAGGCTCAAGGAAGAAGCTCAAGTCAAGGGGGAGCCTCTAAGGTAAAAAGGAAGGTAACTTTTATTGAGCCTATCCCTTTACATTATGGTAAAAAGCATGCTAGTTCTAACTTATATCATTTTAATGTTATTTACCATAAGAATAGAGAGCATGGTAAAATTAAAGAAAATAATGTAGCTTACCATGCTAAAACTACCACACCTAGGATTAGGAAGGTAGATAAAAATCTAGGCAATCACACTAAGGACCTTAGCTACAAGCCTAGAAATAAAAATGCTCATAAATTTAATGGAAAACCAAAAAATAAGGACTTAGTGATAGAAAATCAAGTCTTGAGGTCAAGGCTTGATAAAATGGAAAAGACCCTAAAAAAGATGGAAAATATCCTAAAAGGGCAAAATGAGCATAGCCTAGGTCTAGGAGCACAAAGGTCATCTAATGTCCATAGGGGTTTGGGATACAAACCAAAGGCTAAGAAGGATGTAATCTCTTACCATAGGGTTCCATATAGTTATGGAACCAACCCTAGGTCTAGTGGTCAAGCCAAAAATACAAGGGAAGTTATCCCTAAGAGTATTTTTGCAACAAATGTGACTAAGACTTCTAAGAAGTCTAAGAAAGTCACAAAGAAGGTTACAAGGGAAGCAATCCCTAGAGTTGACCTAGAAAAAGTGACCAAGACTTCTAAGAAAGCAAACAAGGTCACTAGGAAGGTATCTAGGGAAGTTATCCCTAGTGAATACCTAGAGCATCCAAGGAGCACCAATAGGTTTTGGGTTCCTAGGAGCATTTTCTCTATCCCATAGATGGGTTAGAGAGTGTCAACTCTGAGAAGAAGGGTAGTTAACCCAACTTTGAAGAAATTTACACTCAAGGAGCATTTTCAAGGTTTTTGTTAACCTTTGAAAATGAAATGGATTTATTGTTACTCTTGGAAAGAGTAAAATGTGCTATAAAGGAAGAAATTTGAGATGACTTTAAATGGCACAAGAAATCAAGTGTTAAGAAATACCAAATTGGGACTTTGATATTGTCTTAGGAATTTAAGGCAAATCTAAGCCTTAATTTAAAGTGATTACTCTTATGGGAAAATGAAATATGCCAACATTTGAGGAATGTTTTAAATTTTTAATTGGCATAATTAATTCAAGAGATTAAAGAAATGTCAAGTTGGGTTTTGGCATTTTCCTAAGGAAATTGGGCAATCTAGGGTTTATGCTTTAGGATTAGCTAAGGGTTAAGGATATTTAGATAGATAATCTAGGTATATTTTAATTATGCAAAATCTTGCCATGTTTGGTTGCCCATTATATGCCATGACATCATGTTTTATTTGTGCATTCATGACTTATTATGAAAAACTCAAAAATACCATGTCATGACATACATACATCATGTAGTTATAGGAAATTTTCTTCTGAAAATTATTTCTTTTTGATGTATGCCATAACATTATCATGCATTATGTTATTTCCTTAAAATTAAGGACAAATGGCAGTTATCATCAAGTGGCATACCAAATGACATCCTAGGTGGATGGTCAATATCCACAAGATGCCTAGATAAATATGCATGAACCCTAGGTTAGAGCAAAACCAAAATTAACATCTCACAAAGACCTATAAGATGACTTGTATGTGTTTTATGCACAATAGATACAATTGAGATGTTAGGAAGACGAACAAAACTCAACATGCTGAGTTAGTGCATTTCCTTGAGTTTTAAGTTCATCAAAACACATAGTTATGTGTTTTCCCATCATTGGGAAAGCTAATGTACAAGTCATGTGCATTAAGCCCAAGGAACATGGTGGGATATTGGTTTTGAAAATGTTTTTAAAATGATTTTGGAAAACCTTGGTGAAGTCTATCTTCTGATAGTAATCACCATTGAATAGTTAGACACAAACTTGAACAAAACACTAAAGTTTTTGCAAGTTCTCAAGTTTGTGTCAATCTTTGAAAATACGATATATTTTCATAGAAAACTATTTTTCCATGATAAAATATACCCTAAATAATGTCTACACAAATTTTTACGATTTTTGGAATTTTGTAGAATTTTCTAGGGGTTTCTGAAATTGGCTGAAATTGAATCTCAGCAATTTCAGGCCTCCAATCGATCAGTGGATCGATTGGAGTGCCTCAATCGATCAGCCGATCGATTGAGAAGGCATTTCTCACGAGCAGAAGCTCGCTGGATCGATCAGCCGATCGATCCAAGAAGACTGAATCGATCAGTGGATCGATTCAGCAGGGTTCAATCGATTGGAACCCAACTCCAATCGATTGAAGATGCTGATTTTGGCTGGGAAAGCTTATTTTCATCATTTTGAACCTATTTTAGTCTAGGAAACCATTCCAAACCCCTGAAAATACATTTGTATGCATAAAAAGGGTGTTTTCGTGTGAAAAACAAGGATGGAATGGTTAAGGAAGGCTAAGTTGAAGTTTGGGTTGAGGTTTGTTTCAAATTTGAATATTTGAACCTCAAAACTTCTAAAATTGGGTTTCCTAAAGTTTTGGGGATTCCAAGTCATTGTTGGTGCAATGACAGAAGTTACCACCATGTCTTTAAGGGGAGGGACTCTTTAAAGATATAAAAATTATTTTTCATGAACCTTGGAAGGTGGTTAACCTTCCGTTAAGAACATGCTCAAGGTTGAGCGTTTGAACTTTAATGGGGAGTGGATATCCTCATTGTTCAAGTGGTTTCACGTGGATAATGCTCAAGGATGGGCATTTGCCTACATTGGGGGAGAATGTAGGGTTAAGGATAATGAAGGGTATGAGATCTTCATTATCGTGTTGATCATAACGAGTGAAGTTGTGAACAACGATGAGCAACTCTTCAGGGGGAGAGTTTTCAACAAGTGAATTTGTTGATGTGTGCCCAAAAATGGGGCATGGTAGGGGGAGAATGAAAGGGAGTAAGTTAGGATTTCATTACCTAGAGGGAGTTTGCCCTCTTAGGGGGAGAATGAAGAACTTAACTTATGGATTCATATATTGGCATGAAGGGAGTTGAGGCTATGGGAGTAGCCTAATTTCCTAACTTAACAAGAGGTATTGTCAAAAATCAAAAAGGGGGAGATTGTTGGTGCAATATCCCTCAGGTCAAGGCTGACCTGGTTGACCAAGCTTAAGTCTTAGTTTGAGTTTCGATGTTTGACAATGCAGTTGTGCATTTGGGGAGATTGTCTGGTGCAATTCCCCTCTGATCAGGGTCTGATCAGGTTGGATGAAAAAGAGGCAAGTAGGTCAAGGTTGACCGGATACTTGACTGGGAAGTCCTAACTGGGATGTTAGGCAGTAAGGAAGTCCTAATGAGTGAAGCTAGGCAGAAGGGAAAATCCTGGTGAGTGAAGCCAGGTGAAAGTCCTAGTAAGTGAAGCTAGGCAGAAGGGAAAATCCTGGTGAGTGAAGCTAGGTGAAAGACCTAGTGAGTGAAGCTAGGCAATTGGGAAGTCCTAGTGAGTGAAGCTAGGCAGGAGGAAAATCCTAGTGAGTGAAGCCAGGTGAAAGACCTAGTGAGTGAAGCTAGGCAATTGGGAAAGTCCTGGTGAGTGAAGCCAGGCAGGAGAAATCCAGAGGGGTCAAGGTTGACCAGACATCTAGTGAGAATCCAAGTAGGTCAAAGGGATTGACCGGATACTTGGCACGAGGAAGAAAAGTCCAAGTAGGTCTTAGGGAGTGACCGGATACTTGGCAAGAAGAGAAAAGTCCAAGTGGGTCAAAGGGATTGACCAGACACTTGGTGAGAGAGTCCTAGCTGGTTAAGGGTGACCGGATGCTAGGTCTTATGTACCAACAAGTCATGGTTGACTAGATGTTGGTTTAGGAGGCTTTGGACTTGGTTTTGGGCAAAAACCAAGATCTGGATTGATCCGTGGATTGATTCAGCAGATTTGGATTGATCCGTGGATTGATCCAGCAGATTTGGATCGATCCGTGGATCGATTCAGCAGATCTGGATCGATCAGTGGATCGATCCAGAAGATCTGGATCGATCAGCCGATCGATCCGGTGAGTCCCCGCGAACAGAACCGCTCTGGATCGATCGGTGGATCGATCCAGAGGTCCCAATCGATCAGTGGATCGATTGGGACGCTGCTGCTTCGCGCGATAAGCGCTGGATCGATCCGTGGATCTATCCAGGTGTTTTTCCATAGCACAAAGGCGCTCTGGATCGATCCGTGGATCGATCCAAAGCCTCCCCAATCGATTGGGAGCAATCCAATCTATTGGGATTCGACCGTTGGCGTCGTTTATAGCTGTTAGCGTGCGGTTCCTTCAGCAGAACTTCACCGATTCATTCCAGATTCATCACAGCTCCTCCCCAGCACTCTCTAAGCTTCTCACCGCCAGTTCTTGAAGGTTCTTGGAGGTTCATCCAAGTCAAGAGGCGAGTTGCAACGAGAAGAAGAAGAAGCTAGGGTTTTTACTGCATCTCTTGTAAGCTTTTACTTATTCTTTACTACCCTTTCTTCTACTTGTATTGAGAGTCTTGTAGGGCTTCTCCGCCTTCGGTAGTTACCGAAAAGGAGTGTTTATTAGTGGAGGTGTGTGTGTGTGCGTGGATCCTTGGACTAGTCACCTCTTGTGAGGTGGATACCAAGTAAAATCCTATTGTTAGCATTGTTGTAGTTTGTTTCTTTATATTCCGCTGCGCATCACTTTGAAGAAACGAGAAACGAAGCACGACGAGCACACGTGAAGCGATTCACCCCCCCCCCCTCTAGCTACTTTTCGGTCCTAACATAAATTTCACTTCCTAATTTACCTGCAATGACCGCCAGCACACTTGGTCTGTTGGGTTTTGACCGAGTTAAAGGTCGCTGGTTCAAACCTCGGCTTGGATATTTTTTTGTCAAAACTTCTTTCGTTTAGTAAAAATATCAAACGACCTCCAAAAATTACATAAAAATACTCTAAAAATTTTTAAAAATCTCTAGAATATTTTAAAAGCATTTCCAAATATTTTTAAGGACATTTAGAACTCAAAATAGGGAAAATTGAGTTGTTTAAAATTACACCAGTTTTGGTAGCGGTATACAACCGATGTAATATTAGTTAATGACACTGGTTTTGCAGCGGTGGAAAACCGATGTAATATCGATATTGTTTAATGATACAAATTCGATTTCTGAAATAGTGAAAAACCATTATTATCACCAAGAAAATCATAAAATTAAGTTAATATTATTAATTCACTAAGAAAATCACAAATAAAAATGCATCGATGTATCTAAACACACAAGTCAATATCCATATAACCAACACATAAATATTCTTCTTACAACATAAAAAGATAATAGATATTGTGTACATCAAGTCAGTATCCACAAATTACACATAACTATTCTTCTTACAACATCAAAAGGTAATAGATAGTACACAAATATTCTTCTTACTGGTACCAACGTTATCCTTCTTGCTCCGTGCAGTGATTTAACTAAATCTTCCCCAGTAGTTTTATTTGTTAATAGACAATTCTCTTTATCTATTACTGGATGGGCACCTCTGCTTGTTTGATGTCCTGAGGGTGACAACTGATTGGTGATTCTTTGTAAAGGAGGCCTCCATCTTAAAGGAGTCACTGGAGGCTTTAGGAACTTTACAACATTCTTCTTGTTTGTCCTCTCACCATTTAATTGATTCTCCAGTTCTCTTACCTGAATAGAATAAAATAGTCAATATGGATATAAAGCAGTTTGTTGCTTACATAAGGGAAATTAAAGATATTGTAAATTCTACTCAAATAGAGATTGAAAATGAGATAAATAACCTTTTGCTGGTAATTTTTACTTGTTTGCTCAGCTTCATTGATCTGCACATTTGAAATAATCTGTTATAAGGCGACTAATTTGAAAGAAGCTAAATATAGTGATGCATGGTGTATAGTAGATTATTATGATTTTTCTTGGAATACTTCCAGTAACACATTTAAAATTATGATTTTTCTTGTATAGTAGATTATTATGATTATTATGATTATTATGGTGTACAGTAACACTCTTTCCAGTTCTATCACCCATTTATTTCCAACTTCACAGAATATTTCCATTTACTGTGTTATGTGGGTTATTAGCCATTTCTTTCTAGTGTTCTCTTCCCCTTCAGCCACTCACATTTCCAGCTTTTGAAATAGCACTCGGTAAACGTCTGATTAGATGATATTTTTCTTTCAGTTTAAGTTAGTAACAAAGTTTGAGCCATTCTATTGTGTATGCAAATTTCCTTAGGACTTGCATTGACAGTAGCATTCCTTTGAGCCATTGTTTTCCAGCTGATTTTTCAAGCACTTATCTTTTGTAATCCATAAGACCGTCACACAATTTACATGCTACAAAAACTAACTAGAGTTACAATGATTGAGCAACTCTTGACAAAAGTAGATCATAGGAGTTTTTGTTTTTCTATCATGTGTTAAGTTATTCTGAAGTTATGCGAACCACATATTACATGAACAAATTTATGTACATCACTCATGCTAATCGAATGGTAAAACTCAAAATGTCCTACATGTTCTTGTCATGGCACAAAAGCAGTAATTCAAGCACCTAAGATTCCCCAATTATACAAAAGCACATTAAAGCAATAGCAAGCTTGTTTGTTCAGTTGTCGGTAATAAAATGTTCCAGGGCAATAAAACATCAGCTACTGTAGTACATTCAAATTAAGATCCAAATGCCAACAGGATTCCAAAAAAATGGTTCATATACTGGCTCCTACATTCAACCCAAATTACACTGCAACAAACAAAAGAAAGTCATTGATCTACCTACCGACATCTCAATGAATCCAATCAAAAAGACAATTTTTATTTACACTAATAAATAAAAATTTATTTTAAAAATGTAATTACAAATGAAAACTAATCAGAAGCAAGATATCTTAGTTGAAATGGAGAAATTACCCAAATTGAGTCTACAACTCCATTGATTGAACCAAATAGAAAGAGATGGTCAAATCGACTCTTTCTCTAAAAGCTTTCTTTTTAGATCTTTCAGAGCATGAACTATTTCTGGTTCTAAATTGTGCCGAAGCAATTTTCCTTGCATGGAAGTTGACCTGGCAGAATCAAATAAATGAATAACAGCAACTAATGGTCAATTATTTTTAGAACAGTTTGGCACCCGTGAATCTAATAATCAGTATCTATTCATAGAACACAGCAATTAAGGCTCTTTATTTACCATAACAGACTAGCAAATAATGTCTAAGCTTCTTAATGCAGTCACCTTATTTTTGAATTTCCAAATATGGTCCAGTGCAAACTTGTAATTTATGCTCTAAATCAAAATTATGATTCATCTATGCTAGCAGCATAGAGACGACAGAACAGAAACGCCAGCACCAAATAGAAGGTAGGCTCCAACAGCAATTGATGAACTTGTTAGGGAGCCTTGGAGATAAGTTTCGGCAGTCGACAACGGCTGACAAACTGAAGGAATCCAAGGCCTTAGGTAATATAACCCCCCCCCCCCCCCCCCCGTCTTCTCTTCTTCTTCCTCTTTTGTTCTCCTGCTCTTCTTGCTCTTCCTTTCCAAATAAAAATAGTTAGGGTTCCAATCATTCAGGCAATTTTAATCATCAGGCGCAAAATAATGATGAAACTGAGTTAACAAGTACTAAAACAAAGGCATAACTGAGACAATAACTTGGAGGAGGAATCATAAAGCACTTGTAATATGTTTATGTTCACAGCTGAAAAAGATAAAATGATGACCAACGACTCCCACATACTTCAAGTTCTATCTCATTTGAACGACTCTAGACGCCATAAGCTTTTGTATCTTCTGCATCACTTGGGGGTTCTTGAGATGATCCTGTGCAGCCTTAGGGTTCTCTTGGAGGTCAATCAACACCTTGATAAGAAAGTAGCCCCAAAAAAATGATTAAACGAGGAATTACATTAAGTACAAAGTGGATGAAGAAGAGAATAACTACACAATACCTGTCGCATGACAGGATCTGTTAGGATATTTTGTATTTCGGGGTCCTGCATGGCCTTTGCCTGCAAAACAAAATCAAGCTCAGGTAAACATAGGAATCTGAAGATAAAAATAGCAAATCCAGAATCGTAGATCCTTGGATCTCGACGGAAAACGCAAGAGAGGTACATTGCGGCGAAGAAATCGCTTAGATCCCAGGTCGAGGAAGGAAGTTTACCTCATCGACAGGAAGATCCGACAACGACTAGATCTCGGGAACTCTCAGATCTGTCTCCACAGAGAGCTTGGAGAGGAGAAGAGGAGGTGAGGTTGCGTGAAGAGTGAAATGTTGGAGGGAAGAGTGAAGTGTATACAGTGGATAACGCTCTAGGTTTAGGTTTGGAGGGAAGAGTGAAGTGTTGCAAATTTTGGCTAAGTATTGGTGGAAAAATTAAATTATTTTGGTTCATTAACACCGGATTTTAAAAATCACTGTTAAAATCGGTGTCTATTAACGAAAAAAAGGCGCTCATAGACGTCGCCTAAAAAACCGATGTCTATGAGCGAAAATCTGTGCTCATAGACACCGGTTTTTGGAAAAATCGATGTAAAATATTCAAAGACATCGGCTTTTACTTAAAACTGTTGTTGTTCCACCGATGTCTATGAAGATTTTTCTTGTAGTGGTACTATTTTTTCCATCATTGAGGTTTTTCCCACTAAGTTTTATTGACAATGTTTTGATGAGATAACATTGGATTTTTCATCAATCATGTAAGAGGGAGTGTTATAATAGATGATTGTTTTAATTTTATTATTGATTGATAAATAATCATTGCATTCTTTCATTTTTATCTCGCTATACCTATCTTATAAATAGGGGTGTTTGGTAGGAATGATTGAGAAGATAACTCTCTCCTCAATTTTCTCTTCCTCTACTATTAAAGTATAACACTTATTAATATTAAAAAAATAAATTGTTATTATAATATTATTTTAAATTGTAAATTATAATTTAATTAAAATTATTTACTTTTCTGTCACTCAATAATTGGAGACCCATTTGACTATGTTAAATAGCCAACATTTGACCGTCCATTGTTAAAAAATCACACTCTTCAACATTGAGTATTAAAATAAATAAATCAAATTGATATACTACTTTTTATTGCATGGTATAGTTCCTTAGTAGTCTTTCTAAAAGGAACGAAGCTATCAAGGCATGAATAATGTGATTCTCAACCCAAGTCTCCAATTATTAATTAATAGAAATAACAAGAAATAAGTTTTATAAAAGTATAATTTATAATTTAAAAAATATTAATAACAATTTTAAAAAAATATTAATAAGAATTTTAATGGTTTTATGTGAATATATTTCACTTAATTTCTGATTTCCACTTGATCCTGTCTGAAATCTCCGAAGATGAGCACTGGTTCCGATGAGAGAAGATGAGCTCCAATGAAGATGAGCTCCGATGATCTAAAGAAACTCCTCCACACTCCATCGCACAGTAAGACAAGCCAACACAGCGTTAGCGACCTAAAACTAGGGTGGGGATCCTTGGCTAGGTCCTCCGACGCTCAAGTCAATCTCTCTCACATATGGAAGAAGAAGAACAGTAACTGAAGTGAAATAGAGTTTAGATGCTAGAACTTGTATACCTTATCAACGGAGAGTATCCCCCTTTTTATACTACCTCATGTGACCGCTGTAATCATGAAGTAGTCCCCAGTTTGTTAGAGTTTGTTAGGAGATGAAGTCATCTTCTATACTTCATGTAATAATTCCTTAAGGAATCTTTTTTATACCCCAGATGTACCTCTTTTGTCATTTATGACTTATATTTATGTTGGAGACATGTCATTGTAACTGAAAAAGCTTCTAGAAGATATTTCCTGCCAAATCTTCTGTTGGACATGTTTCAACTGGTCATTTAAGCCGGCTTCATATATTAAGGATGTTTTCTATTAAACATGTCTTGGCCAGTCATTCAAGCAGGCTACATATATTAAGAATACCACTTGTTGAGTATGTCTTTGCGCTCGGGCGGGCTCTGCTCAGCCGAGCGTATATGAGCACATGGGTGCTCACTCGGCCTTCGATCGGCTGGTCATATGTTAAGAACTATATACAAGACTAAGTGTCTTTATACTCGGGCGAGCTTTACCCGGCCGAGCATATATGAGCACGTGGGTGCTCGCTCGGCCTTCGATCGGCTGGTAATATGTTGAAACTATAGATAAGGCTAAGTGCCTTTACACTCGGGCGAGCTTTGCCTGGTCAAACATATATTAGAACGTTGGTGCTTGCTCGGCCGGTAATCGCTCGGCCTATGGTCGGTTGGTTATATGTTGAGAATATTATATAAGGCTAAATGCCTTTATGCTCAGGTTGGTTTTGCCTGACCGAACAAATACGAATGCGGGGGCGCTCACTTGTCCTACGATCGGTCGACTATATGCTGAGTCTATTATATAAGGCTAATGTCTTTATACTCAGGCAAGCTTTGCCCGATCGAACATACACAAGCGCAGGAGCGCTCACTCGGCCTGCGGTCGGCCAGTTATATATCTCTTCTGACTTAATTCCCTCCTTCACTCGCTCAGCCCATCTATCATAACCCGTATCACTAGCCTCCCATTCAATTCTAGTCGAAGGAGGTATAGCCGACTGACTAGACCTAAGTCTATTTTTACCCTTTTAACTTTTACTATCGTGATCTTGTGACCCCCATTACAGTGATCCCGTGACACCCTTTACAGTGATCTTGTGACACCCCTGATCCCTATCTTGTAACCAGGTTAAATAGGGGTGCGATCCTAACTTCTATTCAACCCTCACTCTTTCTTGCTTCATCTTCTAAAGATATTATTAAGAGTTATGGCTTCAGATCTTCCCCTCTGGGATCAACCATTGTCCAAGAAGGAGAAATCCTTAGCTGAAGCTATGCAAGCTTTAGATCTATGTCATTCACAACACAGAGAGCTAGAGGTGAGTTTATTAGCAGCTCAGTCTCTAGTTCGGTCGGAAGTAGCTTTAAGGGGCAAAGCTTATTTAGATTTAAAGCAAAAAACTGAGGAGTTGGAGGATCTAAAAGACTAGCACGCTTCAGAGATAACCGTTCTAACCATGAAGGTTTATGTAGACAGTTTGCTGATATCACAACAACAACAACACTTAGACTAGCAGAAGGCTAAGGTGGATATTCTACAAGCCTAGTTGGATCAGATCAGATCAGAGATAGCTTCTTCATCACAAGTCCTGGAGGGTGAACCACACAAACGTAAGAAGATAGGATGAACTTCTCCTCCTTGTCCAGGCTGTCATTCTACTACAAACCCACACTTGGGGTGGGAAGAACAATATGGTAGTTTCAAGGAGTGAGACAAGAAGTTGATGTGTGTAGATATTATGATCGTTTATGCATGTCTTAACGCACATTCACTTGCTTTATTTGTATATATTCTTTGCACGATCATCTCTCTTATCATTTATTCAGTATTTATTACTCTTTTGTCGGAGATCTGCTCTTTGTTTGATTTTGTGTTGACAGGGACAACTTTTAGAGCAAAAACGACGATTGTCGATGCACCCGAGCGAAGCAGAGCACGATCGTGCAACCCAGCATGGTCGTGTGATGATTCCAGACAGGGAGAAGAGCACGGTCGTGCAACCATGCACGACCGTGTGGCCATTCACCGAGAGAGAGCATAGCACGGTCGTGCATCCTTGCACGGCAGTGCCTCACAACCCGTAGCCAAGATCCACACGGCCATGTGAACCTCACACGGCCGTGCAGTGCAACCCGAGCCAAAGCAAGGCATGGTCGTGCGGATTTCGCACGGCCGTGCCACTTTACCCGAAGACGGGAAGAGTTTGTTCGTGCGGATTTCGCACGGCCGTGCACGCCGTGCGGCGCCCATGCCCTAGCCTATATAAAGGCTTTTAACTCTTCTTCTCAGGGGGAGGAGGAGACGTCAGAGAGGATCTATCTTGGTGTCGTCCCACACTATCCCGAACTTCCAAGATCACCATCATAGTTGCATCAACTTCAGAAGCAAAGGATTGGACCCGAAGATCACTCGTCGTTAACGGATAAGCAACTTTTCTCTTTCTCTCTTCTCGTTTGAGGATTGTATGCTTACTTATATTATGTCTTTGGGTTTTTCTCTAGCATCTATGGAGTAGATTCCTTGTTCTAGGATCAAGGAGTAGTTGTGGATAGGGGTTGATGTAAGACTCATGTTTATGCCTTTACTTATTGGATGATTTCGCTTGCTTTGTTTCTACTTGATATGTATGAGACTCGCTGAGATTATCTCATCATATTAGTCTATTGTGTAGGAATTACTAATTTCCTAAAGAGAGAATCTTAGATCGTATAACCGAGGGGCTCTAGTGACAGGGGTAACCCGTTCACGGACATCTAGGACATGTAGGTGCAGCGGAGGCCGGCAAGAGGGGGGGAGGTGAATTGCTGAAAACAAAAATAAAACTACCCTCCTCGGATTTCAACTCAATTAATGCAATAGTAAATAAAATAAAGGTTGAAATAAAAGCAGAAATAGAATTTAACCTGGTTACAACCAAGAGGGTTGTTAATCCAGGGCAGTAAGAAAGTACACTAAGAAAATTCTCCTTTGCTGAAGGCGGAGAAGCCTTTTACGCTCTAATGGCTTAGAACTACTGCTAGGAAATGCTTATAGAGTTGAATGTAGAAGTTGTTGTAAATTCCTAGCTCCAGGGGCCTTTAAATAGCCTCTGGAAATCTGATCTCGAAGGTCCAAGGCGCCTCCAATAGGGGTCCAAGGCGCCTCCAAGGGTTCAGCGGATAAAACTTTATCCGCTACGCAAACGGTCTGTTTGACCAGGCTTAAGGCGCCTTCATCAGCCTTGAAGGTGCCTTCAAGCTGAAGCCGCCTTCAAGGCATCTTGAAGGCGCCTTGAGCTGTTTTGTCCAGCTCAGCTTCTGACGCTCCATTCTTTTGGGTGATTTCGACCAACCGAAATAGGGCTCACCCGAACCCAATTTCCGGCCTTCTCCTCGAGCAGCCTTCTGTCCCATCTTAACGTCCCTCGAACGTCGTGCACGCTCTTCACGCCCACCGGAGTACTCTTCCGCAGCTCTCTCGTCCTTCGGACGCACCGAGCCCGTCGGCTCCCTTCCCGTGCCGTCCTTCTCGCTAGCTGCGTCTTCCGCTCGACTTCCTGCGTTCCTAAGCTCCTGCACACTCAGACACAGGGATCAAACACAAAGCAGGACCTAACCAACTTGGTTGATCACATCAAAACTACCATGGGGTCTAACAATCTCCCCCTTTTTGATGTGCATCAACCCAAGATCAAGTTAGGGTTAAAATAGACATAAATAGTAATTTTAAAGGAAATTACTAAACTAACATATTTAAGCATAAATTTGCAATAAATAAAATTACAACACAGTTTTGAAAAAATATTAAAATTTTAATTTTTTTAATTTTCCGTACTCCCCCTAAACTTGTACCTTTCTCTCCCCCTTTAATCACAGCAAAAATGGGGTTCCAACAAGAGAATATTAAGGTAGAAAAATTCTGAGCAAAAATAAATTTTTAGAAAAAATTTCTAAGTTAAATTGAATTTAAAAAAAAAATCTTAGCAAAAATGAATTTTTAGAATTTTACAAAAAAATTTCTAAGTTAAATTGAATTTTTTAAAAAAAATTCTAAGTCAATAAAAAAAAATCCTAAGTAAACTTTTTGAATGTGCCCAAAAAAAATTTCTAAGTCAGAATTTTCAAAAAAAGTTTCTAAGTAAAAAAAATGGTTGATAAACTTTCAAAGCATTATTTAATTCTTGTTTTTAATGCTTTTTCAGAAAGTTAATTAAACATTTTCTTTCAATATTTTAGCTTCCAGGTCGTGGCGAGGCACTAGGCCTTCTTGATTATTGGAGCAACAACCACTTCCTTAGACAAAGCTTTCATAAAGAATTTCAATGTTTAATTTTCTCACTGTAAGCTTTTAATTAAAAGAGAAATTTAAACTAGCAGTGATTTTGGAACCCAATAAAGGTTCCTTCCTACAGGGTTAGTCAAAAACTTAGGGGGTACATAATTTTTGGCCACATTTCTAAGTTGACCCTAGTGTTTTCTAATGTACCAATTTAATTTTTCATAAGTTCTTAATTTTGATTTAGGAAATTTATTTAAGCATGCATTAGATTTCAATTTTTCAATTTCTAATTTTAATTTATCATTTTCTAATTTTATACTATCGTACATCTCAAGTGGACATGCTTTTGCTAATTTCATTTTCAATTCTTTATTTTCTTTTTCTAATTCGAATAAGTCTTTAGAAAGCGATTTAATAAATCGAAAAGACTGAGACGGGGTTAGATTGCGTACCTTACTTACCTGATCTGGTGATGCTCCCCCTTCACTGCTACTTTCTTCTTCTAATGTTCCTCCCCCTTCATTGATGCTCATCTCTGAGCTAGAAGTTTCTTCTAGCTGATGGTTAGCTAGTAGAGCTAATCCTCGGAATTCTTTGACTTCTGACTCGGAGGATGAAGAGTCGTCCCATGTCGCCTTCAGGTTTTTGTGCTTGGGTCGAGCTGGCTTCTTGCTTCTTTCCTTATCTTTCTGTTTGCTCTTCAATTTTGGGCAATCATCCTTGATGTGCCCTTCTTCGTTGCAATTGTAGCACCGGACTGTCCTTCCTTTTTGATGACGTTTACTTGACTGCGATCTAAACTTGTTAGATTTAAAAAACTTATTAAAACGTCTTACCATTAACGCAGCTTCATTTTCGTCGATTGATGCTTTGGAGTCAGGATCGTCCTTTTCAGCTCGTAGGGCAACATTGAGGTTCGACTTCTCTACTGGTTTTTCTGCAAGTCGAGACTCGTGAAGTTCGAAAGTTGAAAACAAGTTTTCTAAACTACTTACCTCAAAGTCTTTAGAGATGTAGTAAGCATCTACTAAGGACGCCCATTCTGAAGTCCTCGGGAAGGCATTGAGCGCGTATCGGATGGAATCCCGGTTGGTTACTTCTTCCCCAAGGTTCGTTAGTTGTGTTATCAGCTCCTTGATTCTCGCTTGGAGTTGCGCTACCTTCTCGCCGTTGTTCATCCGGAGGTTTGTTAGTTGTGTCCGGAGGATGTCACATCGCGCCAGCTTCGCTTCAGAGGTACCTTCGTGAAGCTCTAGGAATTTCTCCCAGAGATCTTTCGCTGAGTCATAGCTTCCGATCCGACTTACCTCCTGAGGTGGCAGAACGCTGAGGAGGTGGAATTCAGCTTTTCCGTTGGCGACGAAATCGGCTTGCTCCTTCTTGCTCCACGTGTTTTCTTCTTTGTCTTTAGGAGCTGCAAAACCATATTTCATAGTAATTAAAATATCAAAGTCTGTTTTAAAGAATACCTCCATTTTTTGCTTCCATGTAGCGAAATCTCCGTCGAACTTCAGGGGATGGATGTTCGCTCCGGCCATCGTCTTGATCGTAGTGCTTCAGTTGGTGGTTAGTCCTTCTGAGGCGATCAGGCTTTGATACCAATTGTAGGTGCAGCAGAGGCCGACAAGAGGGGGGTGAATTGCTGAAAACAAAAATAAAATTACCCTCCTCGGATTTCAACTCAATTAATGCAATAGTAAATAAAATAAAGGCTGAAATAAAAGCAGAAACAGTATTTAACCTGGTTACAACCATGAGGGTTGTTAATCCAAGGTAATAAGAAAGCACACTAAGAAAATTCTCTTTTGCTGAAGGCGGAGAAGCCTTTTACACTCTAATGGCTCAGAATTACTGCTAGGAAATGCTTATAGAGTTGAATGTAGAAGTTGTTGTAAATTCCTAGCTCCAGGGGCCTTTAAATAGCCTCTGGAAATCTGATCTCGAATGTCCAAGGCACCTCCAATAGGGGTCCAAGGCGCCTCCAAGGGTTCAGCGGATAAAACTTTATCCGCTGCGCAAACGGTCTGTTTGACTAGGCTTAAGGCGCCTTCATCAGCCTTGAAGGCGCCTTCAAGCTGAAGGCGCCTTCAAGGCAGCTTGAATGCACCTTCAAGCTGAAGGTGCCTTCAAGGCAGCTTGAAGGCGCCTTGAGCTGTTTTGTCCAGCTCAGCTTCTTTTGCGTTGGCTTTCTTCAGCTTCTGACTCTCCATTCTTTTGGGTGATTTCGGCCAATCGAAATACGGCTCACCCGAACCCAATTTCCGGCCTTCTCCTCGAGCAGCCTTTCGTCCTGGCTTAACATCCCTCGAACGTCACGCACGCTCTTCACACCCACCGGAGTACTCTTTCGCAGCTCTCTCGTCCTTCAGACGCACTGAGCCCGTCGACTCCATTCCCGTGTCGTCCTTCTCACTAGCTGCGTCTTCCGCTCGACTTCCTGCATTCCTAAGCTCCTGCACACTCAGACACAGGGATCAAACACAAAGCATGACCTAACCAACTTGGTTGATCACATCAAAACTACCACGGGGTCTAACAGGATACTCCCTTGAAAGGAGAGGCAACTTCTCAACAAGGAAGTAAGAGACCAAATCAAACCCTTATCTCTATCCTTAATGATACCGATTAGATTTGTATTCTTGTGATCTACCGAGGCACCCTAGTGATAGGGATTAACCGTAACAAAATTTCACAGGGATCTTCTCTATTTAGTGCATAAAGATAGCAGCTTTAACTTCCGGCAATGTATGTTGATTGACAATGAGGAAAAGATAGAATATGATACATCAGATTCCACCACAATGAAACCGAACTCCTAGAACTCTTCCCAAGCCAAGTTAACCTTTCTCTCTTTTTCTAGTTCTCACATCTACTTTCCCATTCCCTTTCCTCTTAGGAAATAGTTAACTTATAATCATCGGTAGTTTAGCTAATTCTACGTGAGCAATCGCTAGTGCTTATAACCAGTCCTTGTGGGATCGATAATATTTTATTACTGACGATGTATCCTTGCACTTGCAGAAGCGTAATAGAAAGCAATAAAAACACCTTCCTTATTCCAACACAACTACCCAAATAAAAGCTAGATCCTATTGGATGACAGATTTTTCGATCAACAACAATATCGGGTAGAATTTATTTTCATCCCACAGAACGTACTAATGAGTTGGCTTGCCCGTCCCCTACATTTGTTCAAGTTGTCACTGTACCACATGTCTACACTTAGTTTGGCAACCCTATGAAGCGAAATCAGTGGAAGTTTTTCTATTTACTGTATTTATTTATGGAAAATGTTCAAGAGTCTAATAGTTATGACTGTATTCCTTATGTAAAGTTCTGTACTTATGTTTAATGGTGTTATTTACCTTGCTAAATGTTTCTTGTGTTTGGCCATGTGAGGAATAGTCAAATTAGGGATCTTGTATGTACGTCCGATTGAATATGAATTCGACCAAACTTCAGGGTTCTCTTCTACACACTCGTTCGGTCGGGATTACAATAAATCAGGACCTTTCTCTTATTTACAAGTTTTGTTTATTCATCTATATTTTAAGATTCGCGTGATTTTTTAAAGTGGTTGCATTGGTAATTGGTCCTTCAACGGAAAGAGAATGTTCGAAGATATGGAGGTTCAGTATATGATTTGATTTGTTCTATCTATCATAAATGCACCTTCCTAGGCGAGCACCACGTTTCCTTCTTTCTCCCTTTTTCCAAGCAACTCCCGGTACATTTTTTGTTCGTGTCTTATCACACATTCTCCTTGGCAAATCAACGACTCTCCTCTATCATCCCACTTTATTTGTACGATGATCCTAAGATCATTTAAAAATCTTAAATCTTTTTTAACCCTTCGTTGTTCATCTTCTTCCCATTGCTCTTTGGCGATTCCCTTTTTTTGACTTCTTTCAGTGACCCGCGCTTCTTCGTCTTCCCTGTTTTCCTTTCGTGACCTTTTCTCTCTTAGAATTCAGTAAGTTTTTTACTCTTTAAGTGGTTTAGTTACTCGACATGGCTGAAGAATCTCTACTCCCTTGATATGCTCAAATTCGTTCTTCCTTCACTACCGCTGACCAAACTTCTATCTACTCTCGGTATGAAATTCCTACAGAATACCATATTAGGGTTCCACCACCTGACGCTCATCCTTGTCTCCCTCCTGACGATTATGTTACTTTTTTTAAAGATCAACTAATCACAGGCTTACACTTTCATATCCCTACCTTCTTGATAAACGTAAGTCAATATTTTGGTATTCCTCTTTAACAATTTGCCCCAAACACCTTTAGATATCTATGTGGATTGTATATGGTGTTCCATCTTTTCAGTATACCTCCTACTTCTCAAAATCTTTTTATGTGTTCTTACCCAAGAAATTATGTGTTCTTACCCAAGAAATCGGAACCAGGGGTTTTCCTCTTCTAATTTCGCCCGAAAATGGTATTCTTTGAAGAAATGTCTTCTTCTATCAAGGGTTGAAAATCCCATTTTTTTCTTTGTCAAATTCCCCGACCCTGTTGGGTGGTCCACTAAATGGTAATCTTCTCTTCCTCCCCTTCCTGATGTAAGGGGATTTCATCAACAACCTCTCTTTTATGAATACTCTAAGAAATTACTAGGTCATCGCTTTTATATTCATTAGCGGATATGAGATGACCTCTTATATCTTTTTGGTTTAAGCCATGTTCAAAAGAGCCTACAATACTCTTTTGGTAAGTTTTGAAATTCTTAGCTATCCCTCGTTTACTAACTAAAATACTTTTTTGTTTGTTGCAGTGGACACTCTGTATAGAGCTTTGGTTGACAAGCCTATCTATCTAGAAGATGAGGAGGTGTTAGCTAAGGAGCAAGAGCTTAGAGTGGAACTTAATACCGCAGCTCCTGCGTCTGATGCTCCTCTACCTGAGTCATCCAATCAACCAGCTCTCATTCCTAGCTCTTCATCTACTCTTGAGGAAGCATCCACCAGCATACCTCCAGAAGATACCCCTCAAGAGACACAAGAACAGGAACCTGAGGTGGCTCCTACAAGAAAATGCCCCGGGCGTCGTTTGACCCTAACACCCCGACCCAAAAAATGAGTTGTTTCTACTTGTGGGGAGATACCCACTGGGAATGTTCCTTCCTCTTCCTCGGAGCCTACCCTCTCATCTCTATATCCTGCTCTTGCTTCTTCCTCTTCTCAATTACCGAAAGGTTCTCCACCTCTGAGCGTTAACCTCAATCCTGCATTTATGATGAATCTTTCTGAGCCCCTCTTCCTACCACCTTCTGTAACTGAGGGTTCTCCTATCCTTATTCCCCCCCCCCCCCTTTCTCTCCATAGTTCCTTGTCATCCTCCTCCACATCTACCCCTACCTTACCAATATTATTGGGGGGGTTCTCTAACAACATCCTGGGTAGAGGCTTGTAAAGAAATTGAGAAATTTATTCCTGTTGAATGGGCTGACCACTCTTCTCTTGAGGAAAATAAGGTAATATGATCCATCATCTCTCTATTTTTATTGATACATTCTAATAATAACTTTTGGATAGTGGTGGATCTCTAATAAGAATATGCACCGACATATGTATGAGCTAACCCAGGAAGTGGCTAAGATGAAACTACAAGTTTTTGGAACCTCCTCCTCTTTAGCCTCTGAGGAATTATCTCGCCAACTACAAGAAACTCACTAGCTTCTTGAGGTAGAACTTATAAATTCACTCAAATGGAAAACCTCTTCAGAAGATTTTGAATCCAAGGTTAAGTCAGAAGCCTTTCTTCATGCTAAATTAATATCCAAAGTGGATACATATGCTACCAATAATTCTCAGTTATTATACCAACTACGAGCATTGAAGTTAGAATTAGCTACTAGGGATGCTACTCTAGAATCTAAGAATTCTGAGTTAACTTCCCTAGGTTCCTCCTTAGCTTCGATTAAAGTAGAGCTGGCCTCCAACGAGCTTGAATCAAAAGCTTCCCAAGATGCTTTAGTAGCCTATCAGGCAGGGGAAGTTGAACGATTTGAAAAGAAGACAAGAGCCCTCTTGGAATCTTCTGAGTTTCATGCTCCTATTGCTACCTGCATTGCCAAAGCTTTCACTCATGGGGCTGAGGGAGGTATAAGGCAACTAAAAAGGAAAGGGCTTCTAGTTTCTGATCCTCCCGCTAACTTTCTTGACCTTTGGGAACTACTAGCTACCATACCTCCCAACCTGTTTTCTAATTTGCTCTCAATTTGTGTTTTCCATATAGAACAATCCTGAATGTTAATTTTTTCCATATGATGTTATAACCATGGATTTTTCTTTGTCGTTGTCTATGTTTAGTGAATACTCAACAATTTATATGGTTTTTAATGTTGACTTTGATTGGTGGGGTTTTATTGTTGAAGAGTTAAGTTATTTGTTCAGAAATGTTTCGTCCTCTTTACAATTATCGTTTATTCATTTAACCACTTTTGCCTGACCTTTTGTAACCAAACAAAATTATTCCTATGTTGAATTTCATCTAAACTTAATATTCAACTAACTATTAACGATCAATCAAATTTATGTCCAATATTCTCAAACCTTAATTCTAGGTCACCCATTAATAATCAATCAAATTCACCTATCACTTAATATTATCCTACCTTTGTATTTGGTCGGTCATGGATGGTCGATCAAGTTCACTTATATGCTTAAATTAGATTTTAATACTCAGACAATCTTTAGCAATCGGTCAAGTTTATGTCCTAATTTCTTCTACACTCAACACTCGGTCGGGCCCTTGATGCCCAATCAAGTTTACATATATATATTTTTAGACTAACCTAGTATTTTGACTAATGTTGTCCACCCGAACAAGGATTCCCTTTGGACTTCCTTGAATACTTAACTTTAGTAATGATTTAATATCTCGGGAATACAACCTCCTGTATCGACTCCCCATACTCTCTTCTTATTAGTGGCACGCCTGTCTATGACGTGTGGTGTGTACCTGTTTTACTGTATACACTGCCTCACTATTCCATCCAACGATTTCTCTTCAATCCCGCTTTTCTTATCATCTCAATCCAACGTTCCTACTAGAAACACCTTTTTCGATGCCCTACCCCAGCTTCTAAATGGAAAATAGACAAAAAAATCCCTGATCACTTCCTCTTCTTCCTCTCGTCTATGTATCTTTTGTTCTTTGCTCTCTGTTAACTATTCTCATTCCTCTTATCTCGTTTGGTTAACAATGTCTACCTTATATGAATGGTACACCCAATGTTGTTACAAGTTCTCTGCATCAAAAGCTTGTGAGCTTCAATGGAATTACAACTTCCCTTCATATATGGTCACTCCCAAGCCTAGGGATCGTCCTCATCTTCCCCCTCCAGAAAGTGTAGCAATTTTCTGGGAACGGGTTCTGTGTGATTTTAGGTTTTCTCTTCATTCTTTCTTCATTAAAGTTAGTATATATTTTGACCTTCCCCTAAATCAACTCATTCTCCAATTTTTTTCTATTATAGTTGGTTTTGTTATTGTTTCCTGTTTACTGGAATTTCCCTTATCTACTCGACTTTTCCACCATTTTTTCCTTCCTCACCAAGTGGAAGATGGTATTTTTAAATTTCAATCTTTCCATAAAACTCCCCTATGTTGGGACCGAAAAGTAGCTAGAGGGGGGGGGGGGGGGGGGAATAGCTCGTCGCGATCTTCGTGCTTGACGTTGCTTGTTTCTTCAAAGATGTGCAGCGGAAAATACAAAGAAACAAAACTACAACGCTAACAAATGGATTTTACTTGGTATCCACCTCACAAGAGGTGACTAATCCAAGGATCCACACACTCACGCACCCTCCACTATGAAAACCCTCCTTTATGGTAACTACCAAAGGCGGAGAAGCCCTACAAGTTCACACTACAAGAAGAAAGGGAAAGGATACACAAATACAAGCAAAAGCTTACAGTGAGTATAAAAACCCTAACCCTAGCTTTCTTCTTCAGCTGTAGATCCGCCTCTTGACTTGGAAAACCTCCAAGAACCTTCAAGAACTGGCGATCTGATCTTTGTGGAGAAGCTGTGGAAGCGCTGAAGTGATCTGAGATGAATCGGTGAAGTTCTACCGAAGAAGACGCACGCCAACGGCCTTTATCTGCGCCAACGGTCGGATCCCGATCGATTGGATTGCTCCCGATCGATTGGATTGCTCCCAATCGATCGGGGAGGCTTTGGATCGATCCACGGATCGATCCAGAGCGCCTCTGTGCTCTGAAAATTTGCCTGGATTGATCGACTGATCGATCCAGGGCTTATCGCGACATACAGCACCTTCCCAATCGATCCACTGATCGATTGGGACCTCTGGATCGATCGGATGATCGATCCAGAGGCATTCTGTGCGCTCGCGACTTCCTCCCAATCGATCCACTGATCAATTGGGACGAAAGCTTCTCGCAGGGACACCCCAATCGATCGACCAATCGATTGGGCTCCAGCCAATCGATCAGCTGATCGATTCAGCTTCTGGTTTTTGCCCAAAACCAAGTCCCAAGCCTCCCAAACAAACATCCGGTCAACCTTGACATGTTGGTCCATCATGCCTAGCATCCGGTCACCCTTGACCTGCTAGGACTCCCTCACCAAGTGTCCGGTCACTCCCTTTGAGCCACTTGGACTTTTCTTCATCTTGCCAAGTATCCGGTCACTACCTTGACCTACTTGGACTTTCACCAGATGTTTGGTCAACCTTGACGCATCTAGATTTCCCCGTGCCTGGCTTCACTCACCAGGACATCCAATCTGCCTAGCTTCACTCACTAGGACTTCTCTTCTGCCTGGCTTCACTCACCAGGTCTTTCACCTAACTTCACTCACTAGGATTTTCACCTGGCTTCACTCACCAGGATTTTCTTCTGCCTGGCTTCACTCACCAGGACTTTCCTTCTGCCTAACATCCCAGTTAGGACTTCCTAGTCAAGTATCTGGTCATCCTTGACCTACTTGACTTCTTCTTCAATCAACCTTGTATTGTCAAACATCGAAACCCAAACCAAGACTCAAGCTTGGTCAACCAGGTCAACCTTGACCTGAGGGATGTTGCACCAACAATCTCCCCCTTTTGATGTTTGACAATACCAACACTATCACTTACAATACCACATGTAAGTTAGGCTAATCCCATAGCCTAAACCTTCTTCATGCCACTAGGTAATGAATACATAAGTTAAGCCCTTCATTCTCCCCCTAAGAGGGCAAACTCCCTCTAGGTAATGAAAGCCTAACTTACTCCCTTTCATTCTCCCCCTATTGGCACACATCAAACCATGCCCCATTTTTGGGCACACATCAACAAATTTACTTGTTGAAAACTCTCCCCCTGAAGAGTTGCTCATCGTTGTTCACAACTTCACTCGTTGTGATCAATATGATAATGAAGGTCTCATACCCTTCATTATCCTTAACCCTACATTCTCCTTCAATGTAGGCAAATGCCCATCCTTGAGCATTCTCCACTTGAAACCACTTGAACAATGAGGATATCCACTCCCCATTAAAGTTCAAACGCTCAACCTTGAACATGTTCTTAACGGAAGGTTAACCACCTTCCAAAGTTCATGAAAAATAATTTTCATGTCTTTAAAGAGTCCCTCCCCCTAAAGACATGGTGGTAACTTCTGTCATTGCACCAACAATGACTTGGAATCCCTAAAACTTTAGGAAGCCCACTTTTAGAAGTTTTGAGGTTCAAATATTCAAAATTTGAAACAAACCTCAACCTAAACTTCAACTTAGCCTTCCTTAACCAATTCATCCTTGTTTTCCACATGAAAACACCCTTTTTATGTATACAAATATATTTTCATGGGTTTGGAATGGTTACCTAGACTAAAATAGGTTCAAAGATGCTGAAATCAGGCATTCCCAGCCAAAATCAGCAACTTGGATCGATTGGAATTGGGTTCCAATCGATTGAACCTTTCTGAATCGATCCACTGATCGATTTAGGAGGGCTGGATCGATCGGTGGATCGATCCAGGAAGCTTCTGTTTGCGAGAAGCTTGCTCTCAATCGATCGCCCGATCGATTGAGACCCTTCAATCGATCGGGTGATCGATTGAGGTCTGATAGTTGCTGAAATTCACTTTCTGTGAATTTCAGAAGCCCCTAGAAAAATCTACAAAATTCCAAAAATTGTAAAAATTTGTGTAAACATTATTTAGGATATAATTTATCATGGAAAAATAGTTTTCTATGAAAATACATCATATTTTCAAATATTTATACAAACTTAAAAACTTACAAAAACTTTAGCGTTTTCTTCAAGTTTGTGTTTAACTATTCAATGGTGATTACTATCAAAAGATAGCCTTCACCAAGGTTTTCCAAAATATATTCAAAATCATTTTTAAAACCAATATCCCACCATGTTCCTTGGGCATAATGCACATGACTTGTACATTAGCTTTCCCAATGATGGGAAAACACATACTGTGTGTTTTGATGAACTTAAAACTCAAAAGAATGCACTAAAACAACATCTTGAGTTTTGTTCATCATCCTAACATCTCACATGTATCTAATGTGCACTAAACCACATACAAGTCATGTTATAGGTCTTTGTGAGATGCAAAATTTTGTTTTGCCCTAATCTAGGGATCATGCATATCTATCTAGGCATTTTGTGGATATTGAACATCCATCTAGGATGTCACTTGTTGACACCACTTGTTGACTTGTTGATTAATGTCATTTGTCCTTAATTTTAAGGAAATGAACATAATGCATGATAATGTTATGGCATACATCAAAATGAAATAGCTTTCAAAAGGAAGAGTCCTATAACTACATGATGTATGTATGACATGACTGTTGATACAGTCTGACCTGGCTGTTGTTTTGATGTTGACATTGATTTAAGTTTGTATCAGATGTTAATTGAACTCGGATTGATTACTGATCAAGGTTGATCATGTGGAAGGGAAAAGTCCAAGTTGGAAACTTGGCACGCGAAGTCGGAGAGGGCTCGGTAGCTCGTTCTCCGGACTAGGTCAGAGAGGGCTCGGTAGCTCGTTCTCTGGACCTGACGAAGTCGGAGAGGGCTCGGTAACCCGTTCTCCGGACTAGGTCAGAGAGGGCTCGATAGCTCGTTCTCCGGACTAGATCGGAGAGGGCTCGGTAGCTCGTTCTCTGGACCTGACGAAGTAGGAGAGGGCTCAGTAGCTCGTTCTCCGGACTAGGTCAGAGAGGGCCCGGTAGCTCGTTCTCTGGACCGGACGAAGTCGGA
The DNA here is from genome assembly GCF_018446385.1 of Zingiber officinale. Lineage (NCBI taxonomy): Eukaryota > Viridiplantae > Streptophyta > Magnoliopsida > Zingiberales > Zingiberaceae > Zingiber > Zingiber officinale. The sequence continues at coordinate 3,958,037 of NC_056006.1, read as the reverse complement.
GAGGGCTCGGTAGCTTGTTCTCCGGATTAGGTCAGAGAGGGACCTAAGTGGACACTCCATGGTACATTGGATCAGTCGGCAGACCGATCCAGTGATACATAAGACAGTGGATCGGTCGGCAGACCGATCCAGTGAAACTAAGTTTCCATGGATCGGTCTGGTGACCGATCAGGAAACACTTAGTAGCACACTGAGTGTAATCTGATCGGTCTGTAGACCGATCAGGAAACACTCAGCAGAACACTGAGTGCAATCTGATCGGTCTTGGAGATCGATCAGGAGATGGTATTGCGAAGAGAAGAAGGCAGGGGATCGGTCGTGGAGACCGATCCACCTGCAGTCTGATCGGTCTCCACGACCGATCAGACAAGCTTCGGACCGATCAGGATATGTCCTGATCGGTCCATGGATCGGTCTGGTGACCGATCCACACACAATCAGAGTTGTTCGTTGTTTCTGCGATTCCTCCACTGCATTTGATCTGCCTGATTCATGTGATATAACCCTCTGTGCTGTTAGCTTTTGAGTTTGCAGGATCACAGGTATCATTCCAAGCCTAATTTCAAATTAAGTCCATAAGAGGAATACGACAAATGGCCTTTCTGCTGTGATTCGCGGCGCATGGTGCATTTGAAGCATCAACGGCTACTGGTGTGATCTGGCTGCGATCCGCTTGACTCCTGGTGATTGGTTCGAGCTCAGAAGACACCAGTGAAGACTGTGATTTCATTGGTGTGAGTTCAGAGAACCAGGTAAGGAGGAAGAGGGATTGGCTGCAGCGATGATTCTGCGCAGTTTGACCACGATCCATGACAGCAGAGAACAGGGGCTTAAGAAGCAGTAAAAAGCGAGAGGAAAGAACAACAAGAAAGCAAGAAAGTGAAAAAAAAAAAAAGAAAACGTTCTGTTGATCGTTGTGGTGTGCTAAGTTCTTGAGCTCTCGGGTGAGAAACTGCTATCTGTGAGTTCTCTGTTTCCACTGATCCTCGCGTGGTTGTAAGCGTTAGTTCATTCTTCTTTGCCACCGAGCTCTGTAAGTCTTGTGCTTTAACATATATATTTCTTGAGACTTTGTGGAGAGGTTACTCCACCGAGAAGGAGGATCTTTAGCCGAAATTTATCCGGGGTGCGATCTACCGAAGATCAAGGGGTCGTCCACCTTACGGACACGCCGAGGAGTAGGGGCAAGTTATCCCCGAACCTCGTAAATCCATGTGTTAGTATGCTTGTTTCCTCTTTGTTTTAGTTTCCTAATTCCGCTGTGCTAACAAGTTTCTTTGTAGAAATTTGTGTTTAAGTTTTTAAGAGGCTATTCACCCCCCCTCTAGCCATCTAAGATCCTAACAAGTGGTATCAGAGCCTGGTGCTCTTCATCTGGACTAACATCCTAAGGAGCAAGAAGATGGCCATGAAGGAAGGATTCAGCACCAACAGACCACCCTTCTTCGATGGAGCAGATTTCCAGTATTGGAAGAGTCGCATGGAGTATTACCTCAAGACTGATATCTCCATGTGGTTCTCGGTCAAGGAAGGATTCACACCACCGAAGGACGAAGAAGGTAAGGAACTCGATTCATCAAGGTGGTCTACTGAACAAACTCGTAAAGGGCAAGCCGATGCCAAGGCGGTAGTCACCTTACAATGTGGGATTGCCAAGGACCAACTCGTCAAGGTAGGTCCATTCTCGAGTGCAAAAGATTTATGGAACAAGCTTATCGAGCTCCAAGAAGGAACTCGTAATTCTCGGATAGCCAAGAGGGACCTATTCTTGAATCAACTACAAAATCTCACTATGAAGGAAAACAAAACGGTAAGTGAACTACATGGGAGGTTCAAGGAAATCATCAATGGTCTACATTCCGTAGATGAACGCGTGGAGAATCGCGATCTAGTAAGGTACGCTCTTAAAGCCTTTCCAAGGAATGCCTTGTGGTCATCTATGGTAGATGCCTACAAAGTTTCCAAGGATCTTTCCATTGTTAAATTAGACGAATTCTTTTGTGAAATGGAACTTCATGAACTTGCTAACAAAGGTCAAAGAGAGAAAGGTATTACCTTAGTTGCAGGACCAAAGAACAAGGATGGAAGAAGAAAGAGGGAAAAGAAGAAGGAGAAAGAGATTTCTTCATCTACATCCTCCTCCGAGTCTGATGATGAAGGCGGATCATCATCAAGCGAGATGACCAACTTCGTGAGGAGAATTATGAGAAGAAGCCGAAGATACAAAGGAAAAGGTAAACCTAATGATCAAAATATCGATAAGACTAATGTTACATGTTATGAGTGTAGCAAGAAAGGCCACTACCGGAGTGAGTGTCCAAAACTCAAGAAGGAGGAAAGAGCCAAGAAGAAGAAAGCTCTCAAGGCCACTTGGGATGAATCTTCCTCAAGCTCATCAGAGGAGGAAGAGAAGAAGGAGAAGAGTACTCGGCAATTGGCACTCATGGCAAGGGAGGAATCCGATTCCGGGAGTGATGGGGACGCAAGCACTTCAGCCGCGGCTTCATCATCTTCGGATGATGAAGAGGTAACCTCTTCTCACTTAGAAAAATGTTATAAGACTATTACACATTTGTCTACCTTTCTTAAAAAATCAAAAACAGAAAATAAATCATTAAAAGAAGAAGTAGAAAACTTGAGGGCCCTTAGGGAAGATGAGGTTGATGACCTACATCTAGAGGTCCTTGAGGATGAGAACAAGGCCTTGAAAGGTGAGGTTGAGAAACTCAAGAAAATGCTTGAAAAATTCTCAACTAGCTCTAAGATCCTAGACATGATTCTAAATGCCCAAAGGGCGGTCTACAACAAGGCTGGATTAGGATATCAACCTAAGGAGTCTAGCTTTATTTCTTTAGTGTCAAGAACCCAATTTCATCGATCGCATGTTTCTAGGGTTCATGATGTTAGGATCGACGGTCGCGGCTAGAGAGGGGGGGTGTGAATAGCCGACCCCAAATCTTCGTTTCTTCCTACGAATTAGGTTAGCGCAGCGGAAATAAAATAATAGAAATGAGAACAAGAAGATCAAACCTTAGACGCAGCGATGTAACGAGGTTCGGAGATGATACTCCTACTCCTTGGCGTGTCCGTAAGGTGGACGAAGCCTATCAATCCGTCGGTGGATGAAACCCCGGATAACCGGCTAATATGAACTCCTTCTGGGTGGAGAAACCTCACCACAAAGTCTTTGCAACAGCAAAACAGAGGAGTACAACAATAGAGGAAACAAACAAGAACAATAGAAATTGTAAACACACTTGCTTGCCTTCTCGTCGGAGTCCGTTGATGAAGCAGCAGCTTCACGGCTCCAGCAGCTAGAAAACCAGCACGAAGCTCACGCGAAGCTTCAGCAAACCGAGAGCTCAGCAAAGCTCAAGTCGCAGTTAGGAGGAAGAAGAGTAAGTAGAAGCAGAAGCTTCGGACCAGAAAAAGAAAGGTATTCTGTAGCAGCCCTCGATCTCCTTTATATAGCCTGAACCTGCAACTGCACCTGCAAAGCAGACAGCGAAGAAGACGGAGATACCCGTTGAATCTCAATGGATATACCTGGACCGATCAGGACATATCCTGATCGGTCCAGGAAGACCCTGATCGGTCCTGGGGACCGATCAGAGCTTCCTCTGATCGGTCCAGGGACCGATCAGCATGCATGTCCCTTCCTTTTCTCCCGAACTTCTGTTCGCTTTCTGATCGGTCTGCAGACCGATCAGATAACATACAGTAGCATACTGTTTGGTTACTGATCGGTCACCAAACCGATCAGATAACCCAGTGTATCACTGGATCGATCCACTGATCGATCCAGCTCTTGGTTTTTGCCCAAACCAAGTCCCACGCCTTCCAAACCAATATCCGGTCAACCTTGACCTATTGGTATCTCATGCTTAGCATCTGGTCACTCCCTTGACCTGCTAAGACACCCTACCAAGTGTCCGGTCAATCCCTTTGACCCACTTAGACTTTTCTCTTCGTGCCAAGTATCTGGTCACTCCCTTGACCTACTTGACCTTCACAATACCAGATGTCCGATCAGCCTTGATCCATCTGGATTTTTCCTTGCCCGGCTTCACTCACCAGGACTTTCCCTTGCCTGGCTTCACTCACCAGGATTTTCACCAACTGTCTGGCTTCACTCACCAGGACTTTCACTTTCACCTAGCTTCACTCACTAGGGTTTTCACCTGGCTTCACTCACCAGGATTTCCAATCTGCCTGGCTTCACTCACCAGGACTTTTCCGTCTGCCTGGCTTCACTAACCAGGACTTTCCATCTGCCTTCCTGATCTAGAGAACGAGCTACCGAGCCCTCTCTGACCTAGTCCGGAGAACGAGCTACCGAGCCCTCTCTGACCTAGTCCGGAGAACGAGCTACCGAGCCCTCTCCGACCTATTCCGGAGAACGAGCTACCGAGCCCTCTCCGACTTCATCCGGTCCAAAGAACGAGCTACCAAGCCCTCTCTAACCTAGTCCGGAGAACGAGCTACCGAGCCCTCTCCGACTTCCACATCCGGTCCAGAGAACGAGCTACCGAGCCCTCTCTGACCATAGTCCGGAGAACGAGCTACCGAGCCCTCTCTGACTTCCACTTGCCAAGTTCCCATACTTGAACTTCTCCGTGCCAAGTCTACTCACCTCGGGTCAACCAGGTCAACCTTGACCAAGGGTTGCACCCACAACCTCCCAAGTTTCTGTTCTTGTCAAACATCAAGATACAACTTGAGTCAGGTCAACTCGAGTCAGGTCAACCAGGTCAACCTTGACCTAAGGTTGTACCAACAATCTCCCATCAAAATACAACTCTTCTGTTCTCGTCAAACATCAAAATACAACTCGAGTCAGGTCAACTCGAGTCGGGTCAACCAGGTCAACCTTGACCAAGGTTACACCAACAATCTCCCCCTTTTTGATGTTTGACAAAACCATAACCTAACTTAGGTTTTCTAATGTTCTTCCTTGAACATTCTCCCCAAACCTACACTCTCCCCCTTTTTGACACACATCAAAAAGAGTGAATCAAGGTCAAGAGTTTATTTCTAATGAAGGTCCCATACCTTTCATTAAAACCCTTAATTTCCCCCTTGATACTAAGGTCAACAATTAACTTAGTGATAATCCCATATCACTCAAGTCTTTAGGAGTAAAAACTCCCCCTAAAAGTCAACTCCCCCTTGACTAATAGGTAAAACTCCCCCTAAAGGTCAACTTCCTCTTGACCATTGCACCAACAATGTCTTGGAGAGTTTCAAGCCTTTAGAAATCCAAAACACCAACTCCCAGCTGAAATTTCAGACAAAACAATCGAAAATCAGCAAGTTGGCACGCGCTGATCGGTCACCTGACCGATCAGACCTTCCCTGGATCGGTCACCAGACCGATCCACACTTCCCTAGATCCGTCCAGTGACCGATCCAGAGTGTCCTGAACCGATCAGAATCCCCTCTGATCGGTCCCCAACTCTGATATCAGAAGTTTCTGATTTTTCTACTTCCGAAATTCAGAAACCTCTTAAAAATCACATAAAATTTCAAAAATTGTAAAATTTTGAGGATACATTCCTCATAACATATATTATCACGGAAAAATAATTTTCGATGAAAATAACTTCCATTTTCAAAACTTGATACAAAGTTCGAAAAACTTTGAAATAGTTCAAGTTTAACTCAACTTTGTTTCAACTTGCTCAATGATGAATGCTATCACTAGAAAAGCTTCATCAAGGTTTTTCAAATCAATTTTGAAATGATTTAAAACCCTTCAATTTAGGACCATAATCTTAGGGCTAAATGTACATGACTTGTACACAAGCTTTCCCTATGATCCTCAATTTCGAATTAGGCTCATCTAGGTACAAGAACTATGCACCTTGATCCTAACTCATGATCCTAATATCTCACACACATCTAAGGTGTATCAAACACATCTAAGTCAATTTTGATGTGAGATATGGGTTTAGGTTAGCTTAATCTAAGTTCTCATGCATTTTCTAAACAACAATTTGATTTCCATATCAAATTATGTTTTTGTCCTTAAATCAAATTAATTGATTATAAATGCACAAGATGATGACATGGCATAAAGTGTGAAACTTAACTAGAGCATGACATATAAATAACTTAAGCATTATCATGACATTTCAAATGATGATAAAATAAATATGATGTCATGACATGGCATATGGCAAACAATACATGGCAAATAATATATAAAGGTATAGAAAATACCTAATTCTAGCCTTAGTTGCCATTTTTGATAATTTTGATCATTTTGCCATAGGTTCTATATTCCTAAGTGTAATAGACCTAGCATCTTATACCAAAGATTTTTAGATCACTATGTGCCAATTAGATTGACTCTAGAAAACTCCTCAAATTTGATTGGCACATTCTAATCACCTTAGGAATAATTCTTAATTTCATTTTCAAGGCTTGATTATACCTTGAAAAATCCTAAAGTGTCACCTTTTGCCATGATTAGGTTAACTACCTATTTAAGTAAGGTTGGCACACCCCAACTAATCTAGCGTGATGAAATCACGCTCCTAGGAACCCAATACCTATTGGAGCTCATTGGGTTCACTAAGTATTCACTAGGGATGACTTCCCTAGCAACCCTCCTAATGACCCTCCTAGGCTTTAAAGCCTTGGTCATTTGGGACTCAACAAGATCAACTCTAGGGGTGACTCCCCTTGTGACCTTGGTGATGGTCTTTCTAGCCCTAGGTCTTGTTCCATAATCGAATGGAACATTATGATAAGTGGGCTTTGATTTTTGACCCTTAGACTCTTGAGTTGACTTCTCTAAATTCTTAAGGGTCTTTTCTAAATTGTCAAGTCTTGACCTCAAGACTTGATTTTCCTTTTCTAATACCTCAAGTTTTAATTTGTCATTTTTCTTTGAGGTATACCTAGGCATATGTCTAGTTGTTTTGGGATTCCTACCTAGGTTTTCCTTAACCTTAGATGAGTTAATTCTAGGGTTGGTTTTTCTAGTATTGTCCTTATCTGGGCTAACATGTTTGGCACCTAAGCACGTGTATCGGTTACTATAGTTATCATGCTTATTATTATTGACAATAGCAATAAGGCTACTAGCATGCATCCTACTAGAATTGCAAGAATATTCCTTAGAGATTACCTTAGGGTTTGCCTTAGCTCCCCCTATAGACATGCTCGGTCTCTTGTCCTTGTGAGGTTGCCTCCCCCTCGGACATTGGCTCCTATAATGTCCCCTTTGCTTGCATTGGAAGCACACCACGTGCTCCTTACCCTTGCGTTTCGGGACTCCAACTTTCTTGACCTTTGGCGCCGGTGGAGTCTTCCTAATCCCCCTTGGACACTTACTCTTGTAATGTCCATATTCCCTACACTCAAAGCATATTATATGTAATTTACTTGAAAGTAAATTGCTTGAGTTACCTAGGGTTGAAGATGGTTGTATGCTTTCTTCTTCATCCCTTCCGGAAGTAGAGGCTTCTTCTTCTTGCTCCAATCTTGAAGAAGAACTCTCCTCCTCTTCTTCCTTAGATGTTGAGTAGCCCTCAACTTCTAATTCCTTACCTCCATGAAGTGAGCTACTTGGCTCACTTGACTCCTCTTCATGACTTGAAGTGGAGTTCTCCTCATGGAACTTTGCCAAGTTGTTCCACAACTCCTTGGCATCGTTATATCCACCTATCCTACACAAAACATCATTAGGTAAAGAAAATTCAAAAATTTTCAATACCTCATCGTTGACTAGGGATTGGTGGACTTGTTCCATGGTCCACTCCTTCTTCTCTAGGGTTTCTCCTTTCTTGTCCATCGGAGGCTTGAAACCTAATTGAACACAACTCCAATTTTCAATGTTAGTCATAAGAAAGTACTTCATTCTTACCTTCCAAAACGCGAAGTCGTCGCGATCGTAGAAAGGTGGAATTGTGACGTCTTCTCCAAATAACTCCATTCTCTAGCTCGTGCTCCCCCGGGTGTTGATCCAACGAAGAGCGACCTCGCTCTGATACCACTTGTTAGGATCGACGGTCGCGGCTAGAGAGGGGGGGGGGTGTGAATAGCCGACCCCAAATCTTCGTTTCTTCCTACGAATTAGGTTAGCGCAGCGGAAATAAAATAATAGAAACGAGAACGAGAAGATCAAACCTTAGACGCAGCGATGTAACGAGGTTCGGAGATGATACACCTACTTCTCGGCGTGTCCGCAAGGTGGACGAAGCCTATCAATCCGTCGGTGGATGAAACCCCGGATAACCGGCTAATATGAACTCCTTCTGGGAGGAGAAACCTCACCACAAAGTCTTTGCAACAGCAAAACAGAGGAGTACAACAATAGAGAAAACAAACAAGAACAATAGAAATTGTAAACACACTTGCTTGCCTTCTCGTCGGAGTCCGTTGATGAAACAGCAGCTTCACGGCTCCAGCAGCTAGAAAACCAGCACGAAGCTCACGCGAAGCTTCAGCAAACTGTTACGCTCCGCAAGTGTACGGAAATGTCGTAAGTAATATAAAAGATTATCGTATCCACAGGGACTGGAATAAGCACTAGAAATGTCTCAATGCGAATTAGCTAAACAACTATCCAATCGTTTCAAAAGCAAAGTAAAGGTAAACAAATCTAGTCTTAAAGATCAACAAACAAGAGTTTAGTGTTTTAGGGTATGATAAAGGGAGATTCTAGGAGTTTCGGTTTCTTTGTAAGATTTCTTGAATGTAAATGGTTCACCAATTCTTATCCCTCAATTGCCAAACATGTAGAAAGTTGCCGGTTCTCTCTTGCAATAGACAACTGGCTAAGGACTGAGAAATGTATCTAAGTAGGATTAATTAGACATGAACCTACATTGTCCTTACACAGAAGCGCACCTATTACTATGCCTTCCTCGGATATCAACATAGAAGCTCACAACTCATTAATCTATCAAGATACAAGAAACTAATCACAAGATCCATCCTACTCTCTTGAATATTCCCATTTCCTCTTCAAGATTATCTCTCAAACGTCCTTACACGGGCTTGCACCTGTCACGTGGATCCCTCGGATGATCGAGTGAGAGTTTATCTTTACAAAGTCCACAAGAAATTCAAACAATCAATCAAGAATGAGAATTAAGCACAAATCACCATTAATCATTCAAGATCTAATTGATACAAGCAAGACAATGTCATTGAAACAAGAAAATGGCAAATCCATAAGAGATTACATCAATCCACCATACAAATACTCCCTTAATCCTAGAATACAAGATCTACTCCATGAATCGAGGAAGAAAACCCGAAGAAATAGAAATTACAAGCATTTCTTAAGTCCCCAATCCAAGAAATTAAGAAGAGGGGGAAAGAGAAAACTTATCTACGAAGAAGCCTCGTCTTCGGATCCAATCCTCGCTCCGGAGTCGAAATCATCGAGATCTCCCCTTGAATCGCCCAGAAATCCTCCCAAGATTGGGAGGAAACCACCAAATCTTGCTTTCTCCCAAAGGGGGAGATCCCTTTCAATTCATGAAGAAGGGTTTAAATAGAGGAGGAATCGGGCGCCACACGGCCCGTGACACGGTGTGAGATTCACACGCCATGTCCAGCCTTCCCTCTGCCAAGCTGCAGTGTGACTCCACACGGCCGAACCCTCGCTCTCGAATGCTACACGGCAGTGGTGCACACGCCACACCTCACTTGGTCTCTGGAAGTCTCACACGGCCGTGTAGATCCAGACGGCCCCCGAATCATTCAGATCTGGTTGGCTTCAAATCTTGACACGGCCGTGCGAGGTTCACACGGCCATGTCATCTTCCTCTTCTGTTGGCGCCAAACTCCACACGGCCCAAGCTCCATACCAGTGCAGGGCCGTGTGAGGTACACGGCCCGGTGCTTTCTCCCTTCGTTTCCTCCAATGCATGTCCAAAGATGTAGATTCTTCACCAAATCGACTCCTGTGTACAGAAAATGCATAAAAAGCAGATCTCCGAACCAAAAGAGTAAATATGCTAAAAGGAAAGCTGGAAGTATAAAAATGCATAGATCAAGCATGCTCAAAGTATGTAAATGTGCGTAAAAACATGCATAAAAGAGTATATAATCTACGCACATCACACCCCCAGATTTAAACCTTTGCTTGTCCTCAAGCAAAATGCTGCAGTCTAAATTCATATGTTCTACAACACATTCATAAAACCCAGTGCACTTTCCTAACTCTATCAAAAAGTTTCATTAACAAGCTTGATCATGGAAACAAGTAAAGTATGGTTCAAGCATAAGAATCTTGTGCGCAGTGTAAAAGTAACTCAACACCCTTCAAGTTTCAATCCATGTCCTAGTCAAGTCGTCATCAAATTTGAATTCCTAATGTTTCCAGTGAAAGACAAGTAACCAGTGATAGGCACTTACTTACCGTTCACTTGGTTCATATTTCTCAACTAACCCAAGGTCTCAAAGGTGTGCTCAATCTCAAGGGAAGCTAAGCAGTCATTTCCCCAGTAACCTAACTCGGTCTCAAAGGGGTGACTTGCTAGATTCCACTCATGACAACTATTTTTTATATCCCTCTTTTTTTTTTTTTTTTTTATAAGTGTTTGCATTGTGCAAAACTTATTCATAAATGTACTTTTAGCACACATGTTGGGATATTTTGATTTTTCCAAATGAGCTTTAATGATTTGAGCCTCATCCAGTAACCAAAATGAAAGTTGAGAGATCACCATGGAAACCAAGTACTAAGCAAACAAGATGAATCATGACTATTTCAATGACATCAACTATTCAAGCATCAAGCACAATTGTAGTGAAGATAAAATCCTTAAGGTTGAACCAAAACTAAAACTCATCACCATAAGATCCTTAGCTTATTAATGCTTCCCAAGATAGAAAAAAGAACTACACAAAGTTTACTAGTAGCATCATGCGAACATCATGAATCGAGACAATAATCGTGCTAACATTTCACTTGAATCCAAGAAAGCATATAAGTGAAGATTTGATGTTCTCAAAATTTTTTTTTGCCACAAAAAAATCAAAACAAAATGCAAGACATAAGAAAAAACGAAAACAAACAAAGCAAATCAAATGCATCTAATGCATCCCCCCAGACTTAAATTTTTCATTGTCCCAATGAAAACTAAAAACAATGTGGAGGAGATTTTAAGAGAAGTTACCAAGTGATGAGCTCCAAATGGTTGACATTCATGTTTTTAAAGATACTCCTCCATCAAATACTCACATTCCTCCACAACTTTGAATTCTACAACAATAAGATAGACAAGAAAAATTAAGTAGAGGATACATGTTTATTATAAAGAGAGAACTAAAGACATAAAAAAAAAATAAGGAAAATGAACTTGGGTTGCCTCCCAAGAAGCGCTTGTTTAAGGTCATTAGCTCGACAACCTCATTAGATTCATCTAAATCTTGCTCTTGGAGGGGTAAGATATTTTAGAACCCTCCTACCAAGGGCTCTTATTATGGAGGGAGCTTTCATCAAAGGAGCTACAAAGTAAAGTATAACTCTCTCCATCTTCGTCTTCTTGGAAATTTTTTCAGGTGGTCGAAGACGGTTCAGATTGAGCTTCCAATTATTGGCCCATGTGAAATCTGCACATCCAAAAGAAAAACAAATCTCCCACAAGCATATTATATAGTATAGAGCTAGAACCATATCAAGATAAGATGAATAAGTAATAAAAACTGAATCACATCCAACAAAGTCAATTATAGGTACCTCCATAAAGTTTTCCAAAAGATCACAAGAAATACTAACCTTACTTTGCTGAGAAATACCTGAAATTTCTAAACATGTAAATGTGACTTCCTCTGAATCAAATGATGGTTCTGGCTCTAGCTTAGGTGTTGATGATATCAATGATGGTGATTCTTGAGACTCTACTAGTTCTGTATAAGTCCCTACACATTGTTCCACAACATGATCAATTCTTAGATACTCTAAGGGTTGTCTTGACAAAGGTGGTGATCCTTGATATGCTGCTTCCACAACACAGCTCCCTACACATTCTTCCATTTCATCATCATCAACACATACATCAAAAAATAAACCAACATCTATGTCCTCAATAGGAGAATCAATAACAAGAGGATCAATAACTTCACTTGCAGTTTTAAGTTGATCTACCACATCACATTCATCATCTGAAAATTTGATGTCACTATAACACCTTATAAAATTTTGAGATAGATCTGAAAACTTATTTACCACTACATTATCAATAAAATCCTCATCTGAAAAATCTTCATCTTCATATATATTCAAAAATCTACACTCAACCATATTAGTGTCACAGGATTTGCCGAAGTCTTTATTTTCATTGACCCCCACTAACCTTTGTGGAAAAGGAACCCTTAGTGAAGGTCCTAGGAAAGACTGAACTCCCTTTTTCCCAAATTCCCTTTGAGCTTTTAGAGGAGGTCCAACTTGCTTATCTAATGTTGGTGTGATTAATCGTTGAGGGAAAGGTACTTCTGGCCTTTGGGAACTTCCCAGAGAAATGGAACTGAGTTCTTGTGATCTTCTATTATTCTTCTCCTCAATTCTAAACATGTCGTTCTTCAAAAGTTCTTCATGATTTTTTCCACTTCTCAACCCAACATCATCACACTTTTCATTGGATCTTGACTGTGTAGGAGGGGGATCTTCTATAAACCATTTTGAAACAATACTATCAAGCTTTGCCCCCAAATGTTTGAACTCCTCACTCTGTGACTTGTGAATTTCAACATTTTTAGGTGGTTGAATTTCATTTTGTTTGACAGGCTCTCTTACATTTATGGCTTTCACTTCTTGAATATCTGAGGGAAATTCCATCCAACTTTTGTTCGACCATTCACGGAGGATCAATGTCACTTGATCAATTAACGAATAAGCTTCATCTACACTTTTGTCCATAAAAGAACCTCTAGCTGATGAATCCAATAAAGTCTTGTCTGAGAAAGAAATTCCCCCATAGAATATGTGCAAAATCAACCATTTTTCAAAATCATGATGAGGGCACTGTCTTTGAAGACTCTTGAATCTATCCCATGCTTCAAATAATGATTCTCCATATGCCTGAGCAAAATTTGTTATGCAATTCCTCATATACACCGTTCTACTTGGAGGGGAAAAATGATTCAGAAATTGCTTCTCCAATTGTTCCCAACTTGTGATGCTTTGAGGACAGAGAGAATATAGCCAAGTCCTTGCTTTATCCTTGATACTGAAAGGAAATGTCATCAATCGAACTGCATTTGCTGATACTCCTTCGCATTTCACCAAATCACAAATCTCTAAAAATGTTTCAAGATGCAGATAAGGACTTTCTGATACTTCTCCTCCAAATTTGTCACCTTGTATCATGAAAATTATCTCTGGGTCTAGTTGGAAACTTTCTGCTTCAATTTGAGGTTGCACAATGGGAGATAAAAATCTTGCAGAAAAGGGTGTAGAAAAATTTCTCATGGGCCTGCTTGACATGTTAGTGCTCATGGATATTCAAGAAGAAAAAGAAAATTATCAAGAATCAAAAACAAGAAATAAAATGCAATATGAAAAGCAAGAAAGCAAATGCAGAATTTAAATTGCAAGAAAGAAAGTGCATAATGAAAACAAGAAAGAAAAGATAAAAGGAAAAAGAAAAATATCTAGAATAATTCATATGCTAAAAATTGCAAGATATGTTTACAAAAGAAAATAAGAAAGAAACTAGATCAAAAGAGAAAACAGAGAAAAGTTAGATTAGAGTGCTAGAAATCAAGAATGCAAAGTTAGAATTAGAATTAGAATTGTAACAAAAAGAATTGTCAAGAATGTTATTCAAGAAAAGAAAAGCTTATAGAAACAGGATTCTAAAGTTACAACTATGAAAATGTAAAGAAAGAAAGAAAAGTTATGTTTAGTCTAACTCAATTGATAATTCCTAATGTTATAGCGCAGTCCCCGGCAACGGCGCCAAAAACTTGTTACGCTCCGCAAGTGTACGGAAATGTCGCAAGTAATATAAAAGATTATCGTATCCACAGGGACTGGAATAAGCACTAGAAATGTCTCAATGCGAATTAGCTAAACAACTATCCAATCGTTTCAAAAGCAAAGTAAAGGTAAACAAATCTAGTCTTAAAGATCAACAAACAAGAGTTTAGTGTTTTAGGGTATGATAAAGGGAGATTCTAGGAGTTTCGGTTTCTTTGTAAGATTTCTTGAATGTCAATGGTTCACCAATTCTTATCCCTCAATTGCCAAACATGTAGAAAGTTGTCGGTTCTCTCTTGCAATAGACAATTGGCTAAGGACTGAGAAATGTATCTAAGTAGGATTAATTAGACATGAACCTACATTGTCCTTACACAGAAGCGCACCTATTACTATGCCTTCCTCGGATATCAACATAGAAGCCCACAACTCATTAATCTATCAAGATACAAGAAACTAATCACAAGATCCATCCTACTCTCTTGAATATTCCCATTTCCTCTTCAAGATTATCTCTCAAACATCCTTACACGGGCTTGCACCTGTCACGTGGATCCCTCGGATGATCGAGTGAGAGTTTATCTTTACAAAGTCCACAAGAAATTCAAACAATCAATCAAGAATGAGAATTAAGCACAAATCACCATTAATCATTCAAGATCTAATTGATACAAGCAAGACAATGTCATTGAAACAAGAAAATGGCAAATCCATAAGAGATTACATCAATCCACCACACAAATACTCCCTTAATCCTAGAATACAAGATCTACTCCATGAATCGAGGAAGAAAACCCGAAGAAATAGAAATTACAAGCATTTCTTAAGTCCCCAATCCAAGAAATTAAGAAGAGGGGGAAAGAGAAAACTTATCTACGAAGAAGCCTCGTCTTCGGATCCAATCCTCGCTCCGGAGTCGAAATCGTCGAGATCTCCCCTTGAATCGCCCAGAAATCCTCCCAAGATTGGGAGGAAACCACCAAATCTTGCTTTCTCCCAAAGGGGGAGAGATCCCCTTTCAATTCATGAAGAAGGGTTTAAATAGAGGAGGGAATCGGGCGCCACACGGCCCCGTGACACGGCCGTGTGAGATTCACATGGCCATGTCCAGTTCCCTCTCTGCCAAAGCTGCACGGCCGTGTGACTCCACATGGCCAGAACCCTTCTGCTCTCTGGAAATGCTACATGGCCGTGTGGTGCACACGGCCACAGCCTGCTTGGTCTCTGGAAGTCTCACACGGCCGTGTAGATCCACACGGCCCTGTAAGGCTTCTGCTCTGGTTGGCTTCAAATCTTGACACGGCCGTGCGAGGTTCACACGGCCATGTCATCTTCCTCTTCTGTTGGCGCCAAACTCCACACGGCCCGAGCTCCATACCAGTGCAGGGCCGTGTGAGATACACGGCCCGGTGCTTTCTCCCTTCGTTTCCTCCAATGCATGCCCAAAGATGTAGATTCTTTACCAAATCGACTCCTGTGTACAGAAAATGCACAAAAAGCAGATCTCCGAACCAAAAGAGTAAATATGCTAAAAGGAAAGCTGGAAGTATAAAAATGCATAGATCAAGCATGCTCAAAGTATGTAAATGTGCGTAAAAACATGCATAAAAGAGTATATAATCTACGCATATCACAAACCGAGAGCTCAGCAAAGCTCAAGTCGCAGTTAGGAGGAAGAAAAGTAAGTAGAAGCAGAAGCTTCGGACCAGAAAAAGAAAAGTATTCTGTAGCAGCCCTCGATCTCCTTTATATAGCCTGAACCTGCAACTGCACCTGCAAAGCAGACAGCGAAGAAGACGGAGATACCCGTTGAATCTCAACGGATATACCTGGACCGATCAGGACATATCCTGATCGGTCCAGGAAGACCCTGATCGGTCCTGGGGACCGATCAGAGCTTCCTCTGATTGATCCAGGGACCGATCAGCATGCATGTCCCTTCCTTTTCTCCCGAACTTCTGTCTATAGACCGATCAGATAACATACAGTAGCATACTGTTTGGTTACTGATCGGTCACCAGACCGATCAGATAACCCAGTGTATCACTGGATCGATCCACTGATCGATCCAGCTCTTGGTTTTTGCCCAAACCAAGTCCCACGCCTTCCAAACCAATATCCGGTCAACCTTGACCTATTGGTATCTCATGCTTAGCATCTGGTCACTCCCTTGACCTGCTAAGACACCCTACCAAGTGTCCGGTCAATCCCTTTGACCCACTTAGACTTTTCTCTTCGTGCCAAGTATCTAGTCACTCCCTTGACCTACTTGACCTTCACAATACCAGATGTCCGATCAGCCTTGATCCATCTGGATTTTTCCTTGCCCGGCTTCACTCACCAGGACTTTCCCTTGCCTGGCTTCACTCACCAGGACTTTCACCAACTGCCTGGCTTCACTCACCAGGACTTTCACTTTCACCTAGCTTCACTCACTAGGGTTTTCACCTGGCTTCACTCACCAGGATTTCCAATCTGCCTGGCTTCACTCACCAGGACTTTTCCGTCTGCCTGACTTCACTCACCAGGACTTTCCATCTGCCTTCCTGATCTAGAGAACGAGCTACCGAGCCCTCTCTGACCTAGTCCGGAGAACGAGCTACCGAGCCCTCTCCGACTTCGTCCGGTCCAGAGAACGAGCTACCAAGCCCTCTCTGACCTAGTCCGGAGAACGAGCTACCGAGCCCTCTCCGACCTAGTCCGGAGAACGAGCTACCGAGCCCTCTCCGACTTCGTCCGGTCCAGAGAACGAGCTACCAAGCCCGCTCTAACCTAGTCCGGAGAACGAGCTATCGAGCCCTCTCCGACTTCCACATCCGGTCCAGAGAACGAGCTACCGAGCCCTCTCTGACCATAGTCCGGAGAACGAGCTACCGAGCCCTCTCTGACTTCCACTTGCCAAGTTCCCATACTTGAACTTCTCCGTGCCAAGTCTACTCACCTCGGGTCAACCAGGTCAACCTTGACCAAGGGTTGCACCCACAACCTCCCAAGTTTCTGTTCTTGTCAAACATCAAGATACAACTTGAGTCAGGTCAACTCGAGTCAGGTCAACCAGGTCAACCTTGACCTAAGGTTGTACCAACAATCTCCCATCAAAATACAACTCTTCTGTTCTCGTCAAACATCAAAATACAACTCGAGTCAGGTCAACTCGAGTCGGGTCAACCAGGTCAACCTTGACCAAGGTTGCACCAACACATGAGACTAGGAAGAAGGTAACAAAGGCATGGGTGCCTAAGTCTTTCATTGTAGATGCATTAGGTCCCAAGATTTGGGTACCTAAAACATCTATCTTTCGTGTCTTGTAGGCATTGGTAAAGGGGGAGCGTCTATCAACTTGGTTTGTTGATAGTGGATGCTCCAAGCACATGATCGGGGACAAGTCACTAATTTCTACCATTCAAAATAAAAATAGAGGTAATGTGTCATTTGGTAACAATGGTAGTCTTAAGGTTATAGGAGTTGGAGACATTCATATATCCGAATATCTCCAAATCAAGAATGTCCTTCTAGTCAAGGGGATGACTTTTAATCTCCTAAGTGTTAGTCAATTGTGTGATACGGGTTACACAATTGAGTTTCATTCGAGTCAATGTCTAGTCAAAAACATTGACACACTTGACACGGTACTAGTAGGCACAAGAGTAGATAACATTTATCAAATTTCTTTTAAAAGTGCTACTAATGCCTCTGCTAAGTGTTTCATGTCAAAAGAAGAAGAATCATGGCTTTGGCATAGGAGGTTGGCTCATGTGAACATGAAGAATATTAGAAAGCTGGCCAACAAAGGATTAGTGCGAGGCTTACCAAGCATCAAGTACCAAAAGACAAAGCTATGTGCATGTCAAAAGGGTAAGCAAACAAAAGCAACTCATAAAGGTAAAAGCGCTGTAAGTACCTCTACTGTTTTAGATTTACTGCATATGGACTTGTTTGATTGTAGTAGTGTCATTTCTTTGAATGGTAGTAGATCTTGCTTAGTGATTATTGATGATTTTACTAGATATACATGGACTTTCTTTTTGAAAAATAAGGATCAAACCATAGATATTTTTATTTCCTTTTGTAGAAGAACTGAAAATGAAAAATCAACAACAATTAAAACCATTAGAAGTGATCATGGTGGGGAATTTCAAAATCATAGGTTTTTAGAATTCTGTCAAGAAAAGGGATATAGGCATGAGTTCTCTACTCCAAGGACCCCACAGCAAAATGGGGTTGTGGAGAGAAAGAACCGAGTCTTACAAGAGGCTGCACGAAGTATGCTCAATGAGTACTCACTACCGAGTTACTTATGGGCTGAAGCTGTAAATACAGCTTGCTATGTGCAAAACCGAATCCTGATACATAGGTTTTTAGGAAAGACTCCCCATGAACTTTGGTTTGGAAAACCCCCTACAATTAAACATCTTAGGGTGTTTGGTTGTAAGGTGTTTATTTTGAACACCAAGGACCATCTTGAAAAATTTTCGGCCAAGGCTGATGAAGGGATACTGGTCGGGTACTCGCTCACCAGCAAAGCCTATCGAGTCTACAACAATAGGACTAAATTGATTGAAGAGTCCTCTGATGTAGCTTTTGAAGAAATCCCTAACTTAAATGATCAATCAAGGGATGTAGGAGAAATTCAATTTGAACTTAGAAGGCTAAGTTTGAATGATCGAAACATAGAAAGAGTCGAAGTTGACTCTGATGATGATGAGCAAAGGCAACAAAGAACTCAATCTGATCCTTTTCCTGATATTGAGTCCTTGCCTGTGCCTAGTGAGACCATTCATGAGGCACCGCCAACACCAAGGCAATCTAGGATAGCCTCTAGTCATCCCCAAGACCAGATTGTGGGAGACATCCAACAAGGGGTTAGGACTAGATCATTCTTTAGAAATGAGTCTAATGAGGTCGCCTTGATCTCAGAAATTGAACCAAAAATAGTTGATGAGGCATTGCACGATCCTGACTGGATCATAGCTATGCAAGATGAGTTTGGTCAATTTGAAAGGAGCCAAGTGTGGGACTTAGTTCCTAGACCTAAGAAGACCACCATTATTGGAACTAAATGGGTCTTCAAAAATAAGTTAAACCAAAAGGGAGAAGTCGTAAGAAACAAGGCGAGACTTGTAGCCAAGGGCTATAGTCAAGTCGAAGGCCTCGATTATGAGGAGACTTATGCTCCCGTGGCACGATTACAGTCCATTCGTTTAATGCTAGCTTTTGCTGCACATAGAGGTTTCAAGCTCTATCAAATGGACGTTAAATCGGCCTTCTTAAACGGATTCATCAAAGAAGAGGTCTATGTTGAACAACCACCAGGGTTTGTGAATACCGAAGCTCCAAACCACGTGTACAAGCTCAAGAAAGCTCTTTATGGGCTTAAACAAGCACCTCGAGCTTGGTACGAAAGGTTGTCAACTTACCTACTAGAAAAGGGTTTTGTGAGAGGTCAAATAGATCCAACCCTATTTCTGCGTAGAGATGGTGAAAATATTTTTGTAGCCCAAGTGTATGTCGATGACATAATTTGTGGCTCAAATAACAAGGACTATTTGAATGAATTTATCACTCACATGGAAAGTGAGTTTGAGATGAGTCTAGTAGGAGAATTGACATTCTTCCTTGGACTTGAAATCAAACAAACTCGAGATGGAATTTATGTCCATCAGACGAAATACACTCAAGAGATGCTCAAAAAATTCAAAATGAGTGACTCTAAGGAAGTATCCACTCCAATGGCGACAAACACTCGTCTTGACAATGATGAGAGTGGGAAACCAGTTGATCTAACGCAATATAGAAGCATGATCGGTAGTCTTCTATATCTCATAGCTAGTCGACCGGACATACTTTTTGCTGTGGGCATGTGCGCTAGATATCAAGTTTGTGCCAAGAAATCTCATTTAACTACAGTTAAGAGAATTCTAAGATATCTCAAGGGCACAATTAGAGTAGGACTGTGGTACCCTCGTACGAAGTCTTTTGATTTGATAGGCTATACCGATTCCGATTATGCTGGATGTAAATTGGATCGGAAAATCACTAGTGGGGGTTGCCAATTTTTAGGTTCATCGTTGATTAGTTGGTCAAGTCGGAAGCAACATTGTGTTGCTCTCTCCACGATCGAGGCTGAATACATTGCCATGGGAGAGAGTGTATCACAATTGTTGTGGATGATTCACACTCTAGAAGATTATGGACTTTCATATAAAGGAGTGCAAGTGTTGTGTGACAACATTAGCACAATAAACCTAACGAAAAATCCAGTCCATCATTCAAGGACCAAACACATTGAAGTGCGTCATCACTTCATTAGAGATCACGTAGCTAGGGGAGACATTGCACTCACATATGTTGAGTCAAAGTCAAACTTAGTCGACATTTTCACCAAACCCCTTCCGGAAAATGAATTTAGTCATTTAAGGAGAGAATTGGGGATGTGTTTGGCTCAATAGGCCATTAGGATTTCATCATGATCAATAAGGACAACTAAAACTACAAGAGAAATTGAGAAATTAATTTGGACAACTTGGGGACATCTCACACAAACTATAAGGTTTAACAAATTGTTTTTGTTTGCTAAATATGGGGTGAGATGCTAGGATCAACCAAATTATTCAAAATGTATCATGCATCCCTTGAATAATTAGGTTGAAGAGACATAAATTGAGTATGGGGAAGGCCATTACATAATTCATGTGTATTTGGCTCCTAGATCTTACTCATATATTCCAACCAAGGAATCTTGGTTGGACCTGTGTCTAGAAATCATCTAACCTTGTTGATGTGTTGATTGATACCCTTGATTGATACCTTCCTGATTTTGATTGAAAATAGGACAAGTTGGTGAAGAAATTTTGACATATTTTGACAAACTTGTAACTACTCATAGCAAGGATATATTTTTAACCGATAGCCTGAGTCAGATTTATTACCTTGGTTCACTATAGATCATAGTTTCAGCAAACAAACAAAACAAACCTCTCTTATTTTGAAACTTTGAGATTCAACACATTTGATATGAAGTGTCTGAAACTTTCGAGCCCTAAATAATTCCAAATCATTAGAGCTCATCATTAGGAAATATTCATTGGTATCACTGAATATAATCTGTGGGCTCTTCAGATCCTAGGTTCTGAACTTGGAAGTTGTTGAACCAAGTTTCAGAGCTTTCGATACGAATTTCAGATATTGAAATCACTGATTATCAGACACTGATAGGTCCAGGGACCGATCAGGATGATATCTGATCGGTCTCTACGACTGATCAAGAGAGTTCCACCTCACTGATCGACCTCTGATCGGTCCGGGGACCGATCAGGAGGTTCCCTGATCGGTCTCCACGACCGATCAGGAGGCTCTGGCACGCGACCTCTGATCCATCTCTGATCGGTCCAGGGCCCGATCAGGAGGCTCCTTGATCGGTCTCCACGACCGATCAGGACACTCCCTGACCGATCAGGACGTTCCCTGATCGATCAGGATTTCTCCTGTTCGGACAGCCGTCCGATCTTATGATCTGATCACCCTCTTTAACTTTCCCCAATCCTTCGTCCTCTCATTTCACGCCGAAAACCATAGCCGAACCACTCCTCAGTCCCGACTCTTCTCTCCATCTTCTCCGAAAGCCTCAAATGGCGCCCAGGTAACTTCCTTTCTCCCCGAAATCTGTTCATTTTTGGCATTTTAGTTTCTTTTCAAAGTGTATCTCTGTGTGTTGTCTCGGTTCACGACTCTGTGGCTCCCGTGGACTCCCATTTGCCCCGACCATGTCCTATTTTTGACCTATTTAGGAAGAAATCAGCCGGTGAGGGTACGTCTAAGTCATCTGCTGAGAAATCCAAGTCCCAGGCACCCTCCCGACCTCAACCTTCCTCTTCTTCGAGATTCCCAAACCGACAGTTTGAACAAGTGTTTCAACAGAGGACATTCAAGCTACTCCCATGTCGATCTGTGGATCGAAAGTACATGGATGAGTTTTGTCCCTCTGTATCCGAAACCCTGGCATATTATAAACTTGACTCGTTAGTCTACCTAGAAAGGGACATCAACTATGACCTAGTATCTGAATTCTACAACAATCTTCATCAGACCAGTGATGGTGCTTATAGAACCAGAGTCGCTAAGAGAAATATCGATTTCTCCGTCGTAGAATTCTTTGGGTATCTAGGTTGCCGAATGTGTTCAGGAGATCCTTTTCCCATTTATCCTGATTTACCAGACCCATTACCTCCTCCACTTGATGTATCACCTGACACTATCTATGAGTATTTCTTTGGACACCCTAGACCGGATGGACTGGATGAGTTAGATGTCGAGTTTCCTACTTTTGCAGCTCTGAGACTATCTCCCCCTGACTATATTCTTTTTAAGATAGTCACAAACTGTCTTCTTCCAATCACATCCAAACCTCTAGCAGAGATCCGACCCTATCATTGTTTGATGCTTTATGGGTTGCGTCGGCGTCTCGACTTTGACATTATGTCCAGCACCTATTCTTCGATCATCTCATATACTCAGCCTAGCAGCTCCACTATTTATATGCCTTATGGGCATATAATTACATATTGGCTCGAGACCCTTCTGATAGATGTGTCTAAGGGTAGGATAGTGAAGATGGTCAGACAGGATTACAGACTTGGGAAACGGGCATTTTCCAAGTCCGATATCTTGGGACAGAATGGGGATGTTCGGTGGAAGGATGGGAGAGGTCTGGGAGAGTTACCACGGGCACTTCCTCGACAGGTTGCTGCTCCTCCTCCTGCTGCTGATGAGGCCGATCCTGATTTGCGCTGGCAGATCACTGAGCTAGAGAGCCGCTTCGATCAGCACGATGAGCTGCTGTCTGCTGAGCTCCATGGACTGCGTGACGCAGCAGCTGCTTCTGGGCTGGATGGCCAACTACCCACCTCCGCAGCGTTTCTCGGGCCATCCACCTTCGAGCTCCAGCATGCCGTCTCAGGGTTACATGCCTCCCGCAGATGATGATGAGGTTCCTCGTGTTGAGGACATTGATTGATACATTCTGTTTGTCACTTTGACTGTCTGTGTTTTGGTTGCTATTTTGTTGGATATTTTTGTATGACCTGGATATTTGCTTATTTCATCTATTTATGCTGCTCATTTTCCTGTTTTTCTTTATGTGTCATTTCCTATTGGCTATTGATATGCTGTTCATATGCTTTGTCTTGACTGCCTCTTATTTCTTTATTACTGTCTCATAATACACTTAGAGGGAATTCTAGGTGCATTAAGAAAAAGACAATATGGGTTAAGGGGGAGTCTTTTGAGTATTATCACCCCATTCGCACCTTTTCGGTGTTTGACAAAGGGGGAGAGGATATCTAAGTTTAGAGATGTATGAAGGTTTGATTTTAGGGGAGAAGATAACGGGGAGGATCTTGATTCCCGTTATTAACTTCCTTACATCATGGTGTATTCATCTTAGGGAGAGGATCTTGATTCCCCTAAAATTATGAAAATAAGAACATTTCTGATCTAAACTTAAATCGTGTTGTCAAACAACAAAAAGGGCGAGATTGTTGATACAGTCTGACCTGGCTGTTGTTTTGATGTTGACACTGATTTAAGTTTGTATCAGATGTTAATTGAACTCGTATTGATTACTGATCAAGGTTGATCATGTGGAAGGGAAAAGTCCAAGTTGGAAACTTGGCACGCGAAGTCGGAGAGGGCTCGGTAGCTCGTTCTCTGGACTAGGTCAGAGAGGGCTCGGTAGCTCGTTCTCTGGACCTGACGAAGTCGGAGAGGGCTCGGTAGCTCGTTCTCCGGAATAGGTCAGAGAGGGCTCGGTAGCTCGTTCTCCGGACTAGGTCGGAGAGGGCTCGGTAGCTCGTTCTCTGGACCTGACGAAGTCGAAGAGGGCTCGGTAGCTCGTTCTCCGGACTAGGTCAGAGAGGGCTCGGTAGCTCGTTCTCTGGACTGGACGAAGTCGGAGAGGGCTCGGTAGCTTGTTCTCCGGATTAGGTCAGAGAGGGACCTAAGTGGACATTCCATGGTACATTGGATCGGTCGGCAGACCGATCCAGTGATACATAAGACAGTGGATCGGTCGGCAGACCGATCCAGTGAAACTAAGTTTCCATGGATCGGTCTGGTGACCGATCAGGAAACACTCAGTAGCACACTGAGTGTAATCTGATCGGTCTGTAGACCGATCAGGAAACACTCAGCAGCACACTGAGTGCAATCTGATCGGTCTTGGAGATCGATCAGGAGATGGTATTGCGAAGAGAAGAAGGCAGGGGATCGGTCATGGAGACCGATCCACCTGCAGTCTGATCGGTCTCCACGACCGATCAGACAAGCTGCGGATCGATCAGGATATGTCCTGATCGGTCCATGGATCGGTCTGGTGACCGATCCACACACAATCAGATTTGTTCGCTGTTTCTGCGATTCCTCCACTACATTTGATCTTCCTGATTCATGTGATATAACCCTCTGTGCTGTTAGCTTTTGAGTTTGCAGGATCACAGGTATCATTCCAAGCCTAATTTCAAATTAAGTCCATAAGAGGAATACGACAAATGGCCTTTCTGTTGTGATTCGCGGCGCATGGTTCATTTGAAGCATCAACGGCTACTGGTGTGATCTGGCTGCGATCCGCTTGACTCCTGGTGATTGGTTCGAGCTCAGAAGACACCAGTGAAGACTGTGATTTCATTGGTGTGAGTTCAGAGAACCAGGTAAGGAGAAAGAGGGATTGGCTGCAGCGATGATCCTGTGCAGTTTGACCACGATCCGTGACAACAGAGAACAGGGGCTTAAGAAGCAGTAAAAAGCGAGAGGAAAGAATAACAAGAAAGCAAGAAAGTGAAAAAGAAAAAAAAACGTTCTGTTGATCGTTGAGGTGTGCTAAGTTCTTGAGCTCTCGGGTGAGAAACTGCTATCTGTGAGTTCTCTGTTTCCACTGATCCTCGCGTGGTTGTAAGCGTTAGTTCATTCTTCTTTGCCACCGAGCTCTGTAAGTCTTGTGCTTTAACATATATATTTCTTGAGACTTTGTGGAGAGGTTACTCCACCGAGAAGGAGGATCTTTAGCCGGAATTTATCCGGGGTGCGATCTATCGAAGATCAAGGGGTCGTCCACCTTACGGACACGCCGAGGAGTAGGGGCAAGTTATCCCCGAACCTCGTAAATCCGTGTGTTAGTGTGCTTGTTTCCTCTTTGTTTTAGTTTCCTAATTCCGCTGTGCTAACAAGTTTCTTTGTAGAAATTTGTGTTTAAGTTTTTAAGAGGCTATTCACCCCCCCCTCTAGCCATCTAAGATCCTAACAATGACATGGTATTTTTGTATTTTTCATAATAAGACATGAATGCAAAATACAAAACTAAATATGATGCCATGGTATATAGTGAGCAAATAATCATGGCAAGGTTTAGAATAAATAAAATACCTAGATTACCTATCTAAGTATCCTTAAACTTAAACCCCAGATTGCCCAAAGTACTTCAAGAAAGTGTCAAAACCTAAATGGACATTTCTAATTCTCTTGATTAATTTATGCCAATTGAAATTAAGCTTATTCCTCAAATGTTGGCATATTTCATTTTTTCACAAGAGTAGCACTTTAAATTAAGGCTCAAATCGCCTTTAATTTCCTAAGAACATACCAAAATCCCAACTTGGTAGTTCTTATGATTTTCCAATATGTGCCATTTTAAAATAGAACCAAAACTTCTCAAATTTGGCACATTTTACTCTTTCAAAGAGTAAATCATAAATGTATTTCATTTTCAAAGGTTAATAATAATTTTAAAAATGCTCCTTGAGTGTCAATTTCTTCAAAGTTGGGTTAACTACCCTTCTTCTTAGAGTTGACACTCTCTAACCCATCTATGGGGTAGAGAAGATGCTCCTAGGAACCCAAAACCTATTGGTGCTCCTTGGATGCTCTAGGTATTCACTAGGGATAACTTCCCTAGATACATTCCTAGTGACCTTGTTTGGCTTCTTAGAAGCCTTGGTCACCTTTTCTTGGTCAACTCTAGGGATTGCTTCCCTTGTAACCTTGTTTGTGACTTTCTTAGACTTCTTAGAAGTCTTAGTCACATTTGTCGTTGCAAAGATACTTCTAGGGATAACTTCCCTTGTATCCTTGACTTGACCTCTAGACTTAGGGTTGGTTCCATAGCTATATGGAACTCTATGGTAAGTAGGTGCATCCTTTTTGATTTTAGGTTTGTATCCCAAACCTCTATGGCCCTTGGATGACCCTTGTTGTCCTAAACCTAGATTTTGCTCATTTTATCCTTTAAGGATATTTTCCATCCTTTTTAGGGTCTTTTCTAGTTTGTCAAGTCTTGACCTCAAGACTTGATTTTCCATCACTAAGTCCTTAGTTTTTGGTTTGCCATTAAATCCATGAGCATTTTTGTTTCTAGGCTTGTAGCTAAAATCCTTGGAGTTCTTGCCTAGACTTTTATCTACATTCCTAGCCCTAGGTTGAGAGGTTTTAGCATGATAAGCTACATGATTTTCCTTAACCTTATCATGCCTCCTATTTTCATGGTAAATAGCATTAAAATGATATAGATTAGAACTATCATACTTTTTACCATTATTAAAGGGGGTAGGTTCAATGAACGATACCTTCCTTTTTACCTTGGAGGCTCCCCCTTGAATTGTGCTTCCTCCTTGAGCCTTGACCACCTTCTTCCCCTTAGGGCATTGACTTCGGTAATGCCCCTTTTGATTGGAAGAGAAGCACACAATATGCTCCTTGCTCTTCTTTGTTCTGGGAGTGGTCTCCTTGGGCTTCTCCTTGCCCTTTTGTGCCACTTGGCCCTTCTTCTTGGCCAATTTAGGGCATTTACTTTTGTAATGCCCTTTTTCCCTACATTCAAAGCATATAATATGATTTTTATTAGTAATTGAAATTGTTATACCTTTGCTTGTAGGGGTGGCATCTTCTCCTTTTGATCCGAAGGTAAAGGCTTCCTCTTGATCCGAAGATGATACTCCTCCAATAGATTTGACTTGATTCGTAGAGGTGGAAGCTTCTTCATCCTCTTCTTCTCTTGACCCGGATGTGGAGGATTCTTCTTGCTCTTGATCCGGTGTCAATGAAGATTGCTCCCCCTCAATCCTAGAGGTGGAGGCTTCACCTTCATCTTCATCCTCTTGTACATGTTGGATCGAGACGCGCTAGAGGAGGGGTGAATAGCGCTCGTGGCTATTTTGATCGTATCGGAATCATAAAACTATCAAAGTAAATATACGCAGCGGAAATAACGGATGCAATCACAAAGGGACACAAGAAGTTTTACTTCGTTCGGAGCCTAAGGCGACTCCTACTCGAAGGCCCGCGATCCTTGATCGCTTTCCGTGGGCAACAACTATAAGCTCGTAAAATGTACAATAAGATATTACAATTGAAAGAACTAAAACAAATTATACCGACAACAATAAAGTAGCAGAATCTGAAGCTCCGGGTTGTCGGGAACTTGTAACAGCACTTCTGGGTGTTTCTAGAGCAGCTTGTAGCGTAAGGATTGCTTGGAGTTTGTTGTTCTGGTGCTGCTGCTCGAGACCCCTTATAAAGGGTGTTCAAGGCGCCTTGAAGCCCTTCAAGGCGCCTTAAACAGGCCGAGTCACCCGCGGAGATCAGCACAGACTTGGTCGAACTTCATCCAGTTCAAGGCGCCTTTAGCCTACCCAAGGCGCCTTCAACCTTCGACCCAAGGCGCCTTGAACTTCATCTAAGGCGCCTCCAACCTTCTGCGCTGGCTTTTCCTGGTTCGCACCCGAGGCGCCTCCAAGCTCCATGGAGGCGCCTCGGACCCGAGTTGTAACTTGCTCCTTTGTTCTGCAAAATGTGTTAGTCCCAAACACATACCTGCAAAACAAAGTTAGCATGAAACATAATAGAAGTGATAATGATAGTCTCCGGACTATCCGAGACTCAGGTTTCCCGGAAACCCTAGGTCGACACTGTTCCCTCTACGGGAACACGTCCTCACCTACTCCACTCGGAAGATACTTGTGCCAGTCCGATCCTCCGGATCGACTGGACTTTTGACTCGATGCTTCGGACTTCTGCTGGACATCCGCTTCCCGGCTAGTCCAGTCTTTCACCTGGTTCGCGACACCAGGACTTTCCACCTAGGGTTACCACCCCCTAGGACTTTTGCCTGAAGCCATCGACCTGCCAAGACTTTCCGCATAGGGTTACCACCCCCTATGACCTAGGGTTACCGCCCCCTAGGGTTTTCCCTTTGCCTAACCGCAGCTAGGACTTTTCTCCACCTAGGGTTACCACCCCCTAGGACCTAGGGTTACCACCCCCTAGGACCTAGGGTTACCACCCCCTAGGGTTTTCACCTGCCTAACCGCAGTTAGGACTTTCCTAAAACACTCAACAAAGCTGTCAGATCACAAAACCCCTTAACTTTGAATCCTTTTCCATTATCAAAACTCGCGTTTGATCGTCGGATGCTTCCCGCACCAACAGTACATGAAACAAGGAATATACTCCTTCCTTGCTCTTTTGATTGCTCTCCTTTGAGGATGAAGCTTCTTCTTGGACTTCTTCCTCGGAAGTTGAGCATCTCTCAACTTCGGAGTCCTCTTCCTCTTCCTCCAATGAGTCGCCCTCTTTGGATTCCTCTTGATTTGGTATAGTGGAGGAGATCTCATGAATTGATGCCAACTTGCTCCAAAGCTCCTTGGCATCCTTGAATTCTCCAACTTGAGCCAAAATGTGGCTAGGCAATAAGTTGACCAAAAGCTTGGTCACTTTATTATTTGCCTCGCTCCTTTGAATATGCTCTTTACTCCATTTGCTTTTCTTGAGAGGCTTGCCCTTGGAGTTTGTTAGAGCTTCGAAGCCTTCCATAAGAGCAAACCATTGCTCTATCTCCATCATCAAGAAATTTTCTATTCTTGATCTCCAAGAATCGAAGCTTGTAGATGTGTACGGTGGAGCCACCCTCGTGTCAAATCCAAGTCCATCTTGGAATTGCATCTTGAAGTTGAGCTTCTTGAATTCTTTGACTTTGATGAATTTGCTTCAACTTCTTCACCCACTAACTTTGATTGTTTCGTTTGCCCCTTCTGGCGATGATTCCGGTGAAGAGCGGCCTCGCTCTGATACCACTTGTTGGGACCGAAAAGTAGCTAGAGGGGGGTGAATAGCTCGTCGCAATCTTCGTGCTTGACGTTGCTTGTTTCTTCAAAGATGTGTAGCGGAAAATACAAAGAAACAAACTATAACGCTAACAAATGGATTTTACTTGGTATCCACCTCACAAGAGGTGACTAATCCAAGGATCCACACACTCACGCACCCTCCACTATGAAAACCCTCCTTTATGGTAACTACCAAAGGCGGAGAAGCCCTACAAGTTCACACTACAAGAAGAAAGGGAAAGGATACACAAATACAAGCAAAAGCTTACAATGAGTATAAAAACCCTAACCCTAGCTTTCTTCTTCAGCTGTAGATCCGCCTCTTGACTTGGAAAACCTCCAAGAACCTTCAAGAACTAGCGATATGATCTTTGTGGAGAATCTGTGGAAGCGCTGAAGTGATCTGAGATGAATCGGTGAAGTTCTACCGAAGAAGACGGACGCCAACGGCCTTTATCTGCGCCAACGGTCGGATCCCGATCTATTGGATTGCTCCCAATCGATCGGGGAGGCTTTGGATTGATCCATGGATCGATCCAGAGCGCCTCTGTGCTCTGGAAATTCGCCTGGATCGATCGGCTGATCGATCCAGGGCTTATCGCGACATACAGCACCTTTCCAATCGATCCACTGATAGATTGGGACCTTTGGATCGATCGGATGATCGATCCAGAGGCATTCTGTGCGCTCGCGACTTCCTCCCAATCGATCCACTGATCGATTGGGACGAAAGCTTCTCGCAGGGACACCCCAATCGATCGACCGATCGATTGGGCTCCAGCCAATCGATCAGCTGATCGATTCGACTTCTGGTTTTTGCCCAAAACTAAGTCCCAAGCCTCCCAAACAAACATTCGGTCAACCTTGACATGTTGGTCCATCATGCCTAGCATCCGGTCACCCTTGACCTGCTAGGACTCCCTCACCAAGTGTCCGGTCACTCCCTTTGACCCACTTGGACTATTTTTCATCTTGCCAAGTATCCGGTCACTACCTTGACCTACTTGGACTTTCACCAGATGTTTGATCAACCTTGACCCATCTGGATTTCCCCGTGCCTGGCTTCACTCACCAGGACTTCCAATCTGCCTAGCTTCACTCACTAGGACTTCTCTTCTGCCTGGCTTCACTCACCAGGTCTTTCACCTAGCTTCACTCACTAGGATTTTCACTTGGCTTCACTCACCAGGATTTTCTTCTGCCTGGCTTCACTCACCAGGACTTTCCTTCTGCCTAACATCCCAGTTAGGACTTCCCAGTCAAGTATCTGGTCATCCTTGACCTACTTGACTTCTTCTTCAATCATCCTTGTATTGTCAAACATCGAAACCCAAACCAAGACTCAAGCTTGGTCAACCAGGTCAACCTTGACCTGAGGGATGTTGCACCAACACCCTATTCTATAGAATTTCTCCTCAAGGGGAATGGCGGGATAAATTTTTCTTTATGCGTCTTCCTTCTCCACCTCCATACCCCATAGCTTGGCGTCGAGAGCTTCCCACTATTCCCTATTCCTGCATTGGGCAATGTTTTGGAAGACCCTATTCTCTGCTCTTCACTGAGGAAATTAAAGGGTGCAATGTTTAATTTACCTATCCTAATTGCCAAAGGTTTATTATTTTCTTTTGGTCTTAGCACGGCAAAAGCGACCTTGGGCGTTCCCTTTGATAAGATTATTTTCCTTACTCATGTTTTGATCTATTTTTTATGTTGTTCTTAACACAAATTTCTCCTTTTTTTCTTTCTTCAACTGATGTTATTCTTCCTTCCCTCATGTACAAAACTGCTCGCTTGACGAAAGCAGCCTTAACTAGACTGGGTGAGGAACTATTGAGAGATTGTTCTCTTGATCAACCCCCTTATTCTCTTGGCATACTACCCTTCTCCGAACAACCTCAGGAGTCTTTCAACTCCTCAGAGTCAAAGGGTCCCTTCACAGTGAAACACCGGCCACCTCGCACCTCATCTCCTTGTCCCTCTCACATACCATAGCTGACTTTGAACAAATTTCCATTATTCCTGCCGAAATCTCCTATTCTAAAGGTAAAGAACTTGCTCCTCCTACACATGCTCGTTCTAATTATGCATTACTTATAATGAGACCAAGACTCCTCATTCCTGCCTCTCCTATTATTCCCCCAGATGTTTCTTTATCAAAGGAGACATCTATTGCTCCTAAGCCTACATTTCCCCTTCTTCCAGCTCTACCTTCCTCTTCTACTAAGCCCCGTGCTAAGAGAACTCCTTGCCAGAGATCAGTTACTTCGAGGTCTGTTACAGCATCCATTAAGAAGGATCCTCCATTGTCTAGTCTCCTGTCTCGTAACCCCTCTTTATCAACCTCTGAACATCTTCCTTCCTCTTCTTCATCATTTACAGGTTCTCCTCATCCTTCTATTTTATTTCAACAAGGCCACATTTTACCATCTCTACTTGGTCAAACTCCTACCTCTGCCCCATGTGGAATGTTACAACTAAAGGGGGCATTGGCTGAGTCTTGGTTGCAATCTCAAGTGCATATGAGAAGAAGCACCTACATTGAGCATGTCGACAACCATAGTCATCAAGCCACTACAGTAAAATGATCTAACTTCCGTATTTTGTATTTTCAAAATGTAATCTTACTATTATTTTCTCCAGCTATATGCTTCGAGTCTAAATTTGGGCAAAATGGTTATGGATCTGGAGAGGACCAACCAAATCTTAAAGAACAAGGTAGAAAAATTACAAGCTGCCTCCAACCTCCCCAACAATGAACTCCTCCAGCTACGAGATAGGGTGAAATCACAAGCTGAGTTTACTGCTAATTTAGAAAAGACTCTACAAGACACCCTCTAGATGTTACAATCTAAAGAGGAGGAAAAAAAGGAACTTGGAATTTTAGCTAGAGGGGCATAATTCTACACTTAGTGTTGAAAAGGCTTTAAAAGATAAAGTCCTCTCAGATGTTACTCACAAGACCTCTTTGCTGAATCAGCTGGAAGAATCATGTGGTTCATGATCTTATGATTTAGCTCCAGAATTGGCTTCTAAGGACTTTGTCTTGCTCCAACAACAAGAAAAACTACGAGCTCAAGATTTACAAATAAGCTCGCTCCTACAAGAACTATCAAAAGCTAAATCAGAGAAGGCTACTATATAAGCAGAAAAGGATAACCTACATTCTGAATTTCAAACCTACAAAACAAGTGAGGAAGAACGTTGGAAAAGCAGGCTTAAAGCCTATTTAACTTCCCCTAAATTTGGTGAGGAGTATGCTAGACGCATTGTTGGAACTCCCACTCACTCAGTTGAAGGAGTAATCCAACAACTAAAAGAGGCAGATTGCTTATCTGAGGTCCCTCCCCCTTTATTCATACATCGTCGGTGATTCAACTGAGAACTCCCAACAGACCTTTTGAAAGAATTTGAATAGACTTGGCATCTTGTATTTACATTTTATCGCAACTTTATAACTAATGTATACCGTTGGCTGTTTATAAAATGTTATTGAAATTTCATACTTACTTGATTTTCCTTGTGTGATTTGCTTTTCTTCAGAACCACCCAAGCATTTGTATGAATAACCTTATTCAATGTGTATATCATATGTAGAGAAATCCTGTGGAAAAATTATAATCAGAGGAAGTAGATCCTCCAGTTATCTTCTGAGTAATATGTAATGATGAATGAACTTCTTTCCTGGTGCTCTTCAGGTTCATATAATAAATTAAGTGCCCTGTCCAGATATAAGGTACTCCTGACTTGCCACATAGACCGATCGAATTTATATACCCAGGCAAGATTAATTATCTACTATATCTGTGCTTCTTTGGGCTTCCTAACTGTACAGAAGACCGGTCAAGTTTGTTCATCCGAGCAAAGTTAAATATATGCTGTATAAATGTTCCTTCAGGCTTTCCCGCCTACATAGAAGACCGGTCGGGTTTGCACACCTGAGCGAAATGAAATATATGTTATATAAATGTTCCTTCGGGCATTCCTGCTTGCATAGAAGATCGATCAGGTTTGCACACCTGAGCGAAATGGAATATATGTTATATAAATGTTCCTTCGGACTTTCCTGCCTTCATAGAAGACCGGTCAGGTTTGCACGTCCGAGCGAAATGGAATATGTGTTATATAATGTTCTTTTGAGCTTTCTCATCTGTATAGAAGACCGGTCGGGTTTGCACGCCCGAGCGAAATGGAATATATGTTATATAAATGTTCTTTCGGGCTTTCCCGCCTAAATAGAAGACTGATCAGGTTCGCACGCCCAAGAAAAATGGAATATATTCTCAAGTATTGCTAATGTTCAAGCTCATGATTGATCTTAGAGAAGATTTAAAGTCTCCAGTTCCACTTAAGGAAATCAGTCTGGTCATCCCTTAAGGTCCCCGATCGACTAGATGGAGGTTTAAAGTCTCTGGTTCCCCCTAAGGAAGCCAGGTCAGTCACTCCTTAGGGTCCCTGATTGACTGGATGGAGGTTTAAAGTCTCTGGTTCCCCCTAAGGAAGCTAGGATGGTCACTCCTTAGGGTCCCCGATCGACTGGATGGAGGTTTAAAGTCTCCGGTTCCTCTTAAGGAAGCTTGGCTGGTCACTCCTTAGGGTCCCCGATCGACTGGATGGAGGTTTAAAGTCTCTGGTTCCCCCTAAGGAATCTAGGCCGGTCACTCCTTAGGGTCCCTGATCAACTGAATGGAGGTTTAAAGTCTTCAGTTCCCCCTAAGGAAGTCAGGCCGAACACTCCTTAGGGTCCCCGATCGACTGGATGGAGGTTTAAAATCTCTGGTTCCCCCTACGGAAGCTAGGCCAGTCACTCCTTAGGGTCCCCGATCGATTGGATGGAGGTTTAAATTCTCCGGTTCCCCTAAGGAAGCTAGGTCGGTCACTCCTTAGGGTCCTCGATCGACTGTTATGAAGTTTTAAAGTCTCCAGTTCCCCCTAAGGAAGCCAAGTCGGTCACTCCTTAGGGTCCTCGATCGACTGCTAGGGAGATTTAAAGAAAAGTATGCATCTCTCCCAAATAATATTACCTACATTTTATCTATCATTTGTATTAAAAGATGTTAGAACAAGCATAAATGACTTATAGGCGTATTTGTTAAGTTCTATATGGTTGCAAATAATTAGCACTCCAAGGCCACTCGAGTTTTCTCCCTTCTGCATCCTTAAGGTAATAGGCGCCCGATACAAGTTTCTTTATAATTTTGTAAGGTCCTCCCCATTGAGGTTCTAACTTGTTAACATCTCCTATAGGCTTGATACGCTTCCATACCAGATCACCCACCTGAAAGAACCTTGGAATAACTCGTTTGTTGTAATTATGTCTCATTCGTTGTCGATAAGAAATAAGTCGGGTTGCTGCTTTGTCCCGCGTTTCCTCTATTAAATCAAGCTCCATGAGGCGTCAATATATATTGTTATCATCATAAAGTCTCCTTCGATCAGACTCCACTCCAATCTCATTTGGAATCACTGCTTTGTAGGAGATCGGTGACCGACTAGAAGGGGGTTGGATAGACGACACCCCCAAATCCTTTTTCCTACGATGTTAGTATGCGCAGCGAAAATCTAATACTAACTACAAAAATGAAAACAAACAAGAAGGAACACAAACGCTAACACAAATCCTTTATGTGGTTCGGAGATTGCTTGATCCTACTCCACGGTGTGTCCTTGAGGTGGACGAACCCTTGATCCTTCAGTGGATCAGTCCCCAGCAATCTTCGGCTAGATATTACTCCTTCTCGGTGGAATACAACCTCTCACAAGGCTCTCTTCCTCTTACAAGATGGAGATTAGATTAGGAGGAAGAGAATGAACTTAGAAGTTTTGGGCAAAGTCTTAGGAGTTATTCATCAAGCATGAGTAACCTCCTTCATGCCCCAAAGCTTCTTGTAAATAAGAGGAAAGAGTTGACCATCATATTAACTCAACCACGATATCAGTCGACTGGTCCATGCACCAGTCGACTGATGTAGCTGTTAAACACAGCCAACGACTCTCTCCAAAACCCATCTTCTGCCAACGACCATATACCAGTTGACTGGTCATGGGACCAGTCGACTAGTCCCCTTAGCCGACGAGCACAGAAGCATTCTATGCTTTCTGTGAAATTGGATCAATCGACTGGTCCCATGACCAGTCAACTGGTCCATTACATTCTCACACACTCATCCTTTCTGGAGTCGCCTTTGAAGTCCTCTTCCTCAGCTTTCATCCCTCAGATGCACCCGAGCCCGCGGCTCCTCTCCGTGTCATCCTTCACGTTGCCTTGAAGTCCGCTTCCCTTGGCTCCACTCCATTGCTCCTCATTCGACGGTCCCTCGGATGTCTTCCACACCATCCTTCACCGACTCAAGGATCTGAGCCCTTGGATGAGCTTTCTCATCTTAGTCGCACCAAGTTCCTCATGTGTTTCACCAAGTCCTGAAAGACTCAAACATATATCAAACATATATGAAAGCCTAACTTAAACTCTTTGGCACACACAACAAAACCATGATCACACCGATCAAACTTGGGTCGATTGCACCAACATGCTTCACCACCATAGACCAGATGAAAAGGAGTGATTCATGTAGCTTCTCGGGGAGTAGTACGATATGCCCATAATATATTGGGTAGTTCATCTACCCAACTGCCCCCAACATGATCTAATTTGATTTTAAGTTCTCTGATGATTTCTCTGTTGGTTACTTCAGCTTGTCCATTACTCTGTGGATATGCCATAGAGGTAAAAGCTTGTGTGATATCATAATCAAAACACCATTTCTTAATCTTCCTCCCTTAAAATTGCCTTCCGTTATCGATATGCGTAGATTATATATACTTTTATGCATACTTTGACGCACATCTACTTGTATTTCATGAGCATAATCTAAGTTTATTGCACCATATTTTATTATAATGTCATACTTCCATTATATTCTATTCGAAGATCTGCTCTTTACTTGTTTTGATTTATAGGACACTATTTGGAGTGAAAATGGAGCTAAATTACACACAGGAGCAACTTTGAAAGAAAACCAGCTCAGGTCGTGTGACCCACACGGTCGTGTGGTCATTTTAGAGGTGAATCAATCCACGGTCGTGTGACTCACACGACCGTGCCAACTATCAAGAGCCAGTGCATGCCTAGGCCGTGTGACCCACACGGCCGTGCCAATATTCTAGAGGAGAAGAAGGTCACGACCGTGTGAATCTACATGGCTGTGTAACCTTGACAGAGCAGAAGAAACATACGACTGCGTGAGCCACATGGTCGCGTAGGCCATCTAGTGCTGAAGCAGCACATGGCCATGTGAATCTACACGGCCGTGTCACCTTGGCCGAGAGGGAAGTGCACGAGGCCATGTGAAGGCCACACGACCGTGTCACGGGTCGTGTGGTGCCCATGCCTAGCCTATAAAAAGGGATTTCTTCCCCTTTTCTCATCATCTTGGGTTTGGGACTTCATCCCTCTCCTTGTGGAAGGGTTCTCCCCTTAGGGGGAAACCCTAGAGCTTCATTCACCTCCATCCCTTGGCGATATTTCCATCTCCGAAGCAAGGAGGCATCCCCAAGATATCGGAAACATCAGCAAGCATCTCTTCTTCCCCTTCTTCTCACATCTAGGGTTGTAAGTATGCTTTACTTTATGTTTTGGGGTTGTTCTTCCTTTGTAATGGAGTAGATCTCCAAATCTAGGATTAGGGAGTATTTGTGATGTGATGGAGATGTAAAACTATGTGGATTTGTCATGTTTCTATTCAATGACTTGTTAATGCTTTGTTCATATTTGATTATGTGTGTGTGTGAATGCTTACATATATCTTTTGCATGTTTTATCAAATAGTTGTGTAGAATTATTAATCCCGTAGGGGGGATACTCTAGATCGTATGACCGAGGGGCATTGTGATAGGGTTGCCCCGCTAATGGGCATCTAGGGTATCACCTTGAAAGGAGAAGCAAATCTCCACAAGGAAGTAGGGGATCGGGCATAATCACTATTTCTATTTCTATGTTATTGTGTGTTAGTGTGTTTCTATGTTGTATGATCGAGGGGCGTCGTGACAGGGTTGCCCCGCTAACGGACTTCATAGGAATCACTTTCATTTAGTAGCATAGGACATGGAGTAGGAGATCATGCCAGCTTATCCACTCCAGGGGAGAGTTGGTAATGAATCTAACTTCCTACAAGAGCATGAACATAGAGGATAGGAACCAAGCAATCTATATAACATCGCCTAACATTACAAGGAAACTGAAATCCTAGAATCTATCATCCTCCATCCTCTTAGCTCAACCCCTCTAAAGATCCATTCTCTCTCTTCCCTCCTTTCATTCTCTTACTTTCTTTCCCAACAAATCTTACGTTTGTCTAGATAATTCACCGTGTGAAGTTAACTAGTACTTAATCAACAGTCCTTATGGATACGATAATCTTTTATATTACTGACGACGTAACTGTACACTTGCGGTGATGTAACAGTTATAAGAGACTATTTTATGTGGAACACCAAATCTACAAACAATATGCTGTCATAAAAATTTGATAACTGCATGTTCAGTAATTCTGGCCAATGGTTCTGCTTCTACCCATTTAGAGAAATGATCCACTGCTACTAATAAGTACTTCCTCTGAGCAAGTGCGAGAGGAAAAGGTCCTACTATGTCGATGCCCCATTAATCAAAAGGACAAGATACTATAGAAGTCTTCAACAATTCAGTAGGATGATGAGGAATATTTTTATAAAATATCAAAACTGGGTGAATAGCCGTAAGGGAATTTTCTGAAATTTTATAAATTTTCTGATAATTTTTCGGAGACCGTATGGATGAGTTTATGGGGATAAAATTGGGCCCCGGGAAAATCTATTTGGGCTACCCCATTTAAACGAGGAAAAGTTAGACGCCTCCTTGCACCGAGTCTTCTTTCCCTGCCGAACCCATACCCTAAACGCTCGAGACGGTTCTTCTCCTCCTCTCCTTTTATTTCTCTTCTCCTCTTCATCTTCTTCATCGCGCCGCCTCCACCACAGCCGACACCACACAGAGTAGTGCCAACCTAGTGGCACCGAACTCGCTTGCCCTAGCCGAATCCCTCCCACTACCGGCACCGATTCCTCCAGCGCTGATGGTCGAAGCACCTCTTGAAGTTCAGCCGATGGCCGTCCCGAGCATCACGGAGTTTCTTCTCCTCTGATTGCCACCCGATCCTATCCCTTCGGCCAAGCTTCTGTTCCCCATCTTTTTCTCTCTTCCGACATAGCATCCCTGACTTTTTCTTCCCCTCGCGTTGCCCCGGTTGCAACGGTCAACACTGGTCGGAAGTCGTCGGTCACCTTACAGTTGACCTCAAAAGATCGCACCCCCTCTGCTGCGATTTGGTAGCACAACCGCCACTTCCCGTGCCCTAGTTTCCACTACCACCAGTGACACCAAGCCCTAATTGTCGATTCTCCTCCGACACACTCTGCCTAGCCTCCAGCCACGTG
The DNA here is from genome assembly GCF_018446385.1 of Zingiber officinale. Lineage (NCBI taxonomy): Eukaryota > Viridiplantae > Streptophyta > Magnoliopsida > Zingiberales > Zingiberaceae > Zingiber > Zingiber officinale. The sequence continues at coordinate 3,919,475 of NC_056006.1, read as the reverse complement.
CCCTAGTCGATCTTGGAGGTAAGTTGGTTGGAATTAGGTTATATTTTGGCAGTAATCTCCACTCTTGATCTTGATCCTCTCCTTGCTGCTAATCTAGGTTACGGATTGGTGAGGAAGTGGTGCTCTGTGGCATTATTTGTTCAGCGGCAGAAGACCTTAATCCACAGAAGTGAGGGCTGTGATTTTTAGGTAAAGAGTGGTGATCTTGATACATTTTGTAATTGATGTGGTCTATGAATTTAGCATTTGCTTAGTTGTAGATCATGTGTATTGGATTTTGTTAGATGATTAGGTTTACATGTTGAATTAGATAGGGTTAATGGTATATGATTAGGGGTTTATCCTAAATTAGTCTAAGGGAATTTATTTAGCTATTCGTTTGAATTGTAGCTAAATAAAAATGTATATATATTGGTGACACAGGACTTTGACGCGAGACGAGTATCTCGGTGTCGAATTTGGACCGGATATGATCCTTTGATTGGAGGTTGGTACCTTGACTTATCTTTTAGATTTGTTATTTGATGTGCATAGTAGTTTTAACAAATAGTAATGATTATGTTTTATATCTACATCGGTATGTCATTGTCCATTTCTTGTGCATGCTTTGATTGTTTCCTGTTTGCATTCATGTTTATACCTTCAGATTTCTTATGATCATAAAGGCAATGACATACCATGCCATAGGATGTACCGAACTTATTTGATACCATATCTGACCTGTGTACCTAGATCTTCTGATTTGATCCATGTATATTTTTGGTACATATTTTATGGAGGTAGATATGGTCAGGATCTTCATGCTTAGTGTCATGCATCATCGTATGATTGCATGCTGTGTGATTGTTGGCTCCATTATTGTTGAGCACATCATCAGTTACATGGATCTGCACACACAACCACTCATGGGTTAATAGTTTTTATTCAGGCAGGGTGTGTTGCAGCAGGTGCTCTGTCAGTACTCCGCTGGTCCACTCATGGGTAGTGTGACGCAGCGTGGTAGCATGTCAGGGATCCCTCCTCTGGATTGTCTCAAGGAGATGAGAGCATTGCGCTCTCCCACTTATGATTTGGGGTAGGAGGATAGGTGTACTCCAACAGCATCCCGTCCACTCGGTCACTCATCAGGAGCAGTGATGGCAGAGTGCACGGTTGTCACAACCCTACCCACTCAGTCTCACCATCATGTGTGAGACGGCTGACTAGAGTAGGGGTGACCAGGACATGTCATGGGCATCATACGCATTGATGCATATATTACTTGTGTTTGCTGCATTTATTTGCTGCATATTGGTTGGATGCATATGTTTGACATGTATACAAGATTTTGATACCTCTCAATCTGACGACCTAGTTATACTTATACCCAGGTCCTGGTTAGTACATCTTTCTCCTGTTTATTTCAGTTGCATTTATCATTCTTATATCAGGAGACTGTACGCATGATTAGTGCTAGTTGTTATTTTCTTACTATGCATGTCAATATTACCCATTGAGGACTTGACTCATCCCATGGATATTTACTATTTTCAGGTTGAGGCTGTCCGGAGAGTTCCAATCGCTAGTCCCCTACAGATCGCAAGGATTTTCATTTGGTCTTTTTGGTTTTCTTATTGTACTAATTTGGTTCTATGGATGTTGCATGATTTAATTTATTGTCGATGGATTTTTATTTGGATTTGTTCTGCTTCATGCCTGCCTGGACGACAGAAGAGGTGAGTGGATTTTATTTCGTCATGATTTGAGCTTTATGAGTGTAGTTGAGTAGGATTTTGGTGTTTTCCCTATTCATTGCTTTAGTTTGTTTACTATTAAACTGTGTGGATGCTAGTTGTTGTATTTTTATTATTGTTATTGTTCTAGCCATGTTGGCTGAGTAATATGTGGCCCTGAGGGCAATGTATAAAGTTTCAAATTATCACCCGTACAGAGGAGATTCTGTCGAAATTTCTTCTGGCAAGGATTTCCTCGGGGCATGACAATTTATTTTATATCAGAGCCAGGTTAGCGATACTTGTTTATTTTTAGTGTTATGGATTTTCGAAATTAATCTGATACCAATTTATTTGGTATCAGAGCAGGTTACGATACCGCCTTTTGGAGTTCTGGATTTTAGGGTTAGCCTAAGTTTGCTAGTAAACTTGGGTATTTATTTTTGGATTTGTACGATTTTTGTCGATTTTTCTCGTCTGGAATTTTGAGGTAAAATGGGGAAGCGACGGAACATCTCCAAACGGCAAATAGGTATGAAGTTTTTATTTTATAATTTGGTACCCGTATTAATACTTGGGTAGCATTGATATCTTTATTGTTCATAAAGAGATATGTAACCTATCTTGGAAACTAATTTTCAAAACCTGGTTAGACTCCTTTGTAGTTGACCTTGTCTTGATCTTGCTTTTAGAAATATTGCAATTTTCTTTGCAGTGCAGACCATCTACTATTTTAGTTTGTAGTATATCTGCATATAGGACTATATAGGGCCATAACAATGTCATATCTAGTTGCCTAGGTCATTAGTCCCATATATTGAAGCGAAGCTAAGTGTTGTGGTCCACAATTACATACGTTACCAGTGATGTGGTCACCTACTACAATGCCTAGGCAACATATTAAAACCATTTGTTTTTCCAAATTGGCTTGACTATTAGTGCTAGGATAAATACAATAACAATATTTACCAATAAAGGCAAGTGTGCTAAATTTCCTAGTACTATTTGTATACAAACACCAACTTACCACCCTTTAAAAAAATAAAATAAAATAAAATTATATATATATATATATAATAACTATAAAATTAAACTCTTCCTAACATCTTAATTGGTTAATTAATTAACTGTAATGTAATTTATTGCTTAACAAAGTAAGATTGATTTAAACTAGTAAACCTATATGATAAAGTGGTATAGAATGTTACTCATATCTCAATACATCTATATTGACAAATATTACTAGTTATGATTGTCGTATTCATGAATCTGTTGAGGTTTCTTGAACCTTTATTAGGGAGATTGGTAGATTACCCACCTTCAGACCGCAACGACTAACCGTGTCTCTACCATCCAGTGATGCTTTGGACGTCACCCAGGAGGTCAAAGGTTGCCCGTTAGACTTTGGCAACATGATACTTACAGTAAATCTTTTAGTATTGGAAATGGTCGATTTTGATATTATTCTTGGCATGGACTGTTTGTCAGCATATCATGCCACTGTTGATTGCTAGACAAGGGTGGTCACATTCCGACCTCCGAACTAACCCTCATGGGATTTCACTGGCATCAGAGACGATGGTATATCGATTATTTCGGCGATTCAGGCTCAGAAGCTGCTATCACATGGTTGTCAGGGTTTTCTATTATCTTTGATCCATACTGAAGACGACAGTTGTTCTCAACTCTCCGACGTTCTGGTAGTCCGAGAGTATCTGGATATATTTCTAGAGGAGCTACCAGGCTTGCCTCCTAGAAGGCAAGTGGAGTTTACTATTGAATTAATTCCGGGAACCGCGCCGACATCAAAAGCTCCTTATCGTATGGCACCAAAAGAGTTGAACGAACTGAAGGTTGAACTCCAGGAGCTTTTAGACCGAGGATTTATACGCCCTAGTGCTTCTCCATGGGGTTCTCCAGTATTATTTGTCAAGAAAAATGATGGTACTCTGAGGTTGTGCATCAATTACAGGCAGCTGAATGCAGTGATCGTTAGGAATAAGTACCCCTTACCACGGATCGAGGATTTGTTTGATCAGCTTAGGGGTACATCAGTGTATTCTAAGATTGATCTGCGATCCGGATATCATCAGCTGAGAGTCAGAGAATCTGATATTCAGAAGACTACATTCCGTACCAGATACGACCATTATGAGTTTTTGGTAATGCCATTTGGGCTTACCAATGCTCCAGCGGTGTTTATGGATTCGATGAAACGCGTCTTCTTGGAGTATGTTTATCATTTTGTTATCGTTTTCATCGATGACATATTGGTCTACTCGCGTTCCGAGGAGGAACAAGTGCAGCATCTTCGTACAGTCTTGGAGACTCTTCGACGACATCGGCTGTACGCGAAGTTCAGCAAATGTGCTTTCTGGCTATCCTCAGTCGATTTTCAGGGACATGTGGTCTCTAGCAGAGGTATTTCAGTAGATCCTCAGAAGATCGAGGCTGTCACCAGTTGGGAGCAGCCGAAATCAATACAGGAGATCCGCAGTTTTCTGGGACTAGCAAGATATTACAGACGGTTCGTCGAGGGTTTCTCCCAGATTGCTATGCCACTGACACGCCTGACCAGGAAAGGCGTGAAGTTTACTTGGACCGAAGATTGCGAGATCAGCTTCCAGGAGCTGAAGCAGAGATTAGTGTCGGCTCCGATTTTGGTTTTACCCTCAGGAGAGGACGACTTCATACTCTACCCCGATGCATCTCTATAGGGTTTGGGCATTGTTCTGATGCAGCACAGTAGGGTAGTCTCCTATGCTTCTTGATAGTTGAAGGAGCATGAGAAGAACTATTAGCACTTTCGAGCCGTAAAAATCACTTTTTGCGTTGCGGAAACCTCGAAGCTAGCCACGGATTTGTGCAAAGATAGATAAATAGAATATTCATGTACATGTTTGTCTACACTAGATCTACCTTAGATCTACATGAAAAGGAAGTATTATCCTTGTAGCGATGCCCTTCGCTTATCCCGCTCGTCCAAATGGTTGTCGGATCTCGTAGAGTATCAAGTGTACACTCCTCTACATGTATCCACACGGACAAAAGGTGGAGAGAACCACTTAGAGTGTGCTAGCACTCTTGAGAGGTCTCGACAATGGAGGAGAAGAAGAGAAAAAAAGAGAGGAAGAAGAAGAGACCTTGAATAAGCACATCCTTGCTTCACACTTATGGTGGTCGGCCACTTACTAGAGCATTTTATACCTCCATGTAATACCAAGAGTCATGGCTCTTGGTCTTCCTCATGAGGTGGCACACAATGATGTAGCCTTGATGATGTGGAACATCATCATTGACTGGCCAATGCCAAGTCACAATGAAGTGGCATTTGGTCTTTCAAACTTGACACTTCATCTTCCCTCTCAAGTCAAGTCAAACTTGACCTCTTATCTCCCATGGTTGATCAAATCTACCCTTTGACTCAAATCAATTTAATTTAATGAATCTCTATTCATTGGTTTAAATTGACTCAATGAATCATAGTCTAAATTAGACTCATTCGACACATGAATCAAATTGAGTCCAACTCAATTAGTCTAATTTGGATGACTCTTAATCCAATTTGGTTCATCACATGAACCTAATCCTCTTGGTCCATCATATGAACCTAATCTCCATCTAACTGCCCTTTGTGTGTGACCCTATAGGTTCTTGTAACGTTGGCAATGATCCTAAAGCCATTTACAAACATAAGCAACGAGTGGTATCTAACAACACATCATTACTACCCAAGTTACAAGAATGTTGAGATCCAACATCACCATTATGACTACTAATTGTGACTCTCACAATATGTGACAATGTCCTTCTATCCTTGACATCTAAATTGATCAATTGAGGCATAGACCGTGTCATCCTCTAATCAATCTATGTCTTGAACTCCAAGTAGACTCACTCTAATCAAATGAGCTCAATATCTCATATTGACTTATTTAGGCATGGCCATGCACTTAGTGGTCTCACTCTATCAAGAATCATGATATCACTCTCGTCATATAGGAGGGATAGATCCCTTCTACATCACTCACATCCTTCCGCATAATTTGTTACATACATAGTAGTCGCCTTTATAGTCCACCCATTTACGGGTGACGTTTGATGAAGCCAAAGTATGCAACTCCTTATGTAGGGAACCATGGTGACTTCAGGTCCGAGGATTGATAGTCATACTAATAGTCACATGAGAAAGTAAATGACACTCATATGACGATCCATGATACTTTCTCATGGCGGATCATTCAGTATACATTCTCCAATGCATACCCATGTGTCAACTTGATATCTAATATTCATGACTTGTGAGATCAAGTCATCGAGTTGACCTACATGCTAGTATATCCTCACATTAACATTGTCCCTGAATGTTAATACTTGACTAGGAATGATTAAGAGTAGTGTTCTCTATATCATCTCATTATCAATTCAACTAATCGATTGATATAGATAAGAACCTTCCACTCAAGGACGCTATTATACTCAGTTATTTGGCACCAATACAAGAGTAAGTATAATAACCATAAAGAAATACCCTTATATATATATATATATATATATATATAAATATAATACATCGAGTGCATACAACAATTATCACATGATCGGCTCTAGGGCTCTCACTAACAAGAACTACCCAGTACATGATTTGGAGCTAGTCGCTATTATATTTGCTCTAAAGATTTAGCAGCATCATCTGTACGACATTACATTTGAGATTCTTACGGATCATAAGAGTCTCAAATATATTTTCACCCAGAAGGAACTTAATCTCCGACAGAGGAGATGGATGGAGTTCCTGAAGGATTACGATTGTACCATTAGCTACCACCCAGAGAAAGCTAATGTGGTTGCCAATGTACTCAGTAGGAAGTCCAGAGGGACTTTGGCTTGCCACCGGGCTTCAGTCACAGACTTGATTCAAGGTTTCTCCGAGTTAGGCCTTGAGGAGTATGGACAGACAGAGCAGGGTATTCTTGTTACCATGGTTGCTCAATCGTCGATCAGGACGAGGATCTAAGAGGCCCAGGCCAGTGATCAGCATTTTCAGTTTATTGGCAGCCAGATAGCTTTCGGGCAACAAACAGAGTTCACACGAGATGAGGAGGGTATTATATACTTCCGAGGCAGATTATGCGTACCTCAGTCTCACCTGGTCTTATAGGAGCTACTTCAGGAGGATCATCGTTCTCAATTTGTGATCCATCAAGGTGGGACCCGCATGTATCGAGATTTGAGGCATTCCTACTGGTGGAACGGTATGAAGAAAGACATCATGGAATTTGTAGCTACATGTCTTGTCTATCAGCAGGTGAAGGCTGAGCACCAGAGACCTACAAGATTACTTCAATGGATTTCTTTTCCTGAGTGGAAATGGGAACACATTACCATGGACTTTGTGGTGGGTTTACTGAGGACACGACGAGGCCATGACACGATTTGGGTAATCGTTGATCGATTAACCAAATTTACGCACTTCTTAGCGATTTGGAAGACTGATTCCCTGGATCGATTGCCAGATCTGTATTGCCGGGAGATCATCATATTACATGGTGTCCCTTGGACTATTATTTTGGATAGAGACCCCTAGTTCATGTCTAGTTTCTGGCAGAGTCTGCAGCAGGCCTTGGGCACTCAGCTCCGTTTCAGTACAGGTTTCCATCCGCAGACAGATGGACAATCAGAGCGGACCATTCAGACTCTAGAGGACTTGCTGAGGTCATGTGTATTGGATTTTGGAGATAGTTGGGAGGACCATTTTCCATTGATAGAGTTCGCCTACAACAACAGCTTTCATTGGGTTATCCAGATGGCACCGTTTGAAGCGTTGTATGGTAGGCCTTGTCGGACACCTACCCTCTGGGATGAGGTTGGGGAGACCCAACTGTTGGGACCTCATAGAGCTCAACAGGAGGCAGAGTTGGTCTGTACTATCAGATGGAGGATGTCAGAGGCGCAGGACCGCCAGAAGAGTTATACTGATCGGAGACGGAGATCCCTAGAGTTCTCTACAGGAAACCATGTATTTCTACGAGTCTCACCCACGAAAGGGGTGAAGAGATTTGGCCTCAGAGGTAAGCTAGCTCCACGGTACATTGGCCCTTTCCAGATCTTGGAGAGGATTGGAGCAGTAGCTTACCGGCTGACACTACCACCGTCCCTGGCAGGCATCCACGACGTATTCCATGTATCTATGCTGAGGAGATACATACCCGACCCGACACATGTGCTGACAGATATCACAGTTCCCGTTCAGCCTGACGTCACCTATGAGGAAGTTTCGGTACGGATTCTGGACCGGAAAGAGCGTCAGCTGCAGAACAAGACTATCCGACTGTTTAAAGTCAGATAGAAGCATCATACGGACGAGGAGGCTACTTGGGAGCTAGAGGATACTATCCGAGCTCGATACCCCACCTTTTCATTTATACTTTTCCATTCCATTGCCACCGAACTTGCGTGCCCTAGCCGAATCCCTCCCACTGTCGGCACTGATTCCTCCCGCACCGATGGTCGAAGCACCTCTTGAAGTTCAGCCGGTGGTCGTCCCGAGCATCACGGAGTTTCTTCTCCTCTGATTGCCACCCGATCCTATCCCTTCGGCCAAGCTTCTGCTCCCCATCTGTTCCCCTCTTCCAGCAGAGCATCCCTGACTTTTCCTTCCCCTCGCGTCGCCCCGGTTGCAATGGCCGACACTGGTCGGAAGCCATCGATCAACTCACAGTCGACCTTAACAGATCACGCCCCCTCTGTTGCGATTTGGCAGCACAACCGCCACTTCCCGTGCCCTAGTTTCCACTGCCACCAGTGACACCAAGCCCTAACTGTCGATTCTCCTCCGACACCCTCTGTCTAGCCTCCAGCCGTGTGCCCTAGTCGATCTTGGAGGTAAGTTGGTTGGAATTAGGTTATTGTTTGGCAGTAATCTCCACTCTTGATCTTGATCCTCTCCTTGCTGCTAATCTAGGTTACGGATTAGTGAGGAAGTGGTGCTCTGTGGCATTATTTGTTCAGTAGCAGGAAACCTTAATCCACAGAAGTGAGGGCTGTGATTTTTAGGTAAAGAGTGGTGATCTTGATACATTTTGTAATTGATGTGGTCTGTGAATTTAGCATTTGCTTAGTTGTAGATCATGTGTATTGGATTTTGTTAGATGATTAGATTTACATGTTGAATTAGGTAGGGTTAATGTTATATGATTAGGGTTTTACCCTAAATTAGTCTAGGGGAATTTATTTAGCTATTCGTTTGAATTGTAGCTAAATAAAAAAATATATATATTGGTGACACAGGACTTTGACGCGAGATGAGCATCTCGGCGTCAGATTTGGACCGGATACGATCCTTTGATTGGAGGCGGGTACCTTGACTTATCTTTTAGATTTGTTATTTGATGTGCATAGTAGTTTTTAACAAATAGTAATGATTATGTTTTATATCTGCATCGGTATGTCATTGTACATTTCTTGTGCATGCTTTGATTGTTTCCTATTTGCATTCATGTTTATACCTTCAGATTTCTTATGATCATAAAGGCAATGACATACCATGCCATAGGATATACCGGACTTATTTGATACGATATCTGACATGTGTACCTAGTTCTTCTGATTTGATCCATGTATATATTTGGTACATATTTTATGGAGGTAGATATAGTCAGGATCTTCATGCTTAGTGTCATGCATCATCGCATGATTGCATGCTGTGCGATTGTTGGCTCCATTATTGTTGAGCACATCGCTAGTTACATGGATCTGCACACACAGCCACTCATGGGTTAGTAGTTTTTATTCAGGCAGGATGTGTTGCAGCAGGTGCTCTGTCAGTGCTCCGCTGGTCCACTCATGGGTAGCGTGACGCAAAGTGGTAGCACATCAAAGATCCCTCCTCTGGATTGTCTCAGGGAGATAAGAGCATTGCGCTCCCCCACTTATGATTTGGGGTAAGAGGACAGGTGTACACCGACAGTATCCCGTCCACTTGGTCACTCATCAGGAGCAGTAATGGCAGAGTGCACGGTTGTCATAGCCCTACCCACTCGGTCTCACCATCGTGTGTGAGACGGCTGATTGGAGAGTAGGGGTGACCAGGACATGTCATGGGCATCATACGCATTAATGCATATATTGCTTGTGTTTGCTGCATTTATTTGCTACATATTGGTTGGATGTATATGTTTGACATGCATACAGGATTTTGATACCTCTCGGTCTGACGACCTTCTTTTACTTATACCCAAGTCCTGGTTAGTACAACTTTCTCCTATTTATTTCAGTTGCATTTATCATTCTTATATCAGGAGACTGTACGCATGATTAGTGCTAGATGTTATTTTCTTACTATGCATGTCAATATTACCCGCTGAGGAGTTGACTCACCCCGTGGATATTTACTATTTTCAGGTTGAGGCTGTCCGGAGAGTTCCAGTCGCTAGTCCCCTACAGATCGCAAGGATTTTTATTTGGTCTTTTAGGTTTTCTTATTGTACTAATTTGTTCTATGGATGTTGCATGGTTTAATTTATTGTCGGTGGATTATTATTTGGATTTGATCTGCTACATGCCTGCCTGGACGGCAGAAGAGGTAAGTAGATTTTATTTCGTCGTGATTTGAGCTTTATGAGTGTAGTTGAGTAGGATTTTTGGATTTTCCCTATTCATTGCTTTGGTTTGTTTACTATTAAACTGTGTGGATGCTTGTTGTTGTATTTTTATTATTGTTTTTGTTCCGGCCGTGTTGGTCGAGGTATATGTGGCCCTGAGGGCAGATTGTCACCCATACAGGGGAGATGCTGCCGAAATTTCTTCTGGCAGGGACTTTCTCGGGGCGTGACAATTTTGATGTTTCTGACAAGACAAACACGTTTTTATCAGCTGAGCCGCATCTTCTTATAAAGTAGGCCAAAACTATCCAGCTACTAATATTTTCTTAGCCAGAGACCTACCTCCCATATGACTACCACAAGAACCCTGATGGACTTCTTATAGAATATATTGTATGTCATCTGATCTCACACATTTGAGCAGAGGACTAGAGAAAGCTCTTTTATATTAGTGATCCCCAATCATAGTATATTGGCTTTCCCTCTTCTTGAATACTCTAGCTTGTTCTACATCAGTGGGTAGAATTCTCTGCCGTAAAAATAGAATGATTGGTGTTCTCCAATCATCTTAAATTTCCAGATTAGCTTGTTGTTCCACACAAGATACTAATAAGGTTTGTTCCATAGGTTTATCCAAATTCTAAGGCACAATGGCATAAGCTAATTTAGCTAACTCATCTGTTATTTGATTATCTATTCGAGAAATTTTCTTTATACTTACTTCCTAAAATTAAACTTTCAACTTATCAAAGTTCTCTGCATATAGCTTGAGTCTTTCATTACTAATTCCAAAGTTACCCGTCAACTGTTGTGTTGCCAATTGAGAATCAAAATGAATTACCACACTAGCAGCTCCCACATGCTTAGCAGCTTACAAACCAGCTATCGATACTTCATATTCAGCTTCATTGTTGGTAGCTCTATAATTCAATCTAATAGATAATTGTTTTAGATCTTCCCTAGGAGATATAAGTGTTGGAACCCCAAGGTTATTTTGATGTGATCAAACAAGTTATATGTCCCCCTTTTTATACTACCTCATGTGACCTCCGTAGTCGTGAAGTAGTCCCCAATTCGTTAGGATTTGTTAGGACATGAAATCATCTTCTATACTTCGTGTAATAATTCTTTAAGGAATCCTTTTTGTACCCCAGATGTACCTCTTTTGTTGTTTATGACTTATATTTATGCTGGGGGCACGTCATTATAACTGAAGAAGCTTCTAGAAGATATTTTCCGTCAAATCTTCTATTGGACATGTTTCAACTTGTCGTTTAAGCCAGCTTCATATATTAAGGATGTTTTCTGTTAAACATGTCTTCGTTGGTCGTTCAAGCCGGTTGCATATATTAAGAATACCACTTGTTGAGCATGTCTTTACGCTCGAGCGGGCTCTGCTCGGTCAAGTATATATGAGCACATGGGTGCTCGCTCAACCTTCGATCGGCCGGTCATATGTTAAGAACTAGATATAAGACTAAGTGCCTTTATGCTCGAGCGAGCTTTGCCCGACCGAGCATATATGAGCACATGGGTGCTCGCTTGGCCTTCGATCGACCGGTAATATGTTGAAACTATGCATAAAGCTAAGTGCCTTTATATTCGGGCGAGCTTTTCCTGGTCAATTATATATGAGCACATGGGTGCTCGCTCGGCCTTTGGTCGACCGGTAATCGCTCGGCCTACGGTCGGTCGGTTATATGTTGAGAATATTATATAAGGCTAAATGTCTTTATGCTTAGGCGGGCTTTGTCTAACCAAACATATACGAACGCGAGGGCGCTCGCTTGGCCTGCGATCGACCGGCTATATGTTGAGCTTATTATATAAGGCTAAATGTTTCTATACTCGGGCAGGCTTTGCCCGACCGAACATATACTAGCGCGGGAGCGTTCGCTCAGCATGCGGTCGGCCAGTTATATATCTCTTCTGACTTAATTTCCTCCTTCAGTCACTAAGCCATCTATCATAACCCGTATCACTACTAATTTAAATAAACATAACGAATAAAATGCTAAGTAATATGATGTGATACTAAATTTTAATTATTTAATATGTTACAAATCTAGGCTTTTTCTCTAGTTTACAAAGACACACAAAAAAAAAGTTTTTAGTTAGTAAGATATAAGAATCATTAAATAAAATAATAAATAAAATGGAAATTATTTGTATATTTAAGTGTGTAATTTATTTTTTTAATTTACTTTTAAATAAAAATAAATGGAAGGAAATTTATTATATAACAATATTAATTTTTATTATATTTTAAGTATATATTAATAGTGAGATAATTTCTTACATTTGATATAAATTTAGATTCATTATTTTAACATTAATAGAGGCTTATATTTGGTATAAATTTTGGAATTTCTTATTTTAACATTAATATAGATAAGTTTAAATTAATTTTAACATTAATTTTATATAAATGATAAGATTACATTAATGATAAATTGAATATTTAACAGAATCCTAATAATTTCCCTTTTATTTATGTTATTTAATAATTATTTTATCTTACTAATTATAAATTATATTAATAATAAATTAAAAATTAAAGAATGTAAATATCTTTTCATTATTTTTTTATTTAATGATACTTATATTTTACCAACTATAAACTTTTTGTGTGTGTATTTATAAGTGAGAATCGGCCAAGATTATATTCATATCATTTCACATCATGTTACTTCGTATTTTGTTTCTATTGTTTATTGGTGGCGCACAGGCAAGATCATGGAACAAGAAAGCTAAGCATTCGCTTAAAACCATTCAGGTTATAATTAAATTTTTTTGACAAATTATAAATAATATTTTTTATTGAAATTATTTAATTTTTTGTTAGACAATAGCTGGAGATCTATTTGACTGTATTGATATGTATAAGCAACCAGCATTTAACCATCCTCTATTGAAAAATCACACTCTTCAGGTATTCGGCATTAAAAATATAAGTCAAATTTATATGATGTTGCATGGTATAGTTCATTTTGTTCTTTAATTGGCCTAATAATCTTTGCAGCTAAAACCAAGTAGTCTTCCGAAGGGAATGAAACTTGCCAAATCTAGACAACCTTCTTTTTATGGATTCAATGATACTTGTCCTTCTGGCACTGTTCTTGTCCACCGTGCTCGCAAACAAGATTTAAATGAGTCTCAGCTCTTGAGAAACCAATTTAGAGCACAAGTCATAGCCGATAATCAAAATACTGAAGGAACTCACGTGAGTTATTATTTCTTTATCACTTTTATTATTATTAATGTAATTTTAATTAATTATTTATAGAGTTTAAAGATAAATAATATTTGCATTATACATAGTACGCAATAATTGAATCAATACGTGGTCAATTTTATGGCGCCTACGCAAAAATGGCGACTTATAAGCTTCCAGATCTACAAACTGGTCAATCGTCATCCAGCTCTATAATACTTTATGGCGGTGGAAATGGTCCAACCAATGGACTCAATGGTATCGCCGTCGGTTGGCAAGTAAGCTAATATAAATCATTAACTAATATAATTTTATATCGTCACTAATTAATATATAATTTCTCAGGTTTCAACAATCGTATACGAAACTAGTGATCCTCGACTTTTTACGTTTTGGACTGTAAGTATAAATCTTTTATTTTTTTTAATCTGTTAGCTACGTATATATATTCTCAGATAAAATTTTTAATTACATATTTTCAGATTGATGACAAGAGTAACACGGGATGTGTGGATTTCCAATGTGCTGGTTTTGTTAGCACCAATAATATTTATGGACCGGGAAGTTTGATTACCCAATTTTCCACTTATGGCAAAGAAACACAATTTATATCGATACTAATCTCTAGGGTAATTTCTTTATTTTTTTCTAAATGATCTTTTTTAATTTTTATTGAAGTTTAATCCTTATTAATAAATTTTGTGTATTTTCATTTATAGGATTATAAAACAGGGAATTGGTGGGTGACATGTAATAATGAGATATCTCTAGGGTATTTCCCCAAGGAATTGCTTCCAAAGATGGAGGATAATGCATTGTTGGTTCAATTGGGTGGGTTTGTCAACTCTCCCTTGAATGTGCCAAGCCCTCCGATGGGTAGTGGTCATCCAAGTAATGAAGGATTTAATAAAGCTGCTTATTTCATTGAAGTTCAGTTTGTGGACGAGCATGATAACTTGTTCGATCCGTATCCTCCTGATCTTCACCCTCGTGCTGATATTAGTGATTATTATAGTGTAGCAGATAATCATTATGCAAATGATAAAGATAAATATGTTTTTGCTTATGGAGGAGCTGGAGGTTTCAAATAAGAGATATCAATCTTGTGTGTAATAAATTGTCTAAGGTTCATTAATAAATTTTTATATTAACTCTTTTTTTCTGTTGCTCCATATTGTTCAAGAAAATTTTATTAAATTTTGATCATTATTTTTAATGGAATTATTTTAACCCAAAATAAACCACTGGCCTGATCCAAAATGGATTATTATCATGCCCAAACCTAACCTTCCATTATGATAACAAGGTCATTCTGCATCGTAAGGATCCTTTTCCAAATGTAGAGATTCACTCTATCATATAGCAGAATTATGTATTCACATTATGGATTTTATTTAAATATGATCTAGTGCATGTGCATCAATCTGAAATTGATGCATGTTTTCCTCCTCCATTATCATCCTCATGTTTAGCGATTGAATAAAATATCAGCCAAACTGAAATAATAAAAAAATCAATTTATTTATTTTTAAAAAAATTAATCTAGATTTATCCGGTTCAATTTTGATTATAAAATTTAGAATTTGGTTAAACCAATTAAACTGAACTTCCAATAGTCATTATAATCAACCGATAGTTAGTCTACAAATCAATAATGGTAAATTCAGAAATCAACTTGTGAAGATGATTATCCATATAGCAGTAGATTGTTAATAAAAAAAAGTTTGATTAATTTGATAATAGATCAAATTAATTATTTTATTTTGGTTTCATTTACTATTTTTTTAACAATCTTCGATCAGTTCGATTTTTTAAAACAAATCAATTAGTGCAATTAGATCAGTTTGTTTTTAATCAAATGCTCAACCCTACCCGTGTTACCCTTAAAAAACTTACATTTTTGATAAATTTCTATACAAAAATTCCAGTTTTTCAGGATTTAGAGGTAAACATCAAAACAAAAAAAATGTAGGGGAAAAATTATAATAGAACATTATTTATATAAGTTTCGATAATTAAATAAAATAATGATTAATTAAGAAATAATCTTGTAAACTTTTTGAGAATTTTTAGAAATTTTTCGAGATTTAAATAGTGCCCATATGATACGTTTAAGGGAATAAATCTATTAAGTTTAGAGAAAGTATGTTTGAAATATCACTAAGCTGGGAGTTGATTGATTTCATTAACCTAGGTATATTTATTAAAGACTAAGTTTTTCCCATTTGCCCTAATCTCCCAATTTTCACCGTCCCTCTCCATCTCCCGATCCATGCCACCATTGCCATCCATTGTCATCGGCACCCTTCTTGCAGCTCATGGCCATCTCAGAGTCATTACCACCCTCTTTGCTTGAGGCAGTGCTCATCCCAGAGAGCTATCGCTGATCTCTATCATGAGCCACCACCTCCCTCTCACAAGCTTCCTCTCTATCACATTCTCTCCTCTTTCTTTCGATTGTTGGTCAGCAGTGCCACTAGACCGCTGATGCAGTCTCTTCTCCTCATGATCACTTTTGATTGGTTGGTATGCCGATAGACTAATTTGTCATAACCGCTACCCTGGCCAAAGCCATTGACCATTTCTTCCACTTCTGTCGTCGATCGTTGTCATCCATCACCGGAGAAGAAGAAGCTATAGGGTAATTAAGAAATTTCAATTGGAAGTGCATTTGTCTTGATTAAATCCTATTAGTTTCAATGGATAGACTAAATACATAATTAATAGTAAGGTTAAATTGAATTTGATTACTAAATGGGAATGAGAATTGGGAAAGGAAGTGATTGGTGGGTTAAGGATAGACTTATTATTTGATTATAGGTTGAAACAATTAGGATTTTCCTAATTGGATTTTGGAGTTAGGTTATCCAATTGATACATATGTGATTAGCTAAACTATACATTTTAATGCAGGACTCTAATTGAGATGAGCATCTCAACATGGGAGTTATTTGGCATAAACCACATTTGAGGTAGATATTTCTTCCTTGACCTCTGTAGTTCATTGACCTTATTGCATGGAGATCGTTTATGGAGTAGATTAATTTAACCTTAACTCTACGCATATTTATCTGAGTTTGATTCTTACATGCTTTATCTTAGAGATGATTTATTTATTGCTTATATAGTCTTATCTTTGGATATTCATACTTTGTAGTGTACAAACATATATGGTGTAAACTATAGGAGTTAAAATGTTGATCATTCACATGTTGTAGAGTATACATATGTATGGTGTGTACTATAGGAATTACCATGTTGATTATTCATATGTTGTACTCGTACACATGTGTATGGTGTGAATTATAGATGTTACTATTACCATACATGTTGTTTATTAGACACCTATTGGATCTTTTTATACAAATAGATATATCTAATTGATAGATAATGTTTCTATATATGCTTATATTTACCATGTTGTTGCATTGATGATGACTATGTTTGAGTCATGGATATTAGCATCATGCATATCATTGCATTGCTTGCATGCTAACGGACTACGTCTCCCTTATGGTCGAGAGAGTCATCAGTCATATTCACTGTCCACTAGGCCACTAAGGGATAGTGATAGCTAGAGTTGGGTGCAGCTTGTCATGTAGTTCTCACTCAACCATTTAGGGTAGTAGTAGTAGAATTGGGTGCAAACAGTGACCTCCTTGTTATGTAGCTAGATATAGCTACTCTGCATCTTGTCTGATCGACCACTCAGATGTTGTGGTAGCTGAAGTCATGAGCAGTTGTCATGGTCCTGCCCACTTGGGCGCACATATGTCGTGGTAGCTAGAGTGGTGTATAGGAGTGACACATACATATACATATGCATATGATGCATCTTGCATATCTTGGAGATACTATTGTGCATATGCTTGTGATATATCGCATTTGCTTGAGATATGAATGTTGCATATGTCTGACATTATTCATACATGTTCATTTATCATGCATGTATATGCTATCATATTGCTCATGTAGTAAGAATAGATTTTTTTGTAGATCCCCAATGATTACTCATCATTATACCTTACATGTTAGGTCAGTTTGGGTATGTGCATTTATTATGTCATTTATAGTTATATATATAATTCTTACTTGTGAGACTGTATACTTTGATTTCCTTATACATTTTCCCATACATTTCATTTATCTATTACCCGTTGAGTCATTTAGACTAACCAACCTATTGTACTTTATTTTACTCAGGTAGCAGGTAGATGATATAGAGTCATTTGGAGAATCCTGACTACTAGTCCCACATCATATTTGAGAATAATTTTCTATGTTATTTCCTTCTACTTTTTTGGCACTTTGGATTTTGGACTAGATTATATAATAATTTGACTTGGTTGTAGATTTTAGCCTTGTGGCTACCTTTATTCAGTTATATGGTTTATGAAGGATCGAAATAGAAATAGAAGAGGGGGGGGTTGAATATCGTCGTTAAGAAATCTTGTCTTTTTGTAAAACTAAATCAAAGTGAATAGCAACGAAAAGTAAAGTACAACTATATTTTTACTTGGTTCGCAGTCTCGTGACTATTACTCCAAGGTCAGGGATCCTTGACCACACTCATTAGGCAATCCTCTAATAGTAGTTCTTCTAGTGGAAACAAAATCATACAAGTATGAAAAGAATTTACCAACAACAATGAAATAGAAATGTAGCACAGTTGTTCGATATTTGTCATTGTTCGTACTCCAAGGTAGTTTTGATGTGATCAACTAAGTTAGATTAAATCCTATTGTGTTTAACCTTGTGTCTAAGTATACAGGAACCTAGGAGCACAAGACGTTGAGCAAAAATGCAGCTAGCGAGAAGGATGGCATGGGAGAGATCCGATGAGCTTGGTGTATCTGACGGATGAGGTGCTGCAGAAGAGTATACAGGCGGATGAGGAGGTGCGTGGCATTTTCGAGGGATGCGAAACCAAGAGTGGAAGATTGTTCGAGAAGGCCAGAAGTTGGGTTCGGGTGAGCCTTATTTCGGATGGCCAAAATCACCCAAGCAAGCGGAGTTAGAGCGAAAGACCCGAACTGAAGCGAGCAGAGCCGAAGTAGGAAGCCAGGACCAAAAATTAACATTTTACTGATTTTCTATGCTCGTGGCGCCCAGACCAGTCCGAGGCTCCCAGACTCTAGGCGCCCGGAACCCCGTTTTTATCCAAATCGACGTGGCATTCAACCGTTGCATCGGGGATAGAATCCTATCCCATTTTAGGTTCTTGGAACACTTCTAGGTGCCCTGAACAGGGCTATATAAGCAGCCTTGCTCCCAGAAGCTAAACAGAATAAGAAATTGTGAAACAACACTTATATGCTTTTAGTTTTCTATTTTACTTTCTGATTCTGTGCGATCATTGTTGTAAGAGGCTTCTCCACCCAGAGGAGATTTTTAGTGCATTTTTTCATCTGTCTTGGATTAACAACCTCCTCGGTTATAACCAAGTAAATCCGCTGAGCTTCGACTTTATAATTTATTATTTCTTTCTATGTTTATACAAGTGTTTTAATTAAGTTATAAGTTCAAGAAAGGTCTTTTTATTTTGTGTTTGTGCAAGGGCTGTTCCCCCCCCCCCCCCCCCCCTCTAGTCAGCCACCAGCGACCTAACAAGTGGTATAAGAGCCAGGACTCTTCAGGAGGATTAACTACGTAACGAAGCACACAAGATGGCTGGACCCAGCATTTACCCACCGAAGTTCGAGGGGGAGTTTGCGAGCTTGAAAAAGAGAATGGAGGTATTTTTCAAAATAGATTTCAATTTATTATAAATAATGGAATTTGGTTTTGAAGCACCTAAGGGCAAGGAAAAGTATCAATGGACAAAGAAGGAACAAGCCGACTTCATGGAAAATGGTAAAGCAGAGTTTCATCTACTGAGCATTCTACTGCCACAAGAAGCCAACCAGATTTTAGCTTACGAGTTTACGAAGGAGATCTGGGAGAAATTCTTAGAACTACATGAATGAACCTCGGAGGTAAAACTTGCAAGATGGGACTTACTTCACAACCAGCTCACCAACCTTCAATTTGAAGAAGATGAAACCATTGCACACCTTCACTCAAGAATCAAGGAGCTCATCATCGGACTTTCAAATCTCGAAGGAAAGGTAAGCAACTGAGATTCACTAAGGTACGCTCTTAATGCATTCCCTAGAAATACAAAATGGGCATCATTAGTAAATGCCTACTATATCTCTAAGGATTTAAAATCTGTTACCTTAGAAGAGTTATTTTTAACTTTTGAAGTCTATGAAATGAGATGAGAACATATGAAGAAGGAGCCGAAGTACAACGTTGTCTTTAAGGCAAGGATGGACGAACAAGATTCAAAATCCTCTCTTGACGACGAAGAAATGTCAATGATGGTAAGATGATTTTAAAAAATTATTTAAATCTAGAAAAACTAACCTTCTGCAGGGTCAAAAGAAAAGAAAAATCAAATGCTACCACTACAATCACTACAACAAAAATGAGTTTCCGCAGCGCATCATCAACAACATGCAGTTAAAGTACGCCTTTAATAATAGTTTTTACGGCGCACCTAATTATGTGCGCTGCGGATAGTATAATATTTATACAAATGATGGCGTACAGAAAAAGTACGCTGTCAATAAACTTTTCAATGGCATACAAAATATGCTATTAAAACATAATATTAACGGCATATAGAATATGTTGTTAATAAGTATTATATATGTATAAATAACAGCATGTAAAAATATATGCTATCAATAAATATTATAAAATTTAAATAATGTACCATGTGTGTTGTTAATAGTCTTTTTTTGCCAAAACTATTCATACCGAAACTCTCCGTAATTATTTTTCACTTACTCCCGCCCCGCGTACCAAACTCACGCAAAAACCAAGTCGCGCGTACCTTTCTCTCACGCAAAAAACCTAAAGTCGCACGACCTCTCTCTCACGCGAACTCCTCCGCCGCACGCGAACTCCTCCGCCGAAGCCCTCTCACGCGAACTCCTCCGCCGAAGCCCTCTCACACGAACTCCTCCGCAAAAGCCCTCTCCACCGAAGCCCTAAACCCTAAATCCTCTCCGCCAAAGCCCTCCACTGACTTGAACATCTTCGTCGAGATCTTTCTCAGGTTAGATTTCTTTTATTTGCTTTTATTTTTTGTGTATTATGTTGTGATCTTTCTCGTCAGGATCTTTTCTCACCTAGCCTCCTAAACTTCAAGAATAACAAACAAACAAGAGCAAACAAAGGCAGGTCAGTCACACGATAACACACCGTTGCATGCCTCTCGCGGTCTCTTAGCCGCTTCATTAATTGCATAATTCATCAATAATTGAGTTCCAAATATGGAATAGCATTTGATTTGCTCGCTAAAACGTTATTCTGTGTTTATTGCCTCACCTTCATCGTTTTTTCCCTTAATCTCTGTTATGCTTCGTTCTAGTTAGAATATTGCAGAAAGAATGTCTTTCCTTTTTTATGTCTTTCATTTACTTATTTATTCTATCATAAACATTGTTTAGAGTACTAGAATCGCATGGTTTGAACAAAAGTATTTCTCTTCCTCCAATTCCGTATAACTAAACAAATTAAATGAGATTGAGTGGAAATAAGATAAAGATAACACAACTCTTTTCTTTTCTTTTCACTTTAGAGTTTAGACCATTTCATATCACTTCTATTTTTCCCACTCTAAGTAAACACTGCCAAAAGAATACACTATATCGAGAAGAAAAGGGAGAGTGTAGATTAGAGATCACAGAAATTGATCAGATAAAATTTTAAATTAAATAATAATAAATGTACTTTAATCTAGCAACAGATAT
Organism: Zingiber officinale; assembly: GCF_018446385.1. Taxonomy (NCBI): domain Eukaryota; kingdom Viridiplantae; phylum Streptophyta; class Magnoliopsida; order Zingiberales; family Zingiberaceae; genus Zingiber; species Zingiber officinale. Next base: position 3,898,144 of record NC_056006.1, on the reverse strand, counting down.
TGTTTTGGAATCAACTGCTGTATAATACATACTTATGGCACAAAGGATAAAGTAATAAATGAGGAATCTCGGACTTCAGTATAATACAGCAAAGTTATCAGTTGTCTCTTGCTTCATGGCACACTCATAGTAAGATACAGATAATCTGACCGTCCTAACCTTTTGTCTTGTATAAGCTTCTGCTCTTAGTAGACTTAAATGCTTTTTTTGACAATGATGCTTAGGATACTCTTCGCATTTTCTGGTACCATTTATTTGTTAAATATTGTTCCCAACTCCATTTTTGTTTGCAGAGTGGGGAAGGATGATTGCTACTGACCACCAGAAACATGTTCTTATCTTGTTCTACCTATTTTGCAGGTGCTTTGCTAGCCAAGATGGAAGCCTTTTCTTTAAACCAATAATCTAGATTGTTTTTTTTAATCACAACTACGAGCACCATTTTTTGTTTATGCATATGTACTTCTCTGTCCTATGCGTAAAATGTCTTTGATGCCAGTAGTGACCAACAAATCTGTTCATTGCAGCTCATGATATTTGTAGATTATGCTGGAGGATTTCTTCCAACTGTCAATCATAGTCCTTGGAATGGCATAGCACCTGCTGATTTTGTCATGCCATTATTCTTGTTTATAGTTGGAGTTGAACTTTCCCTTACATATAAGGTAATAATCCATCAACTTCATAAAATCCTAATCCTCTTTTTGATTTGAAACATCAATTTTTGCAAACTGCAAAAGATGTTTTGGTAATTACACTGTGTTAATGAATCAAAGTTAGTCTTTAAAATACAAATAGGTTATTTACACTCCTTTTTTTTTTACTCAGAGAGTGCCAAACAAAGTTATAGCAACCAAGAAGGTGATACTCCGATCGTCAAAGCTCTTTCTTGTAGGTCTTGTTGTTCAAGGTATACAACTGTTCCTTTTTGCATATCTAAATAGATTACTTGTATATATGGGTTATTCTTATAGTGTTATTGCATTAATTTAAGTGTAGGCGGATACTTCCATGTGCTTCACAATTTAAATTAAGGAGTCATCATGTCAAAAATCAGATGGATGAGGGTACTTCCATAGGCTTCACAATTAATATTCACTTTATTAATTGCTGATACTAATAGTTGAAGTTTTACTTCCATGTTTGTTTCTTGCTCATGTTAATATCTTACCTATCTTTCTTTGCAGTTGGGGGTATCAAGCCGATTAAAGTTTTAATTATATTGTAAAAGAACATAAGGTTAGTGCGTGCCCCTCCCTATCAAAATATTTTTCTGTTATGTTATCAATGTGTTTCCAACTCCCTTTGTTTCAGAATAAGAAAACTATCGTTTGATTCTTTTTAGACACATGAATCAGTGGTTGGTTATCTAATGCTAACTTATGTTGTTCGATTCTTGTAGGACTAGTCTCATGAATGTTAGCTTGTGAGAACCGAGTGGTCTATTAATGTTGTGACTATTTTATGTATTCCAATGTAAGAGAGTTAGAAGAATCAATACAGCAATCAGAAATCAATATGGACTTTGAACTATTTGCACTACTTTAGAGAGACATAGAAGGAGAGGAAAGGCTTGCAGCTCATAATTTGGTGGAAAAGGTAGACCTAATTCGACCAAATGATGAAATGTAGTTTCTTGATGATGCAATAGGAAGCACGGTTGCATGGTTATCAAAATTTATAGTATTGTGTGATTGATACATAATATACTAATTTGTGTGGATTGTAAGTTTAATTGTTGTTATGTAATAATTAGTTTGATAGAGATTTTGTATCTTGTTTAAGATCTTTAAATTTTTTTGGTATAATGAAAAACTATGACTTTAGTTAATTTTGTGGATTTATTTGCACTAAATTTGTTGTAAAATTTTGGTTTATTATTTTCATCAAATTAATATTTTTTTTAATATAGTTAAGATTATCAACAGCGTATATTTATAAGCTGTAGATTATTATCCTTAGCGCATAAAAATGCTTTCCGCGACGTGCTTTGCGCGCTACGGATAATATTATCCGCAGCGCGCAAAGCACGCCGCGGAAACTATTATTTGTAGCGTGCTTTGTGCGCTGCGGATAATGTTATCCACAGCGCGCAAAGCACGCCACGGAAAGTATTATCCGCGGCGCGCAAAGCATGCCGCGGAAAGTATTATCTGCGGCACGCAAAGCATGCTGCGGAAAGTATTATCCGCGGTACGCAAAGCACGCCGCGGATAATATTATCCACAGCGCGCAAAGCACGCTGTCAATAATTTAGGACTTTTAACAGCTTTTAATTGTACAGCACGCAATGCGCACTGCGGAAAGCGAATTTGCGCGTTGCGAAAAGCTATTTTTGTTGTAGTGAATGAAGAAGGGCACATTAAAGACAACTACCCTAAGTTGAAGAACAAGGACAAGGGCAAGAAACAGAAGCTCATCCCAATGAATAAGTACAAAAACCTGAAGATGACGTGGGATGAAACGTTATTTGAATCTGAGATTGAAGCTTTCTCTGGACTTGCGTTAATGTCAAGTCATCAAGAAGACGAACATGAAGCAAGCTCGTCAGAAATGAGCATCGAGAGCATCAATGAAGGGGGAGCTACATCAGAAGAAAGCAATAGTTCAGGGGGAGCTTCGGATAACAGGATCAACAAGGTAAGTCAGATACGATCTCTGCCTCCTGATAAATTATTCAAGTTTGTTAAATTATTGTCAAAAGATTGATTTAAGCTAGAAAAAGAAAACCATGAGTTAAAATTAATTCTAGCCAAATATTGTTCATTAGAAGAATTTGAAAAAATAAAATTGGAAAATGATAATTTGCAAAAAGAAATAAAGAACTTGAAAAATCATACATGCTCATAAAATACAAGTATTAGAAAATTTAATGGTCTAAATTGGTACCTTAATTACCATAGGGGACAGAGTAAGAAAATTTCAAAAAAATATATTCATAAAAGATTCTTAATTAATCCAGTTAGAAGGAACCTATATTGGGTTCCTAAATTTTATTTAAATTAATTGGACTTAGGGCTTTTCAGAAGAAAATTAAATGTTTAATTTTCTTAAGAGACTTTGTCTAGAAAGTAGTTGGTGCTCCAATAACCAAGAAGGTCTAGCGCCTCACCACAGTCTGAAAGTCAATTAATGAAATAAAATATTTAATTTACTAATTGATAAAGTAATTTATTGTAGTTAAATAATACTTTAAATAATTACTCATATATTTTTTTTGTAGTGATTTTAACTTAGAATTTTTTTTTAAAAAAAAACTTAAAGGTTTTTTATCTATAGAAAATCTCAATTTTTTTTAACATTTGAATTTAGTTATTCAAAATTTTCAATTATTTCAAAATAGTTATCCCTGCTAACTACGAAAACCTTTTTGAGTTATTTATCTAAACACAATTCTTTCAAGAATTTTTAAACTATAAATCTTGAAAATATATGTTGTTTTATCAAAATGCATGCTCTATTACATTTTCATAAAACATTTCAAGATTTCCAAAATGGTTTTAAGGCTTTTAACTTTCAAAATTTTTTTACAGTATTTTTTTTAGACTTATGTTTAAGATTCACAAAATTTAAAAAAAAACATTTCCAAGTCACTTTAACCTTATAAATTCAGAGTTTTGTTTGTTAAAAGACTTGAATTTTTTTTATAAGTTACCCTTAGACTTTTTGAGATACCCCATTTTTTATATGATCAAAGGGAGAGAAGGGAAGATTAAGTATAGGGGGATGTAGTTTTAACTTTTTAAATTTTTACACTTTAATTGCATATTTATTGCTTTTACTTTATGTTGATTTATCCTAACTTAAACTTGGATTGCTCACATCAAAAAGGGAGAGATTGTTGGTACCCCAAGGTATTTTTGATGTGACCAACTAAGTTAGGTTAGGTCATGTTGTGTTTAACCTTGTGTCTAAGTGTATAAGAACTTAGGAGCACAAGACGTCGAGCAAAAGACGCAGCTAGCGAGAAGGATCGCACGGGAGAGAGACAACGGGCTCATTGCATCTGAGAGACGAGGTGCTGCGGAAGAGTACGCAAGTGAACAAAAAAGAGGCGCACGGCGTTTCCGAGGGACGAGAAGCCAAGAGTGGAAGTTTACTCGAGAAGGCCGGAAGTTGGGTTCGGGTGAGCCCTATTTCGGATGGTCAAAATCACCCAAGTGAGTAGAGCCAGAGCGGAAGACTCAGACCGAAGCGAGCGAAAATGAAGTAGGAATTCGGGACTAAAAATCAACATTTTGTTGATTTTTTATACTTGGGACGCACGAACCAGTCCCGGGCACTCGGACTAGGTCGGGGCGCCAGGACCAGTCCGGAGTGCCCGAACTCCGGGCCCCTGGAACCCCATTTTTATCCAAATCAACGTGGTGTTCAACCGTTGCATTGGGGATAGAATCCTATCCCGTTCTAAGCGCCTGGAACACTTCCAGGCACCCCGAACAAGGCTATATAAGCAGCCCTGCTACAAGAAGCTAAACAGAATAAGAAATTGTGAAACAACACTTGTACGCTTTTAGTTTTCTATTTTAGCTTTCTAATTTTGTGCAATCATTGATGTAAGAGGTTTCTCCGCCCAGAGGAGATTTTTAGTGCACTTTTTCATCTATCTTGGATTAATAACCTCCCTGGTTTTAACCAAGTAAATCCGCTGAGCCTTGACTTTCTGATTTATTATTTCTTTCTATGTTTATGCAAGTATATTAATTAAGATATAAGTTTGAGAAATGTATTTTTATTTTATGTTTGTGTAGGGGCTATTCACCCCCCCTCTAGACGGTCGCCAGCGGACCTAGCAATCGTAACCTGCATGAACAGTAGCAGTACAACAAAGATAGAATGAATGAGAGATAAGAAATATTGCATCGAGTTTTGTGTGGCTCAAAGTTGGAGATGTACTTTTGTAAGTTGCATTTAGTCGATCGAAAAATTCTTCGGTCGACTGATCTCCCTATCGATCGACTGATCACGCATCCTTCCTTCTCAATCGAGATCTGATCTTCTCTTTATTAATTACATTTATTGTTCAGTTGACTAATCACTATATTTAGTCGACCAATCATACTGAATTCCTTCTTTACTAGATTCGATCATAAATTACATTTAATGTTCAGTCGAATGATCCTTGGGTTTGGTCGACAAATCCACCTAACTTCTAAGTTTGCTCTACGTGATTTGAACCCTACCACATCAGCTAGGTTCAGTCGATGGAACCTCTTATTCGGTCGATCGATCCCATCATATTCTGTAAAATAGAGTTAGTTTCTATAGTATAAAAAATATTCCAGTAACACAAAGTTAGTACAATAGTATAATATTACATGAGTAAGAAAAGATAGTAAAACTTTTCTTGATCTCAACTTGAAAACCTTCCAGTTTTTTTAGTTGGATCAGCGACCTAAGGTTTGTCCATTCCAAGGATATAACCTCCCTGTCGCTCCACTCCATTTGCTTACCTCAACCTACCTGCCAAACATCGGATCCTTTAGACCTATTTGGACTTTCTCTACTCAGTGTTTGATCACCTAATTTACTAAGACTTTTCTTACAATACTAAATTAGCCAATAACAATAATAGTAATGTAAAATACTGTGGTAAAACTAAACTTAGATTTACCTAGATCCACTGGTCCTGTCAAACATTTCGAACAACCTTACTTGGAATTCACTCCTGCATAACTTCTCATTATCTAAGGTTACCTCTCTCTAAGGTTTTCACCACCTGACTTTACTCACCAGAATCTAAGGTTTTCACCACCTGGCTTTACTCACTAGAATCTAAGGTTTTCACCACCTATCTTCACTTACTAAGACTCACCTCCTGGATTTGATATCGGGTCCTCTAGTCTTACCCAATCCATCTGCCAAATATCAGGTCCATTTGACTCATCTAGAATTCTTACCTAGTTTCCACAATTTGCCAAGATTTTCCTTGCCTAGCCCGACTAAGACTTCCCTTGCCTAATCATAGTTTGGACTTCCCTTACCTAATCATAGTTAAAACTTCCCTTGTCTAACCACAGTTAGGACTAGTCACTCGGTAGACTTCTCACCCTTGCTAGTCATTCGTTCATCCTTGACCTGACTAGACTCCATTAAACATATTATCAAATAAATATCAAAATCCTTGAGATCGATTACAAAAATAGTTTGTTGTGTAATGTGTTATGCCAGGTCAGCTCGTTGTCATTTTATGTTTTCTATGTTGCATGGGGATTGTGTAAATTTCTCTATATTGTTATTACAATGTTTTATATCTTCCACTATGTATTTATGTCTATGTGGTGAACTCATATCATGTTATATCGTGCATTGTCACTAAAGGTACCATCCGTTCTATTGGACAAGTATACATCTAGGGAGTGATGATTTATCTTTATGGGGGTGTTATTAATAGCCAAAATAATAGGCTTAATAAATATTAAACTAATTAAATAATAATTATTAAATACTAGAGTTTAGTGTATTATTTATATTAATTAGTTGGGATTGAATTTATTTTGTAGTTGCACCTTATATATACATTGAAAGAAATAGAGATAACAATGCATCTATCTATCATTTTGTTACTGGCAACACAATGAAGCATACTACTCTAAATATTGAATGCCAAAATTTACATAGGCTTGAATTTCAAGGAAGCAGAAAGTAGATTTGATAATAACTTCCTATGCTAGTGGTGTCAGCTCAAGTGAAATGCTTTATATCTACCCTTTCAATATGATTCTTAATGGCCTGGGGACTATCTATAGTTTCCCAATTTACTTCTTTATAGATGATCATGAGGCCAACCGTATAGGGCATTTGGGGAAGAGTGTAGGCATCCAATTCTACTAGGTACATTACATAACCTAAAATTTTGTCAAGACCAATATTCAAGTAAATTTTATGGATGCACCAAACTCCACAAGTCAAAGTCTCATGTGCAAACACCATCCCCTTGGCAATCAAATGGCAAGCACAGTATTATAGCAGATATCTCTAGCCTCTCAAGAAGGTCTCTTGCAGAAAGTAATTATCACAAATTCCTCTAAAATAATGTTTTGTTTCTTTTCATTTTTTTTCTTGGTTGCCTTATAATAATGTTTAGTTTGGTCATAGTTTTCATTCCTACTAAAGATTCATGTGGGTTCAATCTGAAAAGAATCTAACATATGAATGGGTTCAGTCTACTGAAAGAAGGTAAGTTCTAGCCTTTAAAAAAAGAATGTGACTAATTTTTGTTATATAAAATGACTTACAAACTAATAGAATAGTAATGTGTGTACATATATTTAGTCTACATCAATAAGATAAGGGGGGAAAATAGATAAATCAACTGAAGGAAGATATTAGAATCTTGGTATATTACAAGGTCATATGCTTTTAACTAAGTAGAGCTTTGATAAATGTTTGAAATTTTTTTCTTTTTTGTCTCAATAAAGAACAATAGGACCTTAATAATTTTAATAGTACTTAAGGACAACTAGTATGTGTTGGGACCCTAAGATTATTTTGGTGTGATCAATAAGTTAAGTTAGGTCCTGTGTATTTTTAACGTTGTGTCTAAGTGCGAAGGAGCTTAGAAGCACAGGGAGACGAGCAGAAGACGCATCTAGCGAGAAGGACGACTACGCGGTGCGTCCGAGGGATGAGGCGCTGTGGAAGAGTACATCGGCGGACGAGAAGGAAGCGTACGGTGGTTCCGAGGGACGAGAAGCTGGAGCGGAAGACTACTCGGGGAGCAAAAGACGCAGCTAGCGAGAAGGTTGGGATGGGGTGCAACTGAGGGACGAAGACTATGGATGAGTACGCTAGCGGACGAAAAGGAAGCACGTGACGATTCCGAGGGACGAGAAGCCGGAGCAGAAGCCTGCTCGAGAAGACTAGAAGTTGGGTTCGGATGAGCCCTATTCCGGATGGCAGAGATCACCCAAGCGAGCGGAAGACTCAATCTGAGGAGAACGGAGGCGGAGTCGAAGACCCGGGCTGAAAAAATTTAACGGGGTTGACATTCCCAGTCGAGGCGCCCGGAGTTGACTTTTTGACCAGATCGCATCAATCACGATCTGAACATTGGGGGATAAAGTTTTATCCCACTCAGGGCGCCTGGAACCCTTTGGGGTGTCCTGACCAAGGCTATAAATACAACCTTGGTCCAGAAGCATTTCATCAATCAGAACTCAAGCAATTCTTTCAACACTTGTGTACTTCATCTGTAGTTTAGCTTTTTTTTTGTGCACTTCATCATTGTATGAGGCTTCTCCGCCTGAAGGAGTTTTTAGTGCGATCATCTTCCTTGGATTAACAACCTCCCCGGTTGTAACCAAGTCAATCCCGGTGTGCCTCGTCTTTTCTGTTTCACTTTTTGTTTAGCTAATTTATGTAAGTATTAGTTTATGAATTTGAGAAGGGTTGTGCTTTTTGTTTTTGCAGGCTATTCAACCCCCCTTCTAGCTGGCCGCCAATGGTCCAACAAGTGGTATCAGAGCTTGGACGTCTCAGAAGGACTAGCCGCCGACTGAAGCAACGAGATGACCGGAATGAACATCTACCCTCAAACGTTCAAGGGAGAGTTCACTTTTTGGAAGCGACAAATGCAGGTTTACTTTAAAACTGATTTTAATATGTTATTAATAATGGAATTTGGTTATGAAGCTCCAAAGGATGCAAAAGGAGAAGAACTTGAGAAGCATCAATGGACTGACGAGCAACACGACGAATTCATGACAAATGGTAAGGCAGAGTCCAGTCTTTTAAGCATACTACCTGCCAAGGATCTCGACAGAATCGGAACATATAAAAGCACAAAAGAACTTTGGGAAAAGTTCTTGAAGCTCTACGAAGAACCACTTGAAGTCAAATCCAACTCCTCGATGGACACCGAACCACCGTCAGAAGAATTCAAGATGGAGGAAACTGTCGGAACATCACTCACCGCTGAGTATCTACCAGAGGACGCAATCAGCTCTTCCTCGAAAAGCATCGAGAGCATCGATGAAGGGGGAGCAATATCGGGAGAAAGCAGCTCAGCAGGGGGAGAATTAACAGCCGAAAAGGTAAGTCAGGTATGTCCTTCACCTCCTGACCAACTGCTTAATTCAATCAATATATTATCAAAATATTTTTGTGAATTATAAATTCAAAATAAAACAAAGAATATTGAAATAAAAGAAACTCTAACAACAGCCTGTCAATTAAAGGATTTAGACAAGCTAAAAATAGAAAATAACATGTTAGAGGAACAAATGCAGATTATACAATTTTTTGCATTCTCAATATTTTTTGCTTCAAATTTGAAAAATTGTGATTTGAGAAATTATGATAAACTAAAGTGGAAATTTAAATATCATAATGTAAAAATTAGAGAATTTGATCTAAATTAAAACTTTAGACTTAACGCTTTCAACGAGAAAATTAAATGTTAAATTTCTTTATGAGGCTTTGTCTAAGGAAGTGATTGTTGTTCCAATAACCAAGAAGGCCTAGTGCCTCGCCATGACCTGGAAGCCCAAATATTAAAATAAAATGTTTAATTAACTTTCTGGTAAAGCTTTAAAATTTAATAAATTCTTTAAAAAGTTTTAACATTTATTTTTGGAAATCTTTCTAAAATATTTTTATACTTAGAAAAATTTTCATGCGTAAATTTTTTTTTACTTAGAAAAATTCTAAATTGCCTAAGTAAAAGTTCATCTGAAATTAGAAATTTATGCTTAAATCCTTGTTAGAAAAATTTTTCAAAAATATTTTTTCAAAATTTCTTAAGTCAGAATTTTTTTTACTTAGAGTTTTATCCTTAGAAAATTTATTACCTAAAGTTTTACTTAGAAATTGTTTAACTTAGAATATTTTTTTTGCTGAAAATTATTGTAAATTCTCTAACTTAGAATTTATTTAACTTAGAATTTTTGTTAAGAGGGTTAGAAATTTTTTTTAATCCTTAGATTTCTTTTCAGAACCCCATGCTTTTATGTGATTAAAGGGGGAGAAGGAAAAGTATAAGTCTAGGGGGAGGTAGACCAAAATTTAAATTTTCTATCTTGTTGTACTTCATTGCAAAATTAGTTAGTTTATTTTTTATGTCTATTTTTACCCTAGCTTAACTTGGGTTGCTCACATCAAAAAGGAGGAAATTGTTGGGACCCCAAGGTTATTTTGGTGTGATCAACAAGTTAAGTTAGGTCCTGTGTGTTTTTAACCTTGTGTCTAAGTGTGCAGGAGCTTAGGAGCACAGGGAGTCGAGCGGAAGACGCAGCTAGAGAGAAGGACGACACGCGGTGCGTCCGAGGGACGAGGTGCTGCGGAAGAGTACACCGGCGGACGAGAAGGAAGCGTACAGTGGTTCCGAGGGATGAGAAGTCAGAGCGGAAGACCGCTCGGGGAGCAAGAGACGCAGCTAGCAAGAAGGTCGGCACGAGGTACGACTGAGGGATGAAGACTGCAGATGAGTACGCTAGCGGACGAGAAGGAAGCACGCGACGATTCCGAGGGATGAGAAGCTGGAGCATAAGCCTTTTCGAGAAGACCAGAAGTTGGGTTTGGGTGAGCCTTATTCTGGATGGAAGAGATCACCCAAGCGAGCGGAAGACTCGGTCTAAGGCGAACGGAGCCGGAGCAGAAGACCCGGGCTGAAAAAAGTCAACAAGGTTGACTTTCCTAGCCGGGGCGCCTGGACCAGTCCAGGGCACTCGGAACACTTCCGGGCGCCCGTAGTTGACTTTTGACCAGATCGCGTCAATCACGATCTGAACGTTGGGGGATAAAGTTTTATCCCCCTCAGGGCGCCTGGAACCCTTCAGGGCGCCCCGACCAAGGCTATAAATACAGCCTTGGTCCAAAAGCTTTTCATCAATCAGAACTCAAGCAATTCTTTCAACACTTATGTACTTCATCTGTAGTTTAGCTTCTTTTTGTGTGCTTCATTGTTGTACGACGCTTCTCTGTCTGAAGGAGTTTTTAGTACGATCATCTTCCTTGGATTAACAACCTCCCGGGTTATAACCAAGTCAATCCTAGTGTGCCTCGTCTTTTCTGATTTACTTTCTGTTTAGTTAATTTATGCAAGTGTTAGTTTAAGAATTCGAGAAGGGTTGTGCTTTTTATTTTTCCAAGCTATTCAACCCCCTTCTAGCCGGTCGCCAACGGTCCAACAGTATGTATATTGTAGTATTGTTTGCCAAAGTATATCTAAAAATAGAGTTAACTGTGTAATTTGTCTATCATTTTGTTACTAGAAACAAAATAAAACACTAACTCTAAAATACTAAATGTCAAAATTTACATGGGCTTGAGTTTTAAGAAAACTGAAAGTAGATTATGTTGGTGTTGGGTGCGCAACACTTAACTCATATTTTTTGATATATGATTAAGATTAAAGTTATGTTAGTTATGATCTAATAGTTGTGTCAAGTTTGTAGGTGCAGGATACTTGACAGATATTCAAGTGCTAGTTGTGAACAAGACAATGTCTAAGTCCAAGTGAATCTAGGTATCAAAAGTCTTAATTGGGAGTCAGGCATGAGCTAATTTTGGTTGAGACAAAGCAGACAAATTCCTAAATGGAGGCTAGGTGAATCAAGTCCAAGTGATTAAGGCTTAGCAAACAAATTCCTAACTGGATGCTAGATGACTCAAGTCCAAGTGATTAAGGTTTGGTAGACAAATAAGTAGTTGGAGATTAGGTGGCTCAAATCCAAGTGATTATGGCTTGACAGGTAAATTCCTAGCTAGAGGTTAGTTGACATAAGTCTAAGTGATTAAGGCATGATAAATAAATTCCTAGCTAGTTGCTAGGTGACTCAAGTCTAAGTGTGTGGAATCAGGTGGGAGCTAATTGCTTGGAAAAAAGCCTAAATGTGTGAAATCAGTTGGAAACTGATTGCTTGGTACAAGTCCAAGTGTGGAATCAGCTAAGAGATATTGCTTGAAAAACAAAATTAGACAGGTCAAATCTAGACAAATAAGTGTGAGTAACTTTATATTCTATATCCTACTCATTACATATAACAATTGTAGGAAAGCATATTCGATGGTTCCAAACGATCGGATGAATTTCAAGAGCGATTGGCTAGTGATAACTCTCGATGACAGGATTTCAAAGTGTCCAATTAATTATTAGTGGTATAGGTAACCAAAGAATATGTTGTCTCACAACAAGTGTATGGTCAAGTCGTCAAGTAATAAAAAATATTGATCCCCAGGGATTTTTGATTAAGCACAAGTTAAGTCCACAAAGCAAGTTATCTAAACGGTCACAATTGTTTGAAGGCTTAAGAACTGGAGCGAGAGAGAGAGAGATCTAAGGAAAGGCAAGCAATCAAAGGGAGAAGTTGGATTGGGGAAATGATTCTAGAATTTTGATTTCATCATGATGCTAGTTGATGTTCTATGAAGGGGATTGAGTAGTCCGTAGCATGTCCACACAACACGTTCATTTAATCTAGAGAGTAGTGGAAATACAAACAATATAAGGGAAGTTAATCTAGAGACTAGAAGGACAAGAAATCAAACCACACAACACGTTCATTTACGTGGTTCAGAGATAAAGCTCCTACACCATAGCATGTCCGTAAGGTGGATGATCCCTATTCATCGGTGGATGATTTCTTGACAAACTTCGGCTAAAGCTTACTCCTTCTCAATGGAGTAGAACCTCTCACAAAGCTCTCTTCCTCTTTACAAAATGGAGACTTATGTTTAGGAGGAAGAGAAAAGGCTTAAAAGCCTAAGGGAAAACACTTAGGAGTATTTAACAAAAATTAGTAAAGTCCTTCATGCCCCAAGCTTCCATTCAATAGAGTGGAAAGAGTTGATCCTGAATCAACTCATTTCCAGCACTAGTCGACTGGTGTAGCCGTTGGGCACAGCTAACGACACTCCGTAGAATCCAAGATTCTACCAACAGCTTTCTACTAGCCTTCACAACCATTGGCCACAGAGACACTCTGTGCCTTCGAGATCCTGGACCAGTCGACTTGTCCATACACTAGTCGACTGGTACCTTACAATCACTCACACTCATTTTCTCCATAGTTTCCCTTGAAGCTCTTTTCTTCAGTCTTCATCCCTCAGATGCACTCGAACTCGCGGCTCCTCTCCGTGTCATCCTTTTCATTATCTTGAAGTCTGCTTCCTTCAACTCCACTCCATTGCTCCTGGTTTGACGGTCCCTTGGATGCACTATCCTTCATCGATCTAAAGGACTTGAGCCATAGGATGAATTTACCAAACTTGGCCGCTTCAAGTTTCTCATATGTTGTTCACCAAGTCCTGTATGACTTAAACACACATATCAAATCCATATGAAAATCTAACTTAAACTCTTTGATACACACATCAACACCATGATCGTACCTGATCAAACCTAGGCATATTGTACTTACAATCTCCCCTTTTTGATGTGTGACAATATGTTAAGCTCTCCCTTAAGTTATGCGCTATCACCTAATTTTTAAGTTTCTCACACAATTATGGAGAAATAAAAGTTTCTAACATAAATCTTCCCATATCTCCCCCTTTTACACCATTAAAAAGATTATCACCAACAATCATACATAGTATGGTATCAATTTGGAACAAAATTTTGACCAAAAATCAATTCTAAAACAATTCAGAATTACTGAAAACAGACATCAGTTGACTACCCTCTGATGCAATTGACTGGCATAAAGTAGTCTGAATTTCTAATTTCTAAAGCTAACTTCAGAAATGGATAGAAAATTTTAGATAATTTGAAAAATCATGAAATTTTGAAAATATATTTATTTCAATGTCCTCTAGTAAGGAAAAATATATTTTTAGGATTGAAAGCGCTAGAGGGGGGTGAATAGCGCTAGTGGATTTTTCACACTTTTAAGAAAATATTCATGTAAAGAGTGCGTGTAGTGGAAAGGAAGTAAAGAAAGAAACACAAAATAACCAAGATAATACAATCGAGTTTTACTTGGTTCGGAGCCTGTGACGACTCCTACTCCAAGGCCCACACTCGTTGAGTGTTTACTTTGAGTAATTCACTATCAAATCACAAATTACAAGTATACAAATGAAATACAAGAATTATAATTTTAAGCACAATTGACAAAATTATACTGACGACTTTGGAACTCAGAGGGTCATGCTTACGTCGTTAGTAATACAAAAGATATCGAACCCACAGAGATTGTTGATTAAGCACTAGTTAACTTCGCACGGTGAATTATCTAGACGTTTGGAATATTGGTTGAAAGGTTTGGAAACTAAAAGAGAGAGAGGTGGAGAGAGAGGGTAGAGTAGAGAGAGAATAGAGAGTAAGTGTAGGTGAGTAAAGGATGATAGATACTAGGATTTCAGTTTCGTTACGATACTAATTAATGCCCCTATGCATTGTTGATCATCCTAATTCTATGTTTACACTCGTGTAGGGGTTCTAACTAAAGTCTGGTATAATCCTGCGAAGATTACATCGAAGAGTTTACCCAAGTTCTAACGTCATTAAGTAAAGAGGTAACCTAGGAAGTCTAGTTAAAGGGTTACCCTCTGTCACAACCCCCCCCCCCCCCCCAATCCGTTCCTAGATTACACAGTAACATCCTAATAGTATATTAATGTAATTAAGTAGAAGAGGTAACCTAGGAAGTTCGGTTAAAGGGTTACCCTCTGTCACAATGCACCCCCCAGTCATTTGTTCCTAGATTACACAAATCACTTCCTAATATTAATTTGGGAGAACCCTCTAAACTCTAACTAGTTTTCCTAATAAAAGATCAATCTCTGTTTCAAGGAAACACCATAGAAAGTAAGGGATACCTTCTATTAGAAGACCCTATGGTCTTACAATCCAAGGTTCTTCCTCTACATGGTGATCTAAACCCTACATCTACATGGATTGACCTCACACACATTTCGTCAAACACATACATGACACAACACACATAAAACATGATATAAACACTTCATAATATAAGAAAACATCCAAATACATAGTTTCTACATCACAACTACTTACTACATCCAATATCTAGAGATCTACTCCATTGTAAGGGAGATACAACCAAGAGATGATAAGTAAAACAAACTACAACTCAATACATGGAGATAGAGAGAAGAGATGCTTATCTTTGAAGAGTAGCATCTTTGGAAGCGCTCTGTTGCTTCAGAGGTGGACAAATCATTGAAGACAAAAGATCTAGGGTTCCCCAAGGGAGAGAACCCTTCCCCAAGAAATGAGGACTAACCCCAACCCAAAAGATCCCCAAAAGGGGAGAAACCCCCCTTAAATAGGGTTGGGGATGGGTCTGGCACGACCCATTCCTTGGTTGTGTGCATCCACACGACCATAGTCAGGTTCAGTGACACAACCGTGTGGATTCATATGGTCGTGTCTTGCTTGGCCTCTAGATGAGTTGCATGGCCGTGTGGAGTCACACGGCCGTGTTCTTCTCCTTTGGAAATTCCATACGGCTATGTAGTTTCATACGACCATGTTCTTCATCGACTCTGGAAATCCCACATGGCCATGTGGTTTCACACGACCATGCTCTGGAAAGTCCACACTGTCGTATGGTTTTACACGACCATACTTTTTTTCTTCTTTGTTTCTTCACATGGTCGTGTGGATTCACACACCTGGAGCTTACTTTGCCATAGTCGAGGTCACGGTCGTGTGTTTCACACGGCTTGATTTGATCTTCTCTATGTTAACTCCAATGTGCATATTTTGCTCTATTTTCACTCCAAATCATATCTTGTTAATGAAAATAAGCAAGAAGTATATCTGTGAACAAAAAGAGTAGGAATATGATATTGTAATGAAATAGGGTGAAATAAACATATATTATGCTCATTGAATATAAGTAGATGTGCGTTAAAGTATGCACAAAAGTGTATATAATTTATGCACATCACACCCTTAGACTTAAATTTTTGCTTGTCCTCAAGAAAAACTTGCAATCTAGATTTATGTTCGTAGATGGTATGTAATAATCCCTAGTGAATCAACATAAACCTATCATATAGTTTCATTGATGAGCATAATACAAAAATATTTGAGTGTAGCCTAAGTAGAAGTTTTTCGTGTTTAGTGTGCTGAGTGGCTTAACTTTTTCAAGTGTCAATCTTTAAGCCTAGTCAATTTTTCATTTAACCATGTTCCTCATGCTTCCGGTGATAGGCACTTACCTGCCACACGCAAAGTTATCCCTACAAAAATGCTATGCATCTTCTACACAAGGTCTCAAAATAATACTAGTATCAAGAGAAACGTAGCATTCATTTTCTCAGTAATCTAACTTGGTCTCAAAGGGGTGAATTACTAGTTTCCACTTACGATAAC
Source organism: Zingiber officinale (assembly GCF_018446385.1). NCBI lineage: Eukaryota > Viridiplantae > Streptophyta > Magnoliopsida > Zingiberales > Zingiberaceae > Zingiber > Zingiber officinale. The sequence goes on along the minus strand of NC_056006.1, from coordinate 3,881,856 downwards.
TATTTTTTTATCCCTTATTTTTTCTTTCATTGAATTTTTGTAAAGTATCAAACTTGAATAAACCTTCATTTTTTGGGGGATTAATTTTTTCAAATGAGCTTGCATAATCTGAGTTTATCCGGTAACCAAAATGTAATTGAGAGGTCATCATAGAAGCAAGAGTACTAGTCTGGTTCTATGAATCATGACTATTTTTAAAAATATCTACCATCAAAGTCAAGCATAATGTGAAAAGATCCTAAAACTATGTCAGCATTCAAATTCTTCTAGTAATAACAATGCTCACTTCATACTACTATGAATAGGAAAACATAGATCAATATACATACTAGCATACTAAATCATACAACATAAATGTAGCGATAAAATATATATATATAATAATAATAAATAAATAAATAAAATTTCTTAGGGGAGTTAGGGAATTTAATTATTTAGGAGTAATCACATACTAACGGATTAGATTAGTTAATATTTTAGTTTATTAAATTGTGGACCCGGTCTAATAAGCAACCAATAAATATGCCCTAGTATTATATATATGGGGATTATTAGGGTTCGGGGAAGGAGGAAAGAGATTGGGGGAGGAAGAGTTTTGAGGTTTTCTTCAAACATAAGTGTTCGCCCTTTCGCTTTGGAGAAATTTTAGAAAAATATTTTTGAAGAACGAGGTGGTCGGATCGTCTCCCATCGCTTATATAGTAGTACTAAGGCAAGATTTCTAACATTCGTTTTGTTTATGCGCCATAATGTGGCTATTAGCAGTTAGGCAAATTATTGTCCTCATTTATGGTTGGGTTTAATTCCAGAATAGGAAACCAGGGGTTGAGTTAAATGATGGACAGATTTATTGATTCGTTGGGGTTAATGAACGACTAATGGGGTAATTAAATTCTAATTATTTATTTAATGAATGCATGGAATTATTTCGATGGATAAATGAGTAGTTGCTTGATTAATTAACATTAGGATTTATTCACTTGATTTAATCGTATTTGTAACTTAAGGAATTATTTTGATGGATGAATGAACAGTTGGTTGATTAATTAATATTAGGTTTCATTCATTTGGTTTAATCGTATTTGGAACTTGAGCGATATTAACTGATTACTTTTATTTTTAAAGGATTTGTTTATGAGTCTAAGCGAGACTCAGGGCTGGCTCCTTTCATTTGTTTATTTTTAACTGATTCCTTATATTTATGGTTCCTCAGGATAGCAACCTCGCAAGCTTGTCACCCCTAACACTGATGAAAAGCCCTTATACAAGGAGTGGAAGCATAGACATTATGGTAAATATATGTGGGGAGCAAACAGGTGCTTCAAATGCGGAGCTGTTGGACACATATCTATGGATTGCCCTCAGTTGAAGCAGCTTGCTTCGGGACGATTGTATGTAATGTATGCTGATGAGGCGGATCCAGACATGACGCTCATTATAGGTATATTTACACCTTAGCATTATTTTTAGCATGCTTCAAATTATGGAAAAAAATTTTAAAATTATGGTCGAACATCCTATGAACTGGGAGAATCTTTATAGCGGGGGTACCCACTAAGGTGTTATTAGATTCAGGGGCCACTCATTCATTCATATCAGAGTCCTTTGTGAGGCGTAGAAGCATCCAAACAGTTAAACTTACTGTAGGTTATACGGTGACAGTCTCGCCAGGGGAAGAACTCATGTCCACTAGTATGACCAGAGAACTCGAGCTGGATTTACATGGTCACACAATCAATGCCAACCTTATCTGATTACCAATGCTAGAGTTTGACGTTATACTCGTAAAGGATTGGTTGTCGAAGAATGGCATATTGATTGACTATCGGCGGAGGTCAGTATTGATCCGGCCAAAAGGAAGGGAGCAGTTTACGTTCGAGGCCTCGAGATGTTTGGGTTTGCCCAAATGGATATCATGTATACAAGCAAGGAAACTCATTCTAAAGAGCTATTAAGCTTTCTTAGCCAGTTTAGTTTCGGCCCCTGCTACAGACAGTCCACAGTTGGAAGAGATAAAGGTCGTCAGGGAGCTTCTTGATGTTTTCCCTGATGATATTACCAACATTCTCCCAGAGAGAGAGGTGGAGTTTTCTATTGACTTTATGCTAGGTACGGTGCCAATTTCTAAGGCACCGTATCGCTTAGCACCAACGGAGATGAAGGAGTAGATGGAACAGATCCAGGAGCTGATAGAAAAGGACTTTATTCGCCCTAGTTTCTCCCCATGGGGTACGCCAATCCTATTTGTCAAGAAGAAGGATGGTAGTTTGAGGCTCTGTATTGATTATCGAGAGTTGAATAGGGTCACAGTGAAAAATAATTACCCACTACTGAGGATCGATGACCTATTTGATCAATTAGAGGGAGCTACCACATTCTCAAAAATAGATCTCCACTCAGGGTACCATCAACTGAAGGTAAAAGAGACAAATGTGCTTAAGACATCCTTCAAAACTCGATATGGGCATTATGAGTTTAGAGTGATGCCATCCGGGTTGACAAATGCTCCGGCGGTATTCATGGATCTTATAAACTACGTATTTTGGCCATTTCTCGATAAGTTTATCATTGTCTTCATAGATGACATACTGATGTATTCCAAGGATAGGGAGGAACATTAGTTAGGGTATCAACAAAATTAGTTGACCTATACCAGGTGATCGTGCACCCGCGTTGCGTGAGTTAGGCTCCTTATACCAGGTGAGACAATGCAATAGAATTGGCCTATAGAAAATATTTTAAATTTTTTAGTATTGCCCCTACTTTAATTTTTTTTTAGTGGGGCAAGACTTTAATATTTTTATAATTTTATACGTGGCTCTGCACCTGGTTGCGTGTGTAATTTAATATATGAACGGGTAACAGACTCTCCTTTATAAAAAAAATAATTTAATTATTTATGTCATATATTAAACTGAAAAGAACAAATACTACGCTTAATCTTAGCCAAAATTCTGCCCATAAATTAGGTAAGGGTGTGCCAGACCCATGCAATAGGGCAAGGTGAGAAAACTATGCTTTATAACATCGTTGGCCCAAGTATTTATAGAAGCTTCTCTCCTCGTAGTCTCTTAAATTCTAAGATGTGAGACTAAAGAGAACTCTAAATTTCTAATTGATTAATGAGAAAAATTCCTAATAATACGTTACGGCTGAGTCTCGAACTCTAGATCTCTGATTAATTAATAAGAAATTTTTTAATAATATACCGTAGCTGAGTCTTGAACTCTAGATTCCTGATTGATGCGCTTGTGGAATTACTAATAAACCTTGAAATTATTTTCAGTGTGAATAGAAAAAAAGACATTAACGTAAATTTATTTTAAGCTTCACCAAAGTTAGTTAGTAAAGGGAGGGGGGATTATTAATAAAATAGTAAGATCAGGTGCTCAAATACTTACTTCAAATCCAACCCAACAAAATATGGAGTTGTGTGTGTAATTTAATACAAAATATGGTGAGGCAATGCAAAAGAATTTGTTGGTGCAATTTGTTGGTCCCTTTGGAGGCCGGCAAGAGGCGAGGGGTGAATTTCCCTATAAAAATAAATCTAACCTTTCTCGGATTTTCAACTTATTAACAAACACTTGTAATAATAAAAAGAAGAGAATAATTAAAAGAAGTCAGACACAGAGGGTTTACTTGGTTTGCAATCAAAGGATTGCTAATCCAAGGAAAAGACAGCGCACTATCTGATGATCTCCTCTGGGTGGAGTAGTCTCTTACAGCGTTGACAGTACAAACAGAAAAGTAAAACACAGAGAAATTGATTACAAGTTGATTGAATAATCTGTGTAAATCAGTGCTATATTTATAGCACTGTTCGGGGCGCCCTGAAGGGTCCGTGTGTAAAATACTGAAAATAGGCGAATATGAATAAAGGAATTTTCCGGGAATTTTTCGGAGCTCGTATGGACGAGTTAACGGGGATGAAAACGAGGTTCCGGAAAAGCATGTTTAGGCTACCCCATTTAAGCTAGGAAATGTTTATAATTCTACTTCCTTCTTTTATTTCTTTATTTTTTTTCTTCATTTTCTTCTTTCCCCGCCGAACACTGCTCGTGTGCCCTAACCTCCTTGCGCCGACGTCATTTCCCCTAAAAAACCGCCACGACGATCCTTTCTCTCCTCTTCTCTTATTCTTCGTCGCAAAATCCCATCTCCTCTCCTTTGCACGGCGTTGATCAGATCGTCTTCCTCATCAACGGCGCCACTTCAAGCCGTTTCTTCTCTCCTCTCGGCGCCTTCTCTACCCGACAGCGACGCCGCCGAAGACTCGGCTCAAGTCTCTGCCCCGATCTCCAGCAACACCGTCCCTCTGCCCTACTGTTGGCTGCCAATTTTTCCTCTTGTGTCGATCATCACCGTGCCCTTGCTAGTAGCCGGCGTCGCCCGGAGCAGTGCCGCTCCTCACTGTGCCGCCTCTCCTCTGTTCTTGAGCAATCCTTCGTTGTGGTGGAATTAGGTCACGGTTAAGGTAAGGCAGTGATGAGAAGGCTAGGAATTTGAGGATCTTGATTGATCTCGGATCAGTTTCCTGTTCTGTTGGTTTGATTTGTAGGTTGTTTTAGTAGTAGGATGTTAACAAATTATGTTTGATCTGTGATCTTCTTACCGGCAGCACTCAAACCAGCGTCACCAGAGGGTTGGATCAAGAGCAGAGGTTTGGATCAAGGTAAGAAGTAGAGTAATTGTTACATGTTGATGAGTTAGATTCATGTATTGGATTAGGAATATATTGGATTAATCCATGTTTAGGTATGATCTTGATACCTATTGATAATTTATTTATCATTAGGTTGTGTAGAAAAAATTAGGTTATATGGATTTAGGTTTTGGATTTTTATCAAAAGGGTTGTTTGGGGTTAAGGTAATTAACTCTAATTAACCGTTAGAAAGGTTGAGGGGAATGGTTTAGGGTTTATCCCTAAATTTCTATCTAGGATTTATTTAGCTGTTTGTTTGTATTCTAGCTAAATAAAAGTAAATGTATTTTTGTTTACACAGGGCTCTGATTCGAGACGGTATCTCGACGTCAGATTGGACATTTCTTATTGGAGGCGGGTACTTTTGACTTATGCCATTTGATATACATAGTAGTGAATTTAACAAGTTGCATTAATTATGTCCTTTATTTGTTTCGGTTAGTCACTACCCAATATCTGATACATGATTGATTGATTGCTTGATTTGCATCCCATGTATACTTTATTTGTTTATACATGCTTATAGGGGGTAGTGATATACCATGCTTCACCATGTTCAAGACCTAGGTTTTTATACCTTCTGTGTACTTTTGATTCGATAGGATTCGTTGACCTAGGGTGCACTCTTCTATATATATGGACTAGGTCAGGATGTTTTTATGGTTATTGCTATGCACCATTTGCATGATTGCATGCTGTGCGATAGTCCGCTCCATTATTGTTGAGCACATCGCCAGTTACATGGATCTGCACACACTACCACTCATGGGTTAGTGGTCGATTCAGGCAGAGTGTGTTGCAGCAGGGACTCTGTTAGGCACCGTTGGTCCGCTCATGGGTAGTGTGACACAACGTGTTATCCGGCAGGGATTTCTCCCCGTCATCGTGTACCGGGAGTTGAGAGCATTGCGCTCCCCCATTTATGATTTGGGGTAGGAGGATAGGTGTACTCCGACAGTATCCCGTCCACTCGGTCACTCATCAGGAGTAGTGACGACAGAGTGCACGGTTGTCACAGCCCTACCCACTCGGCCTCACTATTGTGTGAGTTGATCGACTGGCGTCAGGGGTGACCAGGACGCATCATTGGCATCATATGCATGATGCATTTATTGCTTGTGTTTGTGTTTGCTGCATTTATATGCTGCATATTGTTTGGATACCTATGTTTGACATGCATACAGGATTTCCCTATCTCTCGGAGTGTTTGACCTTATACTCAGGTCCTGGTTAGTACAGTATACTCCTGTTTATTTCAGTTTGCATTTACCTTTATTACATCAGGAGACTGTACGCATGATTAGTGCTAGGTGTTATTTCCTTACTTTGTATATCAGTTGTACCTGCTGAGTGTTGGACTCACCCCGCCTCCATTGTTGATATTTTCACGTTGATGCTGTCAGGAGAGAGTTCCAGTTACTGGTCCCTGCATACCTCGAGGATATGATTGGTTTTCTTTCGGTTTCTTTTCTGTTCTAAACTGTTGTGAACTTGTTATGATTTGATTATTTTACTTATGGACATTGTATGTATTTTATTATATCGATGGATTTGGATTTGGATTTATTCTACTACATGCCTGCCTGGACGGCGGAAGAGGTGAGTTCATCGGATTTGAGCTTTACGAGTGTAGTGGAGTAGGGTTGATTTCGAGTCAGAGTATTATTCTTCTGTTACTTGTTATATAAACTACGTGGAATGTCTGTGGTTGTAGTTTATTGTTTTTATTATTCCAGCCGTCTGTGGCTAAGGTATGTGAGGATGTAGAAAAGTTTCAGATTGTCCACCGTACAGAGGAGATGTTGTCAAAATTTTTTCGGACATGGACTCCTCTGGGGCGTGACAATTTAGTGGTATCAGAGCAGATGTATACGATCTTTTGTTTTCGTATTTTTGATGTTTGGGATAACCTGATACCAATTTATTTACTCGGTATCAGAGCGCCAAGTTTGGCGATACTTGTTGGATTTTTGTATTTTGGATTTTCGAGATTTATCTGATCCCAATTTCAGAGCAGGTTATGGATACCTGCTTATGGTGTTCTGGATTTTTGGATGTCTATTTCGGTTTTTACAGATTTCCGTTATGGTTATGTTTCGGACTTCCGTTTCGGATTTATATGGATTTCCGGCAATTTTCTCGTTCGGAATTTTGAGGTCGGAAGTTGGGGACTGGACAGCAATGGAACATCTTCAGACGACAAATAGGTATGATGTTTATTTTATGATAGTTAGGACATCTATTAGCACTTTATCTTTATTACCTGTCTGGTTGTTGTAGCCATATTACATGTGATGGGTTAGCCACTGATCTTGGTCGACCCTAATAGAGATCAAGGATTATAGTCTCTAGTGATTTTTCATATCATACCATCAGTAGTTTTAGCTTCTGTTACTACTATTAGGAGATGGAGGCACATATCAGCCTCTGCTATTGTTAGCTGGGTAATGGATGATACCTATATATTCCTGTGGACTTAGCCAGTAGAGTTTTTATACTCGTATTTTTTTTTGGATATTAGGGTATCCGATACGATGAAAATTGGTCATTGGAGAGTTATCATGTTTGATCATTGTTGAGAATGATTTGAGGTTGAGGGATATTGGGAGATCAGATATTGTGATGTGTTGATTTCTAATGATTTATGAGAGTAAATGTTATGTAGTTGTTTGATGATCTATTAGTGGATAACTAATTTGATGATATATATTTGGGTTGTTGTTGATGGTGGCATAATGAGTGTCATGTATGATATTCACAGGTTTGATGATTATAGTTGGTGATCAGATTATAAATCGGGTGCTAAAGAGTTTACGGTTGTGTGTGCCTATGAGATTTTAATAAATCTGGTTTGTTGTGGTTAGTAAACAGGATGATAAAAATTGATAATTGCTTCCTCTGATATTGGACTATGTGGATAAATAATGATTGATGTTTTGAATGCTAACTTGCTCTCATGGGAAGTAGAGACTTATTCATTTGATATTATGTGAGCTGATATTTTTGAAGAAAAAAAATGAGAATGGATTGATGATCTTGAATTCTGACTTTTTATTTAGGGTTGTTACTGGATGATTAGGCTGCTTTATTTTGGGTTGCTTTTGATTGATGTATTCATGCTTGATACATATGCATGAATTTTGTTTAGATATACCCGTAAACCATGAGTGTTGGTAGCATAAGGTTGGTCTCTTTGATTGAGCTGGTATGCTGATTTTACATGTCTATATTGCATGTATATTATTATTGTTATGTGTTGTAGGAGTCCTATGGTAGACTGCCCATTTGCGAGTAGTATATGTATCCATGTTCTGATATGGTTTGTAGGTTCTTTGTGGATCATGGTTATGTAATTTGATGTATGTATCTAAATGTATTATTGAAGATATCTTGTCGATTAAATCCGAGTTGTGGTATAAGTACATCTGTGGTGTTTTGATAGAGGTATCTTGTCGATTTAATCTGAGTCGTGATATGTACAACATGTGTTTGGTGTGGTATCTGAGGTATCTTATTGATTATATTTGATTTGTGGATGCACTTGTCGAATAGGCTTTGTTGGAAGTATTACGTTGATTATACTCTTGGCATAGGTGTATATATGCCATGTGAGGTTGTTTGAGGTGTATTGTCGATTATACCTATGTTGATATATGCACACGGGTTCGGTAGGTATTGTTGGAGGTATCACATTGATTTATACCTGTACTACGAGTGTGTTTGGTGTGTACAAATTGGAGAATTATGTCGATCATACATATGTTGTGTGAACAAGTGTGCCAGGTGTATTGTTGGTAGTATCATGATGATTCTACCTATGTTGAATGTAGAATGCTGAGTGTCTATATTATGTTATTGGTTGTATAACCCTGTCAACTAATTCTCCTATTAGTGGGTGACCAACCCACTAGGATGATGATAGAGTTGACTATGGATTTGATTTGTTTACTAGGTTGTTTATACCTTTGGCTGCTCACAGTGATATGTGGTTGAGTGATCTCGTGCAGCCTCTAGTTGGATAGTTAGGTGCCTTGAACACTTATGGATCGTTTGTGGTGGAGCGGAGCTCCCACATATTATTGTTTGTTGTGGTAGAGTGTTGCTCCCACATATTTCGGATTGCTTGTAGCGGAGCATTGCTCCCATATCTATTGCAGATACATGTTATGGATTATTTGTAGTGGAGTGTTACTCCTACGTATTGAGGATTTCTTGTGGTAGAGCGTTGCTCCCACATATGTGGTATTTTCTGCTCACACTGGACGATCTATGATTAGATGATTTATATCGTTGGTGATCATATTTCAGACTTATTGTCAGGGATCTTATGGTTAGAAATGTCTGTGATACGGACATTATGTGTCATGATTTTACCATTAGGGTTTGGGAAGCCTTAGATGTTTTCAGAGACTTGATGATTTTGGTATTCCCAGGATGTTTGGATCGGTTTCCATTGTCTTTGTTGACGATGTTGTGATCTATTTCGAATCCACGGTGAGTCACGCACATCATCTTTGCATAGTTCTAGAGATGTTTCGATGGAAACGTCTAGATGTGAAGATCAGTAGTGCGTATTTTTGGTTGTCTTCTGTGAGATGTTTGAGACACACGGTCACCAGTAGGAGTATACCGTGATTCCACAGGAGATCGAGGTTGTTACCGTTGGGAGTAGACGGAGTCTATAGAAGAGGCTCGTAACTTCCTTTGTTTGACTCGATATTTCCGGAGATACATTGAGGGTTTCTCTCGGATAGCTATATCATTGACACGCCTGATCTGGAAAGGCGTGAAGTTCACTTGGACTGAGGATGACAAGACTAGCTTCTAGGAGCTGAAGCGGAGACTAGTGTCGGCTCCGATTTTTTTGAATTTTTACCTTCTAGAGAGGACAGATATGTCCTCTGCACCGACGCATCTATTCAGGGTTTGAGCGCTGTTCTGATGCAGCACGATATGATAGTCTCCTATGCTTTTCGACAGTTGAAGGAGCATGAGAAGATCTACCCTGTACATGATCTGGGCAAGTCGCCATTATTTTTGCCATGAAGATTTGGCGACATTATTTATATGACGTTATATTTGAGATTCTCACTGACCATAAGAGTCTCAAATATCTGTTTACTTAGAAGGAACTTAATCTCCGACAGAGGAGATGGATGGAGTTCCTGAAGGATTATGATTGTACCATTAGCTATCACCCGGGGAGAGCTAATGTGGTTGCCGAAGCGCTTAGCAAGAAGTCCGGAGGAACTTTAACTTGCCACCGAGTTGCGGTCACAGACTTGATTCAGGGTTTCTCCGAGTTAGACCTTGAGGAGCAGGGACGGACAGAGCAGGGTATTCTGGTTACCATTGTTGCTCAGTCGTCAATCAAGACGAGGATCCGAGAGACTCAGGCTGGTGATCAACATTTGCAGTTCATTGACAGTCAGATAGCTTCCGGGCAGTAGACCGAGTTTACCTGAGATGAAGCGGGTATTATATATTTACGAGGTCGCTTATGCGTACCTCTATTTCACCCGGTCAGGGAGGAGTTACTTCGGGAGGCTCATCGCTCATGATTTACGATCCACACAGGCGGTACCCGTGTGTACCGAGATATAAGGTGTTCCTATTGGTGGAACGACATGAAGACATCGCGGAATTTGTAGCTAGATGTCTTGTCTGTTAGCAGCTGAAGGCTGAGCACCAGAGACCTGCCAGATTACTTCAGCGGATTCCTATTCCTGAGTGGAAGTGGGATCACATTACCATGCACTTTATGGTGGGTTTGTCTAGGACACGACGAGTCTATGACGTGATTTGGGTAATCGTGGATTGATTAACCAAATCCGCGCACTCGATAGCGATTCGGAAGACTAATTTCCTGGATCGATTGGTAGATCTGTTTTGCCGGGAGATCATCAGATCACGTGGTGTCCCGTTGACTATTATTTCGGATAGAGACCCCGGTTCACGTCTCGTTTTTGGCAGAGTCTGCAGGCCTTGGGCACGCAGCTCTGTTTCAGTACAGCTTTCCATCCTCAGACAGATGGATAGTCAAAGCGGACCATTCAGACTCTAGAGGACTTGCTGAGATCGTGTGTATTGGATTTTGGAGGCAGTTGAAAGGACCATCTGCGTTGGTAGACTTTGCCTATAACAATAGCTTTCATTCGGTTATCTAGATGGCACCGTTTGAGGCGTTGTATGGTAGACCTTGTCGGACACTCACCCTCTAGGATGGGTTGGGAAGGCCCAGCTGTTGGGACCTCATAGAGCTCAGTGTGTGGCAGAGTTGGTCCATACTATCAGACCGAGGATGTTAGAGGCACAGGATCGCCAGAAGTGTTATGCTGGTCGGAGACGCAGACCCCTAGCGTTCTCTATTGGCGACCATGTATTTCTACGAGTTTCACCCACGAAAGGGGTGAAGAGATTTGGCCTCAGAGGTAAGCTAGCTCCGCGGTACATTGGTCCTTTCGAGATCTTGGAGAGGATCGGAGCGGTAGTATACTGACTGGCACTACCACCGTTCCTGTCAGGCGTCCACGATGTATTCCACGTATCCATGCTGCGGAGATACGTGCCCGACCCGACGCATGTGCTGCCAGATATCTCAGTTCCAGTTTAGTCTGGCATTACTTATGAGGAGGTTCCGGTACGGATTCTCGACCGGAAAAAAACGTCAGTTGTGGAACAAGACTATCCGGCTGGTTAAAGTCGGATGACAGCATCATTCGGATGAGGAGGCTACTTGGGAGCTCGAGGATACGATCCGAGCTCGATATCCCCATCTTTTCACTTGACGTATGTGATTTAATTTACCGTTCAACATTTTGTACTCTTTGCCTGATGTTAGTATTTACTGATGGTAGATAACGAAATTTGGGGACCAAATTTTTATTAGTGGGTGAGAATGTAAAATACTGAAAATAGGCGAATATGAATAAAGGAATTTTCCGAAATTTTTGGAAATTTTCCGGGAATTTTTCGGATCTCGTATGGACGAGTTAACGGGGATGAAAACGAAGTTCCGGAAAAGTCTGTTTAGGCTACCCCATTTAAGCTAGGAAATGTTTATAATTCTACTTCCTTCTTTTATTTCTTTATTTTTTTTTCTTCATTTTCTTCTTTCCCCGCCGAACACTGCTCGTGTGCCCTAACCTCCTTGCGCCGACGTCGTTTCCCCTCAAAAACCGCCACGACGATCCTTTCTCTCCTCTTCTCTTCTTCTTCGTCGCAGAAGCCCATCTCCTCTCCTTTGCACGGCATTGATCAGATCGTCTTCCTCATCGACGGCGCCACTTCAAGTCGTTTCTTCTCTCCTCTCGGCGCCTTCTCTACCCGACAGCGACGCCGCCGAAGACTCGGCTCAAGTCTCTGCCCCGATCTCCAGCAACGCCGTCCCTCTGCCCTACTGTTGGCTGCCAATTTTTCCTCTTGTGCCAATCATCACCGTGCCCTTGCTAGTAGCCGGCGTCGCCCGGAGCAGTGCCGCTCCTCACTGTGCCGCCTCTCCTCTGTTCTTGAGCAATCCTTCGTTGTGGTGGAATTAGGTCATGGTTAAGGTAAGGCAGTGATGAGAAGGCTAGGAATTTGAGGATCTTGATTGATCTCGGATCAGTTTCCTATTCTGTTGGTTTGATTTGTAGGTTGTTTTAGTAGTAGGATGTTAACAAATTATGTTTGATCTGTGATCTTCTTACCGGCAGCACTCAAACCAGCGTCACCAGAGGGTTGGATCAAGAGCAGAGGTTTGGATCAAGGTAAGAAGTAGAGTAATTGTTACATGTTGATGAGTTAGATTCATGTATTGGATTAGGAATATATTGGATTAATCCATGTTTAGGTATGATCTTGATACCTATTGATAATTTATTTATCATTAGGTTGTGTAGAAAAAATTAATTTATATGGATTTAGGTTTTGGATTTTTATCAAAAGGGTTGTTTGGGGTTAAGGTAATTAACTCTAATTAACCGTTAGAAAGGTTGAGGGGAATGGTTTAGGGTTTATCCCTAAATTTCTATCTAGGATTTATTTAGCTGTTTGTTTGTATTCTAGCTAAATAAAAGTAAATGTATTTTTGTTTACACAGGGCTCTGATTCGAGACGGTATCTCGACGTCAGATTGGACATTTCTTATTGGAGGCGGGTACTTTTGACTTATGCCATTTGATATACATAGTAGTGAATTTAACAAGTTGCATTAATTATGTCCTTTATTTGTTTCGGTTAGTCACTACCCAATATCTGATACATGATTGATTGATTGCTTGATTTGCATCCCATGTATATTTTATTTGTTTATACATGCTTATAGGGGGTAGTGATATACCATGCTTCACCATGTTCAAGACCTAGGTTTTTATACCTTCTGTGTACTTTTGATTCGATAGGATTCGTTGACCTAGGGTGCACTCTTCTATATATATGGACTAGGTCAGGATGTTTTTATGGTTATTGCTATGCACCATTTGCATGATTGCATGCTGTGCGATAGTCCGCTCCATTATTGTTGAGCACATCGCCAGTTACATGGATCTGCACACACTACCACTCATGGGTTAGTGGTCGATTCAGGCAGAGTGTGTTGCAGCAGGGACTCTGTTAGGCACCGTTGGTCCGCTCATGGGTAGTGTGACACAACGTGTTATCCGGCAAGGATTTCTCCCCGTCATCGTGTACCGGGAGTTGAGAGCATTGCGCTCCCCCATTTATGATTTGGGGTAGGAGGATAGGTGTACTCCGACAGCATCTCGTCCACTCGATCACTCATCCGGAGTAGTGACGACAGAGTGCACGGTTGTCACAGCCCTACCCACTCGGCCTCACTATTGTGTGAGATGATCGACTGGCGTCAGGAGTGACCAGGACGCATCATTGGCATCATATGCATGATGCATTTATTGCTTGTGTTTGTGTTTGCTGCATTTATATGCTGCATATTGTTTGGATACCTATGTTTGACATGCATACAGGATTTCCCTATCTCTCGGAGTGTTTGACCTTATACTCAGGTCCTGGTTAGTACAGTATACTCCTGTTTATTTCAGTTTGCATTTACCTTTATTACATCAGGAGACTGTACGCATGATTAGTGCTAGGTGTTATTTCCTTACTTTGTATATCAGTTGTACCTGTTGTGTGTTGGACTCACCCCACCTCCATTGTTCATATTTTCAGTTTAATGCTGTCAGGAGAGAGTTCCAGTTGCTGGTCCCTGCAGACCTCGAGGATATGATTGGTTTTCTTTCGGTTTCTTTTCTGTTCTAAACTGTTGTGAACTTGTTATGTTTTGGATTATTTTACTTATGGACATTGTATGGATTTTATTATATCGATGGATTTGGATTTGGATTTATTCTACTACATGCCTGCCTGGACGACAGAAGAGGTGAGTTCTTCGGATTTGAGCTTTACGAGTGTAGTGGAGTAGGGTTGATTTCGAGTTAGAGTATTATTCTTCTGTTACTTGTTATATAAACTGCGTGGAATGTCTGTGGTTGTAGTTTATTGTTTTTATTATTCCAGCCGCCTATGGCTGAGGTATGTGAGGATGTAGAAAAGTTTCAGATTGTCCACCGTACAGGGGAGATGTTGCCGAAATTTTTTCGAACAGGGACTCCTCTGGGGCGTGACACCGGGTGCCCGGGGGGATAAAACTTTATCCCCCAATGTTCAGATCGAGTCAAACCTTGATCTGGTCAAAATCCACTTCTGAGTGCCCGGACGGTCCCAGCGCCCGGACGGTCCGAGCGCCCGGAATGGCCAGGACCACTTAAGTCAACCCAGTTGACTTTTTGTGGTCTGGTTCCACTGCTCCGGTTCAGCTCGTCTTGGTCCAGGTCTTCTGTTCCGGCTCCGCTAGCTTGGGTGATCTCGGCCATCCAGAATAGGGCTCACCCGAACCTAAGTTCCGACCTTCCCCTCGAGCAGCCTTCCTTTCCGGTTTCTCGTCCCTCGAACACAGCGTACGTTCTTCTTGTCCACCAGTGTACTCTTCCGCGGTCACGTCTTCCCTCGGACGCGCCGAGCCCGTCAGCTCTCTCCCCGTGCTGTCCTTCTCGTTAGCCGCGTCTTCCGCTCGACTTCTTGTGTTCCTAAGCTCTCGCACACTTAGACACAAGGGTTAGACAAAACAGGACCTAAATTAACTTGTTTGATCACATCAAAACACCTTGGGGTTCCAACAATCTCCCCCTTTTTTATGTGAGCAACCCAAGTTATGTTGGTTGCTACTCGGAAAACCTAATGGTTCCACTGTACAAAAATTTTGTACAATGGTCTGAACCTTTTCCTAGCTACCATATGTTCTTTTAAATTAAACTTGGATCGCCTGCGGAACTTAACACGTTTGATCCTAAGTTTAACTTATTTGTTCTTTTAGGTTTAGACTTGGATCTCCTGCGGAACTTAACACGTTCGATCCAAATCACATAGGTCACGAAGACAATTAAATATCTATTTCCAAAATTGGCTTCCAGTACTGCATGGCGAGGCACATGACCTTCTTAGATATGGGAGCAACCACCACCAACTAGACAAAGCCTTTTAAGGAAATTAAATATTTAACCTTCCCATAGTAACCCTAGGTTAACCACTAAGAACAATCGAATCACAAGGAAAAGAAAAATAAAAGAACACAACATCGAAAACTAATTCGAAAAACTAGAATCGCATGCCTCTTGTATTTGGTATTTTTACAAGGAAAAAAAACTAGTATGATGCGGAAAAATAATAACTAGTTATACCTTTTCTTTGTAGATAATGACCTCTTGATCTTCTACCGTATTCCTCTTCTAATCTCGGACGTTGTGTGGGCAACGATCTTCCGAGACGAGAACCACCTAGGCACCTTCTTCTTCTTCCTTCAAGTTTCGGCCAAGCACAAAACTCGCAAGGATGAAGAACCTTTTTCACCAACCAAGCTCCAAGGGATGCAAGCTTCCTCTTCTTCTTCTCCAAGCTAGGATTCGGCCACCACTTGATCTCCAAGAGGAAGAGGGTGTTCGGCCACAACAAGGAGAAGAGAGAAAAGGAGAAGGGCCGGCCACAACAAGGAAGAAAAGAGGGAGAAAAAATAAAAGAGGTTGTGTCCCTTGAAGGCACCCAAAACCCCCTCTTTTATAATCCTTAGCCTTGGAAAATAAGGAAAATTTAATAAAACCTTCCTTAATTCTTTTTCCATTGAAAAGGAAAATTTAAGTAATTAAAATTAAAATCCTTTTCTTAATGCATATGGCCGGCCACATCAACACAAGCAAATAAGGAAATTTTTTGCTAGAAAAATTAAAGCTTCCTAATTTGCTTCCGGAAAATTTTTAAAATAAAATTTCTCCTTAATAATCCCTTCATGGTTGATGTTATAAAAGGAATTTTTTTTTATAATTTAAAATTTATCTTTTCAACATGTGGATGGTTTATAAATAAGGAAAGTTTTAACCAAAATTAAAATTAACCTTTTAATCTACAAATAAGGAAAGAGATTTAACTCTTCTTTTAATCTTTTGTAGAATCTTATAAAAGGAAATATTTTAATTTTTAAACTCTCTTTTAAATCATGTCTTCCACATAAGAAAAATTTTAAAAATAAAATTTCTTTTCTATTTTTTTATGGCCGACCACACATAGGTTGAACCCATGCTTGGGCTGGCCACAATCATTTCCATCTAAACATGGTTTGGCCGGCCCTTGCTTGGGCTCCAAGCAAGGCTTGGCCAACCCCCTTTAGATGGGTACGAAGGTGGGTATAGGTGGGTATAGTACTCTATAATTAAGAGACTACGATAGGGACCGAGAGGAGGAATTGGTTTTGGTCTCCCGATAAAATTAAGCATCCCGTGTTCGCCCCGAACACACAACTTAATTTTATCAATAATAATTTATTCCACTAGAGAACTATTATTGAACTACCACACCAATCTCAAATTACATTTTGGGCTCCTTCTTTTTATGAGTGTGTTAGTCTCCTTGTATTTAAGATAATGAATGTCCACTAATTAAATGAGTTACTGACAACTCACTTAATTAATATCTTAGTCCAAGAGTAGTACCACTCAACCTTATCATCATGTTGGACTAAGTCCACCTGCAGGGTTTCCCAACTAGGACACAGTTTCCTTCTATAATCAACAACACACACTATAAGTGATATCATTTCTCAACTTATCGGGCTTATTGATTTATCGAACTAAATCTCACCCATTGATAAATTAAAGAAATAAATATCAAATATATGTGCTTGTTATTATATTAGGATTAAGAGCACACACTTCCATAATAACTGAGGCCTTTGTTCCTTTATAAAGTCAGTATAAAAGAAACGACCTCTAATGGTCCTACTCAATACACTCTAAGTGTACTTGTGTAATTATATAATTAAGATAAACTAATACCTAATTACACTACGACCTTCTAATGGTTTGTTCCTTTCCATCTTGGTCGTGAGCTCCTGTTTATAATTTATAAGGTACTGATAACATTATCTTCTGTATGTGACACCACACACTATGTTATCTACAATATAAATTAATTGAACAACTACACTTAACAAATAAATGTAGATAATTTGACCAAATGTGATTCTTTATTCAAAATAAATGTTTACAAAAGCTTAGGCTTTCAGTATATACTCTAACAATCTCCCACTTATACTAATGACTAAGCTGCCATATCTGCTGCCATACATCTGATTCTCATCCCCTCCACATGCCGATCGAAAGCTTTCGCTGGAAGGGCCTTAGTTAAAGGATCTTCCAGGTTATCTGCTGATGCAATCTTAGCGAGGACAACTTCTCCTCTCTTCACAATTTCTCGTATCAGGTGGTACTTGCGCTCTATATGTTTACTTGCCTTATGGGCTCGTGGTTCCTTCGAGTTTACAACTGCACCGCTATTATCACAATAAATTGTGATGATTTTGGGCAAACCAGGAATCACATCTATGTCCATCAGAAAGTTCCTGAGCCATACTGCTTCTTTAGCTACCTCAGAGGCTGCCACATACTCAACTTCCATGGTTGAGTCCGAAACGCATTTCTGCTTAACACTCCTCCATGCAATGACTCCACCTCCTAAAGTAAACACATAGCCTGATGTAGACTTACCGTTATCCCTATCCGATTGGAAATCTGAATCCGTGTAACCTACAGGGAGCAAATCGTCCGCTTGGTAAACTAGCATATAATCTCTAGTCCTTCTCAGGTACTTTAGTATATTCTTTACCGCAGTCCAATGTCCTTGTCCAAAGTTACTCTGATATCTGCTAATCATGCCCACGGCAAAACAGATATCAGGTCTCGTACACAACATTGTATACATAATGCTTCCTACAGTCGAAGCATAAGGAACTGCTTTCATGTCCTCTATCTCCTTTGATGCCTTCGGAGACATCTCTTTAGATAGAGCTACTCCATGCCTAAAAGGTAAGAAACCTTTCTTGGAATTCTGCATGCTAAAACGAGCAAGGATTGTATCTATATATGAAGATTGAGACAGTCACAACATTCTTTTCTTGCGATCCCTTATAACTTTGATCCCAAGAATGTGTGCACATTCTCCTAATTCCTTCATATCAAATTGTTTGGACAACCATACCCTTACATCTGATAATACCTTGACATTGTTGTCAATTAACAAAATATCATCTACGTATAGTAAAAGAAATACCATCACGTTTCCGTTATACTTCTTGTATACACAAGACTCATCCGGACACTGAATAAATCCATATGACTGGATTACTTCATTAAACCGGATGTTCCAAGACCTTGAAGCTTGCTTTAGTCCATAAATGGACTGATTGAGCTTGCACACTAGATGCTCTTTTCCCTTTTCAATGAACCCTTCTGGTTGCTTCATATGGATGTTTTCTTCAAGACTTCCATTAAGGAAAGCTGTCTTGACATCCATTTTCCAAATCTCATAATCCATATGAGCGGCAATGGATAAGAGTATCCGGATAGACTTAAGCATGGCTACCGGTGAAAAAGTCTCCTCATAATCGATTCCCTCTTTCTGAGTGTACCCTTTCGCAACAAGCCTTGCTTTAAAGGTTTATACCTTCCCGTCTGTCTCTCTTTTCCTTTTGTAGATCCACTTGCATCTAACGGCTTTTACACCATCAGGTAATTCTACAAGCTCCCAGACCTTATTAGAGTACACACTACAACAAAAATCCTCATAGACATCGGTTTTCCACCGCTGTTTATTACATTTTCGACTGATGTCTATGAAGGCGATGTAAAAGGTCCGTCATTTTAGACGTCGGGTTAAAACCGATGTAGTATCACTTAACGACATCGGTTTTCGAATCGGTTATTAACCGGTGTAGTATCATTTAATGACACTGTTTCATTAACGGTGTAAAACTGATGTAATATTATATGTTAATAACACCAGTTTTGGTAGCGGTATCGACCGATGTAATATTAGTTAATGACACCGGTTTTGCAGCGGTGGAAAATCGATGTAATATCAGTATTTTTTTAACAACACAAATTCGATTTCCGAAACAGTAAAAACTGACAGTATTCAAGAAAATACATAAATATTCACAAATTATATAAATATTCTTTATTCAACAGTATCCATAAAATACACAAATATTCATAAATTACATAAATATTCTTCTTACAACAGTATCCATAAAATTCATAAACATTCTTTTTACATCAAAAGCTAATAGATATTGTACACATCAAGGTAGAACATCGTGAGTCAAAAATCAAGCTGAGGCTACATTAAATTATGAGAATCAGAATCTGTTCAACTTGATATACTGCTCCATTCTTCTTGTGCCTTTCATTTCCCTAATCTCACCACTTTTCACCTTCAAATGCCTAGTTTTCTGAGTTAAAACATCCACTGTTCTAATCTGTCAAACAAAAGTATCATTTGGTCTACTTAACTACAACAAAGAACAAAAATAGAAGAATTATACATGCTGCAGAAGTCCTAGAAAATTACCATCAGAAAAAAATTGACATGGGACAATATACGCAATTTACATTCCATGCAAATGCAGGCATCATCCAAAGTTTTCAAAAATCAAATGCCTTTCCTACTCAAATGTAATCTAGCATACATTCAGCCCACTTGAACCGCACTTCATCAATTTCAACTCTGGAGTACTTGAGATTTGTAAACTGTAAAAACACATAAATAATATATTAGTAAACCAAGACAAAAAATCATAGTTGAAAAAAGCAGTAAGAGCACTAGGTAACAAGATGACTAATTGGAATGCTTAAAAAGAGAAACATTCATCAATTATCTCAACCACATCATATAGTGATAGATCTATCATTCCTGGGGACTTAATATAATCCAAACCAAAAATTTTAACCTAACTACATAAACAACAATTTTAATCTTTCAAATTCAATTCATTAGTAGTTGACCCAAATGACATAACTGTTTATCACTAAGAGTATATGGAAAGTAAATAAATTCACTTTTAGTTTGCAAATAATAAATTCACTTTTATCACTAAGAGTACATGAAAAGTAAATAAATTCCTCAGCAGCAATAAAGATGAGTAACATCAATTCATTTATATGATTTCCAATGATACAATAACATCAAAACAAGTTTTTATTTCAAGGAGAAAATACCTAAAATGCTAACTAGTCAACATGAATTTCACTGGAATGTTAAATTGTTGAGTTACAATTCAAAAGGAAGATACAATCACTGGAATTAAAGTATCACTAGGAGAGGATTGTTAGTACCTGAGCTAGCTCCTTAACGGTGATGGCTCGGTTCCCCTCCCGCTTGAAGTGCTCAAAAGTCGTACTTGTCATTTGTTCCCACCCATCCAAGGCCTCGAGGTGATGGGGACTGATTACAGCAGCACAGAATTCTTCAAAGTCCATCTTTCTGTACAAGAGTGGCTCCAACTGGAGATGATATTATTTACAAGCATGAGTTTTAGAAAAGGTATACACCAGCAAATGAGAGATATTGTAGGTCCTTCGGAGGTTAAAAATTTTTTTTTTGATATGAGAAGGTGAAGAAGTGTTTTCTTGTCATAAAAAAAATACTTTAAGCTTATATGAGTACTCAAATAGGTCAAAACTGCAGCATATAAATTCTGTAGTAATGGTAATGGTGGAGGCATACAAAAGAAACTTAGCAACTGCAAAAAAAAATGGCAGCAGGAATGGACGCCTCGCCACATTTAAGATATCAATAACCTTACTCTCCTTCATTGCCTCGGTTGCATTTTGTAATAGGGCCTGCACAAGGATAGATATAGAAGTAAATGACAGAGGAAAGTATGCAACTGAACAATCACATTTGGGATATTGGCAAACAAATTCGACTAGACTGACCATTCGAAAGTTGTCGAACGATATGTGACCTTCTCCGTTTGGTGCTAGCAACTTAAACTGTGATCTTAGATAAAACAGTTGATCCTCTGTTAGGGCTTTGGATAGAGCCTGAAAAGTGCGATGCAATAAAAAAATATTAAACAAGTAAGATAGAGTATACAACCATTGTATAAGTTCTGCATGTTGTTGTAAGACAGACTTCGAGGTTTTGATGAATTGAATATGATGGGTGCAAAATTGTTTGCCCGGGAACCGCTATTTGTATGTTTGTTGTACTACTGCCTTAAGATATGATAAGAATAGGTTCAGCAAATCAGCAATCAAATTTTAAATGATTTTTATTTTTTTTTAAATTATTAGGTTAGAGAAAGCCTCAAGTAGTAAAGACCAACACAACTTAATCATGATAATGATTTATCAAGAATACCAAGTCTACAAGATTTGAAATTTAAGCACACATTTACCGGGTTTGTAGAGTAGTAGCTCTAAGATATCCATATTGGGTTTGCCTTCTAAGTCATCTATTGCTATATCAATTTTTGAACCTTTAATTGTTAGTTTAAAGGTACCATACATTGTAGATCTCTTAACGTTCAAGACACATAGATCTAACACTTGCCTGCATTATTCATTAAGTTGAAATTTTGCCTTCTAATATTGTTAAATACTTCTATCTTGTTTTCATGTTAAACCTGGTATTTAATCCTTCCCCATTCTACATTAGCATTGCTTAAGTTTGTTGTGGAAATTCCATCTCATGCACTAACCCATATCAACTGAGGATATTTGGGTTATCAATGTATGGATAATTGAGAGTAATTATCAGGTCGAAATAGTTTCTTAGTAACAGTGGATGCTATAAGTTGTCACAAAACAATTTGACATATGATTCAAGAATGATGTGAATAAACAAGTAACTACTGTATAAAATTCTACAAATCCAAAGCCAACTAAAGAATAATTGAAAAGACCTGCTATAAAAATTTGAAACAATTTCAATTGGCATCTTGAGGTGATCAAACTCAAAAATGTCTTCCAAGTAGCCAAGTTAAATATGAGTGCCACGCGATGTTGACAATTATTAGTTTGTAACCCTTCCCACTTTTCTCTTTCCAATCTAATATTACTTATATCCTACTCAAGATTATTATTACTTCTCATCATTTGCTGCTGTACTTTGATAGATTTATGTTAATGCAACAATTCTTACATGATGCTTTCATAAAAAATAAAAGCTGAAAAAAGAGGACTCTATTCCATTACAGCAAAAATCTGTAAAATACCTAAAATATAATGTAGAAAATGATAGGTTGAATGACACATTCAAAAACTTCAGTGGCAAAGGAAACTCACAACAAATGGTACCAGAGAAAACAACAAAAGGAACCTATAACAAAATAGGATAACATTTTCATGTTTATCATCACCAAAAAAAGTAATCAACTAGACCATGCCACTAAACAATGCTCACCTGGTTTAACAAAATCGGAAAGGCCAAAATCAATCAACTTCATCTGAGCATTTTCATCTCTGGTGGTGAAAAGAAAAAATTCTGTTGTTAAATACAAGGAAGAAATATTAACAGCGCTGAAAAATATATGTTGAAAAAGAAATGAATAGCAGAATACCCTAAGTTGCTCCTGTAAAATAAGTGATCTAAAGTAATATCATGTCTGCATAAATTGAATCAAAGTTCTCAATGATATAAACCTCTGACTTTAAATCACGATGCACAACACCTTGAAGATGACAAAAGGCGATTACACTCAGTATTTGAATAACTATAGCTTTTGCATCCTCCTCTGAGTACCTTCCACCTCTTGAGAACACAAGGGAAAAAAACAATCAAAAGTTATTAATTTTCAAATTCAAATAATCAAATAGATATAAATTATGGCCAATAAAATCACTTTTTTACCTGGATAAAATTCTTTCTAATAATTCTCCACCTTCACATAATCTGGGAAAGAGAAAAACATATTGTTGAGTTCCAAATTAACAGAAGTACTACATAATTTTTTTAAAACAAAATTGCTGCCCATCATCTTAGAAGTGTTCATTTTAAAATTTGTATGGAAAAGTATTATCATATTTCCTTAGTGCAGCATACAAAGTGGAAAGCAAAGAGGCATATTAGTAGGATACTACATGCAAAAAGTTTTGGATATATCAACTCTATCTTGTGATGTAATGACCCAAAATTCCTCATTACGAGTCCTAACAGTGGTTAAAAATATTTAGAAATACTTTAGAAATATTCTAGAGATTTTTAGAAATTTTTAGAAATTTTTAGAGTATTTTTATGCAATTTTTGGAGGTACCTAACTATAACTTCCTCCTAGTGGCACTGACTCTATAATTAGAGTCAGGTAGATTTTATCACAGTTCAGAGGAATTCCCACCGAAAAATTCGGCCGAGTCTCCCCTGTACCGGTGACCAAATCCACAATACATAAAAGATACACACAGCCACATGCGGCTGGATCACAATATTCTTCACAACCACGCATTAATAAATCATATTCTAATCAAAAACTAAACTAGCAATAAGAATTAAACTCAAAACTCTCAGAACAAAGCATAACAAGCTACAATGCACTTCGAACTCAAGCATAAACTCATGATTTCATAATGGAAATAAGGAAAATGAACTAGACATAAACTCTAAATGAATAAGTCTTGCTAGTCCCCTCTGGATCCCTCCATAGTTCAGCCACCACACACATCCATCATCACCACCACCCTATCGCCTCCCTTCATATCTTAGCTTTTCCTTTATCTGAGCTTATTAGAATTCTGTAGATATATCTAACAAGTGTAGGATAACAGCTAACCAAGCATGTTATAAACTAAACTAAAGAAAGCAATTTAAAGCCTTTGAATCATACTGTGAAAACATGGCAAAGGATGCTATTTTTGTGCTTCTAAACATGCTGTAAAATCAAGTATGGAATGATTCTAATCATGCTATAAAAACAAGTATAGAACGATACTTTAGGGCTTCTAACCCTGCTGTAAGTACATGGCAAGGATGACTACTCTAAGGCTTTTAAACATGCTGAAAAATAGGATAAAACATGCTACTTTAATCTTCTAAACGTGTAAGGCCCGAAAGATTCCCAAATTTATTTTAGAATTATTCTATGATTTTTCTGGAATTTTTAGATATTTTTCCGGAATTTTCCGAGTATCGGAAGTAGCAAAAATAATTAGAACCGCAAAATAGCTTAGGCGGGAATCGAACCCAAGACCTATTGTTTAAGGGATAATGCTAGTAACCAGTTGAACCCAGCAGGGCCGTGCTGAAAGAAAGGAGAACCAAATATATTTATATTAGAGTTGGGTTCATTAAACCACTTAATATAAATAGAAAACTTAAGTGGGTTTGGTTTATTTTGGGGTTCGGCATCTCCTCTCCCTCTCCCGTTTCTTTCTCTCGGCGCAGCAAACAAAGCAAAGGAGACCTAGGTTTCCTTCCCTAGGGTCGTGTGTTCACTTTCCGGCGACAACATCAACACGAAGTCGGTTCTTCTCCGCGAGAGGAACGCGAGGACGTAAGCGGTTCGTCGAACGGAACAGTTTCCGGAAAACCTAGCGGTTAGAATCGTAAGAAACCTTGCGATTGAGGTAAGAAACCCCTCACCTGCAGTATAATTGCTCTCGCTTGTTAGTTTTAGCGTTAGTTCAGTAGTTTTACAGTTGTCAGTTTTAGGGTGTGCTTTCAGTGCACACCAAGCATTCGGTAGAATGCCCAGTTCAGAAGGATGCACTAGTAGGCGTCCTAACAGCATGTAAAATGTATTAGAAACATTTTATTCAGTTATTTATCAGTTATTAATGTTTTATGGATCAGATATCCATTGGGTAGGCTCCCACAGTAGCCTCTAGGTTCAGATAACCTAGCTCTAGGTTCAGATAACCTAGAACAGCAAAGTAAAATAAAACAGTATTCAGTATTTACTTTTATTCAGTTGGTGCTGTACTTGGATCAGATATCCATGGGCTGGACTCCCACAGTCGTCCCTAGGTTCAGATAACCTAGTAACCCTGTTGGATTCGGAACTTGCAATCCCGGGTCTCGTAGGGATGCGCGCACAGTAAGTACAGTTGCCAGGGCCCAGCAACATGTTTAGTATTTTCATCTATTATATGTATAGTTTTCAAATTTGAAACCAGTGATAAGAACACTAATTTAGCTTTCAGTTCAGTTCAGGTTCAGTTTACATGATTTGAGGTTGTGTACAGATTTAGATATATACTTGACTAGTTCAGTTTCGTGCTTAGTTTGTAAGTATGCCATGATCAGTTTAAAGCATGTTCGGTTTATATGTTATGCCATGCTTGTGTGATACCATGTCATGCCATGCTTGCATATTCAGTATATTTTTCAAATAGCATGATTTAAAATCATATCTGCATCGTATGCATGCTTTTGTGAGGTAGATGGTTTCTTACTAAGCTTATTGACTTACAGATACTACTTTTCTTATACTGCAGATACCGGTAAAAGAAAAGTGGATTAGCGGAGGCTGAAGGGCGATGCTACAATGATGTGTGTGTGCAAGGGGTCTGGAATAAAGATCCTTGGGATCTATATGCTTTTATTTCAGTTTTAGCACTTAACATGTCTAGTTTCATATTTAGTCTTGTTACTAATTGTTCTAGCTTAGTAACTATGTTTGGTTTAGCTTATCACGTTTAGAACATTAGTACCTATATGCTTATATGTGTTTCCATTGTTTTAGAACTGTTGTGTGATGTTTTGGCACCGGGCGTCTTGAAATCGAACTCTCGAGTGAAATCAAGAATCGATCGGTCCCCGCACCGATCGTGGTCTCGAGTTGGATCGGTCCACCGACCGATCCGAGAGATCTGATTATCAGATTCCTCCGGATCGATCGGCACCGACCGATCCACGATCTGATAGCCTCGGAGGAGATTTCAGTGCACGGATCGGTCACCGACCGATCCAAAGACCGGCTGAGAGCATCCAGCGTTTAGGTGCACGGATCGGTGCGAGACGATCGATCCAGACACACCGGATCGATTCGCCGATCGACAGCCTTTGCTGGTTCGGTCCGCAGACCGATCCAGCAAGGCACAGAATCGTAGTAAGTTTGATCGATCCGTGGATCGATCAGCAGCTAGCTGGGAAGTTAATTCTGAGTTCCTAGCTCAGATAGGAGGTCAAGTATTCTCCTTAGCACATGTACACCAACAGGAAAGGGTCTTGAATCCTTCCTTATAACAGCATGGGTGTATCAGTTGTCAGACTAACTGAGTCAGTTAGTGAAATTTTATTTTACCCAGTTTTCCGTACAGTAGCTTCAGTAGTTAATGTAGCGATCCGGCTCACAGATTAGTACCCAGGAGTTGGGTCGTTACAGAGTGGTATCAGAGCAGGGTTCCTTACTTCCTACACACACATCAGCATTGTACCTACAGCTTCCAAGTAAGAACATCTCTCACTCAGTTTTGTTTTCAGCTTTCATATCGGTTATATGTGCTCTCATGTTTGCTCGCATGTTGGTAGTTAATTAATTCATGTTTACAGTGATAGTATTTAACATGTTACCAGTAGTTAACTATAACATGATAGCCTAGTTATATATATGTGTTCTCTGCTATTTAGAAAATGGTACGAGGACGTCCAGCTAAGAAAGCAGCAGCGGCTGAGCCCCAGCATGAGACAGGCAGTTAGCTGAACAGCAGCAGGAGATAGCCTCCTTAAAGGCTAACCAGCAGACTACTCCCCCAGTCACTCCAGTACCGAACCTCACGACTCCAGTAATCACAGAGGTTGTACCAGCTCAGCCTGCAATACCAGTCCCAGTAGCCCCAGTAGCAGGGGCTAAGAGAGAAGCTTACCTTATCCAGTGGCAGAGAATAAAGCCCGAGAACTTCTCAGGCACCAGTGAACCATGGGATGCTCAGGCATGGTTTAAAACACTGGAAAGCACGATGGAGCTTCTAGACTGGCCAGAGCACGAAAAGGTGAAGTGTGCCTCCTTCTGTTTAACAGGAGACGCACGCATGTGGTGGGAGCGGATTAAATCGAAGTGGCCAGTAAACCAGATGACATGGGCCAACTTCGAGAAAGAATTCTTCGAGGAATTCTTTCACATGCAAGTCACGAACCGACACTATGACGAGTTTACAGAATTTCGTCAGGGCAACCTATCAGTTCAGGAAGCCGTGAAGAAATTCAACAGTTTGGCTCGTCTAACTCGTCAGCTCAGAGAAGGAACGAGTACGCTTGATGTCGAAGATGCTCGGACCAATCGCAATGAATGTGGTGGTGGCGTTCATAGGCCACAAACCACGAGGAGCTAGTGAGTAGTGCTCGATCACCGAGCACTATCAAGACAATATCACCCACAGGTGTTTCCACAGAGCCCAAGGGACAAACTAGCTCAGGTATTCAGCAGAAACAACAAGGACATAGCTCCAACGGAAGGGGAAACGCAAGGCAAGTAGTGACCCAAAAGGAGGACCACCTGGAAAACATTCCAGACATCCCAAGTGTGCTACTTGTGGGAAACATCATCCAGGAGTTTGCCGCAAGGGCACGCGAGGTTGTTTTGAATGTGGATGGGAAGGGCACATGGCTAAGCAAAGGTGCAACAAGAACGATCTTCCTCACCTCACCGGTAATACGATGGAGCTCACCAACTACACGGATGTATGTCTTAGATGGTCCATGATCGGGCAGATTAGAAACCCCACAGCTACCACAAATGCCGGATTTTCTCACGACCGAGAGGACGTAGCAAATGCCTCGGCAGTTGTCACAGTCGATCAGATTTTTCAAAGATAATGCAGTTGTCTTTATTCGACATCGGGCAACCCACTCTTATGTATCCAGGGCATTTGCCGAGAAACTAGCAACACCTCCAGAAGTACTCAATAGTCAGTTTCTGACAACGCTACCCTCAGGAGACATTATGGCGTCTACGCACTGGCTCAGAGCAGTGCCAGTCATTATAGCAGACAGGGAGCTTTTTGGTGATCTGATAGTGCTAGAAATGACTGACTACGATGTCATCTTTGGAATGGATTTTCTGATCAGATACGGCGCTTCTATAGAGTGCCGTAAACAGAAAGTCATATTCCAACCTGAAGCAGGAGTACAGTTTGAGTACACGGGGAAGCCAAAGAGGAAAGCCAGGAAATTTCTCTCAGCATTGAAAGCACAGCAGCTATTGGATTCAGGATGCATGGGATTTTTAGCAAATGTAGTCAACACCAGCCAGGACAAGAACCAACAGCTATCAGAGGTTCGAGTCGTTTGTGACTACCCAGCAGTCTTCCCTGAAGAGCTACCAGGCTTAGCACCAGACAGGGAGATTGAATTTGAGATAGAGCTCATTCCCGGCACAAATCCAATTTCCAAGGCACCATATCGCATGGCTCCAGCAGAACTAAAGGAACTTCAGGAGCAATTACAGGAGCTTCTTGACAAGGGTTTTATACGCCCTAGCCACTCACCATGGGGAGCACCTGTGTTGTTCGTGAAGAAGAAGGATGGAAGCATGCGCCTATGCATAGACTACCGTGCCTTGAACCAGGTCACAATTAAAAACACTCTTCCCGGGATAGATGACTGTTTGACCAGCTAAAGGGAGCCACAGTGTTCTCTAAAATTGACCTCAGATCAGGATATCACCAGGTTAGAGTCAAGGAAGGTGATATACCTAAAACAACTTTCAGGACCAGATACGGACATTATGAGTTCGTAGTCATGCCTTTCGGCGTGACAAATGCTCCAGCTACTTTCATGGACCTCATGAACAGAGTATTCAGAGAATACTTAGACAAGTTTGTCATCGTGTTCATCGATGACATTCTTATCTATTCAGGCACTCAGGAGGACCATGCAGAGCATCTGAAGACAGTTTTGCAGATCCTTCAGCAGAACCAGCTGTACGCCAAATTCACGAAATGTGAATTTTGGCTAGACCAGGTAGCCTTTCTCGGTCACATCATCTCCAAAGATGGTGTTATGGTAGATCCCAAAAATAGAAGCGTAAGTAACTGGAAGAGACCCAGAACGCCGGTGAAATCGAAGTTTTACGGGATTAGCGAGCTACTACAGGAAATTCAGAGGACTTCTCCAGATAGCCTCCCAGCCGATGCTCTCACGGGAAGAACAAGAAATTTCGGTGAGGATCATGAGAATGAACTAAAGCGAGATTGACGGTGCTCTATTTTAGCCATACCGTAAAACACATTGACATCTACGGTGGCGCCTCTAAATTGGGATTAGGAGCGATGCAAAGCGGCAAGGTGATCGCCTATGCCTCCAGACAACTCAAGGATTATGAGAGGAACTATCCTACTCACGACCTTGAGCTTGCAGCAGTGGTGTTCGCTCTCAAGATTTGGAGACATTATTTGTATGGAGCTCAGTGCAGAGTGTATACAGATCATCAAAGTCTGAAGTATTTCTTTACTCAGAAGGATCTGAATATGCGACAGCGCAGATGGTTAGAGCTGGTCAAAGATTATGACATAGATATACTCTACCATCCAGGGAAAGCTAATAAGGTAGCAGACGCACTCAGCAGGAAGTCCAGTGCTACCTTATTATCTTTAACAGCTAT